>NC_084616.1:5265210-5382710 GCF_033978795.1 Nerophis ophidion
CTATGGACTGGACTCTCACACTATTATGTTAGATCCACTATGGACTGGACTCTCACACTATTATTTTAGATCCGCTATGGACTGGACTCTTACTATTATGTTAGCTCCACTATGGACTGGACTCTCACACTATTATGTTAGATCCACTATGGACTGGACTCTTACAATATTATGTTATATCCACTATGGACTGGAACTCTTACAGTATTATGCTGGATCCACTATGGACTGGACTCCAACTATTATGTTAGATCCACAATGGACTGGACTCTCACTATTATGTTAGATCCACTATGGACTGGACTTTCACACTATTATTTTAAATTCATTATGGACTGGACTCTCACACTATTATGTTAGATCCACTATGGACTGGACTCTCACACTACTATGTTACATCCACTATGGACTGGACTCTCACTATTATGTTAGATCCACTATGGACTGGAATTTCACACTATTATTTTAAATTCACTATGGACTGGACTCTCACACTATTATGTTAGATCCACGATGGACTGGACTCTCACAATATTATGGTAGACCGACTAGACATCCATTGCATCCGGTCTCCCCTAGAGGGGGGATGTCGCCCTCATTTGCGGTCCTCTCCAAGGTTTCTCATAGTCATCCACATTGACGTCCCACTGGGTTGAGTTTTTCCTTGCCCTTTTGCGGGCTCTGAACCGAGGATGTCGTCTAGGCTTGTGCAGCCCTCTGAGACACTTGTGATTTAGGGCTATATAAATAAACATTGATTGATTGAGTCATTGAGAACCCTACACACACTCACTTTTTGTAAACGTAGGTTCTAACAATGTGGGGACCTGGATTTATTGAGAACCCTACACACACTCACTTTTTGTAAATGTAGGTTCTAACAATGTGGGGACCTGGATTTATTGCGAACCCTACACACACTCACTTTTTGTAAATGTAGGTTCTAACAATGTGGGGACCTGGATTTATTGAGAACCCTACATACACTCACTTTTTGTAAACGTAGGTTCTAACAATGTGGGGACCTGGATTTATTGAGAACCCTACACACACTCACTTTTTGTAAATGTAGGTTCTAACAATGTGGGGACCTGGATTTATTGAGAACCCTACACACACTCACTTTTTGTAAATGTAGGTTCTAACAATGTGGGGACCTGGATTTATTGCGAACCCTACACACACTCACTTTTTGTAAATGTAGGTTCTAACAATGTGGGGACCTGGATTTATTGAGAACCCTACACACACTCACTTTTTGTAAATGTAGGTTCTAACAATGTGGGGACCTGGATTTATTGAGAACCCTACACACACTCACTTTTTGTAAATGTAGGTTCTAACAATGTGGGGACCTGGATTTTACAAGTAACATGTTGACTGGTGCACACAAGGAAAATCACGGGCAACCTCCTTTGACCATTATTTGACGCACGCACGCACACACGCACACACACACACACGCACACACACACACAGACTCATTACTATATTTATATATATTCAATTAAGCAAATGCTTCTTGTCTGTTCGCTCCATCATCACAAAGCTACTTGAAAACCTTACGCCATACGTCATTACTCTTCCTCGCCGGACATTTTGAACATTATCTTCCATGAGAAACGCTAACGAGGTTAACAAGTAGCGCTCCTGTCGTACTTTTCCCTCCTTTTCTCCCCGCTCCGTCATCCCCTCTCCTCGCCCTGCCATCGTTATACTGCCGTCCCCTCCCTGATCCTCGACTGGTCTTGTAATTAAGTGCGGCCGCAAAGGTTACGCGGACATTCGCGTGAGGAAATGACAAGGAGCGATGTCGGAGGAGGAATGAGGACAGAGATAACACGTTTTCGGTGTAGAAGTGGTATGTCAGGGATATGTATAGACTCTCCCAAAGGTCAGTACACAGTGCTCACACGTCTCTACAAACATTGATTATTGCTTCTCGAATGGAAAAATTCCACTTGTTTAGTCTGAGGAATAGTCAGTGTCGAGCTTGTGTGATTCGGACACGTTTGATACTGGATCTGATAGCTCAGTTACAGCTCTTTTTATTACCTATTCTGTGTTATGTGTGTTTTACTTTGCACGATTGGAGTTTGCGCAACCAGTCTACATGTGCTTTGTGGACTTGGAGAAGGCATTCGACCATGCTCTGGGGTATCGGACTGTCTGATTGTGGCGGTCCGCTCCCTGTATGATCAGTGTCAGAGCTTGGTCCGCATCGCCGGTGGTAAGTCGGACACGTTTCCAGTGAGGGTTGGACTCTGCCAAGGCTGCCCTTTGTCACCCATTCTGTTCATAACTTTTATGGACAGAAATTGTAGGCGCAGTCAAGGCGTTGAGGGGTTCCGGTTTGGTGACTGCAGGATTAACCCTCTGCTTTGTGCAGATGATGTGGTCCTGATGGCTTCATCTGGCCAGGATCTTCAGCTCTCACTGGATCGGTTCGCAGCTGAGTGTGAAGGGACTGGAATGAGAATCAGCACCTCCAAGTCCAAGTCCATGGTTCTTGCCCGGAAAAGGGTGGAGTGTCACCTTCGGGTTGGGGAGGAGACCCTGCCCCAAGTGGAGGAGTTCAAGTACCTCAAAGTCTTGCTCACGAGTGGGGGAAGAGTGGATGGTGAGATCGACTGGTGGATCGGTGCGGCGTCTTCAGTAATGCGGACGCTGTATCGATCTGATGTGGTGAAGAAGGAGCTGAGCCGGAAGGCAAAGCTCTCAATTTACCGGTCGATCTACGTTCCCATCCTCGCCTATGGTCATGAGCTTTGGGTTATGACCGAAAGGATAAGATCACCGGTACAAGCGGCCCAAATGAGTTTGGGTCTCTCCCTTAGAGATAGGGTGAGAATCTCTGTCATCCGGGAGGAACTCAAAGTAAAGCCGCTGCTCCTCCGCATGGAGAGGAGCCAGATGAGGTGGTTCGGGCATCTGGTCAGGATGCCACCCGAACGCATACCTAGGGAGGTGTTTAGGGCACGTTTGACCGGTAGGAGGCCACGGGGAAGACCCAGGACACGTTGGGAAGACTATGTCTTCCTGGCTGGTCTGGGAACGCCTCGGGATCCCCCGGGAGGAACTGGAGGAAGTGGCTGGGGAGAGGGAAGTCTGGGCTTATTTGCTTTGGCTGCTGCCCCTGTGACCCGACCTCAGCTAATCGGAAAAAGATGGATGGATGGATTGCACCAAGGAAAATTCTTATTTTGTGAACCAGGAACCCTCAGGTTGCTGGTACAACCACTCTCCCAACTGCGCCACGCCGTTACATTACTTGTGTGCTTAGCTGCTGTGTAGCTGCTAACTTACTATGTTTACCTTTTGTGAGTGACTTGACTAAAGTAGAAAAAAAGACCAACCAATGGTGTTCTCTCGAGGACTGATAAAATCAAAGCCGTAGCAGTATTAAAAACTCTCATCAACTTTTAATCAGAAGGGTTCAATCTGTCTCCTCCGGTAGTTTGAAGCCGACATGACAAACGCGCTCAGAGGAGATAATGTTTGAAAAAAGGTGACCGTTTTCTACAAAACTTTTTTTTTGAAGGGGGAATTGCAAACTTCCTGTTCATTTTTGCTGGGGGTTGTCAATATATGAAATGTAGGTCTAAGTGAGACCTACATAGAAGTTTTTGTTTCATGTCTCTACGACATTCCTACTGGAAGTTACACACAGTTGTGTCTGTGTTTTCTTCCCAGGAGCAGATTTGTCTGTGTTTTTTTTATAAGGGGCGCTAGAGCGCAATTTTGAGTTTTTTTTTATTTTTTATTACATCACAATTTTTGCCAGTCCCGATGTGTGTGTCCAGTTTGGTGAGTTTTGAAGCATGTTAAGGGGGTCAGATTACAGCTCAAAGAGGCAAAGGTGAGTGTTTTTACAAAAAGGGGGAATTGCAAACGTCTTGTTGATTTTTGCTGAAGGATGTATGTGTAGGAAATCTAGGTCTAAGTGAGACCTACATAGAGGTTTTTGTTTCATGTCGCTACGACATTCCTACTGGCAGTTACAGGCAGTTTTGTCTGTGTTTTCTTCCTAGGGGGCGCTTGAGTGCAATTTTTAGTTTTGGGGTTAGGTTTTTTGATTAAATCGCAATGTTCGCCAGTTCTGATGTGTGTAAAATTTGGTGAGTTTTGAAGCATGTTAAGGGGGTCAAATTACAGCTCAAAGCTGCGGAATAATAATAAAGAAATAATAAAACGCTAGGAATTCAATAGGGTCCTCTGTCCCAAAGGGACATTCGGTGCACCTTTTGTAT
The DNA here is from genome assembly GCF_033978795.1 of Nerophis ophidion. Taxonomy (NCBI): domain Eukaryota; kingdom Metazoa; phylum Chordata; class Actinopteri; order Syngnathiformes; family Syngnathidae; genus Nerophis; species Nerophis ophidion. The sequence continues at coordinate 5,269,461 of NC_084616.1, forward strand.
GACAAAAGATCAAAAATAGACCATTATAATTCCGGTGCCTATAGTTCGGAAAATACTGTATGTAGAACGTCTGGCGAGCCGGATTGCAAATCTTAATGGGCCGCATGTTGCCCTCGGGCCGTATTTTGCCACGGTCTGTACTATACAGTACTTAACAAGGGTATACTGGCTTTGTTATTGTGAAGTACTTTCTATATTTGCTGGCCCTGCACTCCTATTTCCTAAGGATTGTGGGAAATAAAGAGTGTTTCTGGCAGGTTACCGTGTCCTCCTGTAATATCAGTAATGAACCTCATCCCAGGGGGAAGCCGGAGATGGAGAGGTCTGAGCACGGTACAAATTGGGGGAGAATACTTCATAGCTGCAAAGTCAGAGCGTAGATCGCAAACTCATTAAAAGAGTCACCTTTAAGTTTGTTTTCCACGCAGTACAATGTCATTACTTCAAAGTAAAAAAAAATATATACCTTCAGTGTAAAAGTAAATTTATTGGATCCAACATAATAATGAGAGTCCAGTCCATAGTGGATCTAACATAGTAGTGAGAGTCCAGTCCATAGTGGATCTAACATAATAGTTTGAGAGTCCAGTCCATAGTGGATCTAACATAATAGTGAGAGTCCAGTCCACAGTGGATCTAACATAATAGTAGGAGAGTCCAGTCCATAGTGGATCTAACACAATAGTGACAGTCCAATCCACAGTGGATCTAATATAATATTTAGAATCCAGTCCATAGTGGATCTAACATAATAGTGAGAGAGTCCAGTCCATAGTGGATCTAACATAATAGTGAGAGTCCAGTCCATAGTGGATCTAACATAATAGTGAGAGTCCAGTCCACAGTGGATCTAACATAATAGTAGGAGAGTCCAGTCCATAGTGGATCTAACACAATAGTGACAGTCCAATCCACAGTGGATCTAATATAATATTTAGAATCCAGTCCATAGTGGATCCAACATAATAGTGAGAGTCCAGTCCATAGTGAATCTAACATAATAGTGTGAGTCCAGTCCATAGTGGATCTAACATAATAGTAGGAGAGTCCAGTCCATAGTGGATCTAACATAATAGTGAGAGTCCAGTCCATAGTGGATCTAACATAATAGTGTGAGAGTCCAGTCCATAGTGGATCTAACATAATAGTGAGAGTCCAGTCCATAGTGGATCTAACATAATAGTGAGAGTCCAGTCCATAGTGGATCTAACATAATAGTGAGAGTCCAGTCCATAGTGGATCTAACATAATAGTGTGAGAGTCCAGTCCATAGTGGATCTAACATAATAGTGAGAGTCCAGTCCATAGTGGATCTAACATAATAGTGAGAATCCAATCCATAGTGGATCTAACATAATATTGAGAATCCAATCCATAGTGGATCTAACATAATAGTGTGAGAGTCCAGTCCATAGTGGATCTAACATAATAGTAGGAGAGTCCAGTCCATAGTGGATCTAACATAATAGTGAGAGTCCAGTCCATAGTGGATCTAACATAATAGTGAGAGTCCAGTCCATAGTGGATCCAACATGATAGTGAGAGTCCAGTCCATAGTGGATCTAACATAATAGTGAGAGTCCAGTCCATAGTGGATCTAACATAATAGTGAGAGTCCAGTCCATAGAGGATCTAACATAATAGTGTGAGAGTCCAGTCCATAGTGGATCCAACATAATAGTGTGAGTCCAGTCCATAGTGGATCTAACATAATAGTGAGAGTCCAGTCCATAGTGGATCTAACATAATAGTGAGAGTCAAGTCCATAGTGGATCTAACATAATAGTGTGAGAGTCCAGTCCATAGTGGATCTAACATAATAGTGAGAGTCCAGTCCATAGTGGATCTAACATAATAGTGAGAGTCCAGTCAATAGTGGATCCAACCTAATAGCGAGAATCCAGTCCATAGTGGATCTAACATAATAGTGAGAGTCCAGTCCATAGTGGATCTAACATAATAGTGTGAGAGTCCAGTCCATAGTGGATCTAACATAATAGAGAGAGTCCAGTCCATATCTGGACACCAAAAGGGACAAGCGGTAGAAAATGGATGGTTGGATGAACCAAATATAATTGATTCGAGATGGGTAAGCCCAACCAGAATTATGCCTTAAATTAGTTATTTTAAGGATTTTAAGTGTGCCTTATAGACCGAAAAACACTATAACTTTATCTGGGGATTTAGAACTGAGCTTTGAAATGATAACTTTCCCAACAAACTTGCAGTCCACTCTGAGCCTTAAACACTCCTCACTTTTTTTTTTTTATTTGCCTTTGAACTCCTGCTCAATTCCCACGGCGGCATTAAAACAAAGTCCCGCAGGTATTCCTGCCAGATTAAACCACAAACAAATAAATAAACAAACAAATGAAGTCGTGCCAAGCCTGTCTGTCTGGATTTTGCTCGCCTTTGATAATAGCCTCCAAAAATAGGATCCTCGACAGATCCGCAGAAAAGGAAACGGAAAATTAAAAGTCGCTCTCTCCATGACACGTTACACACCAGGCGCACTTTAATAGTGCACTTTAGTATTTTAACTTGACCAGAAGAAGAAGGTTGTGTTGCACAGGACAAGCAGGCAGGCTGGCAGATAAAAGACGACTACAATCCTCATGGCTTCTTCGCATTTTGGGAGCTTTGGAGACGAGTAAACTCGGTGATAATTCAAATAAATGTTGTAGTTTTTTAGGGTTGCACGGTACACAGGTACTTATTTAGTACCACAGTACTTTAATGAATCATATTAGACCAGGGGTCACCAACGAGGTCGCCCGTAAGGACCAGATGAGTCGCCCGCTGGCCTGTTCTAAAAAATAGCTCAAATAGCAGCACTTACCAGTGAGCTGCCTCAATTTTTTAAATTGTATTTATTTACTAGCAAGCTGGTCTCGCTTTGCTTGACTTTTTAATTCTAAGAGAGACAAAACTCAAATAGAATTTGAAAATCCAAGAAAATATTTTAAAGACTTGGTCTTCACTTGTTTAAATAAATTTTTTTATTTTTTTTACTTTGCTTCTTATAACTTTCAGAAAGACAATTTTAAAGAAAAAATACAACCTTAAAATGATTTTAGGATTTTTAAACACATTTTACCTTTTAAGTTCCTTCCTCTTCTTTCCTGACAATTTAAATCAATGTTCAAGTAAATTTTTTTTTTTTTCATTATAAAGAATAATAAATACATTTTAATTTAATTCTTAATTTTAGCTTCTGTTTTTTCGACGAAGAATATTTGTGAAATATTTCTTCAAACTTATTATGATTAAAATTCAAAAAAATTATTCCGTCAAATCTATAAAATCTGTAAAATTAAATTTAAATCTTATTTCAAAGTCTTTTGAATTTATTTAAAAAATATTGTTCTGGAAAATCTAGAAGAAATAATGATTTGTCTTTGTTAGAAATATAGCTTGGTCCAATTTGTTATATTTTCTAACAAAGTGCAGATTGGATTTTAACCTATTTAAAACATGTCATCAAAATTCTAAAAATAATTTTAATCAGGAAAAATTACTAATGACGTTCCATAAATTATTTTTGTATTTTTTTCAAAAAGATTCGAATTAGTGAGTTTTTCTCTTCTTTTTTTCGGTTGAATTATGAATTTCATAGAGTCGAAATTGAAGATAAACTATGTTTAAAAATTAAAATTTTAATTTTTTTCTTGTTTTCTCCTCTTTTAAACCGTTCAATTAAGTGTTTTTTTCATCATCTATTCTCTACAAAAAACCTTCCGTAAACGGAAATAAAATGTACTATTTATATATATATATATATATATATATATATATATATATATATATATATATATATATATATATATATATATATATATATATATATATATCAAAGGTAAAGTGAGAAAGTTGGCTATTTCTGGCAATTTATTTAAGTGTGTATCAAACTGGTAGCCCTTCGCATTAATCAGTACTCAAGAAGTAGCTCTTGGTTTCAAAAAGGTTGGTGACCCCTGCACTAGTCTGACCATAACCATACGTCCTCTTTTCCCCCGGACATGTCCTCTTTCGCGGGGCTGTCCGGGTGGGGTTTTTAAATACCTCAAATGTCTGGAGTTTTGAGTCAGGGTTGCGTGTATTTCCAATGTTCTGGAACTGTCATAGGATTCCACCTGTGCAACAAATCCAGTCGTCAAATTTCCTCCCTCCTCAATATTCGAAAGTCAACTTTATTATAAGAAAAGTGAAGAGTTTGGGAACAACAGCAACTCAGCCACCAAGTGGTAGGCCACGTAAACTGACAGAGAGGTCAGCATAGTCAGTTGCTACAGAGCTCCAAACTTCATGTGACCTTCCAATTAGCCCACATACAGCACGCAGAGAGCTTGGTGGAATTTGTTTCCATGGCCGGGCAGCTGAATCTAAGCCATACATCACCAAGTCCAATGCAAAGTGTAGGATGCAGTGGTGTCAAGCACGTCGCCACTGGACTGATGAATCATGCTTTTCCATCTGGCAATCTGATGGACCAGTCTGGGTTAGGAGAACGGTACATTTCGGACTGCATTGTGACGAGTGTGACACATTTGATGGTGGAGGAAATATGGTGTCGGGTTGTTTTTTCAGGAGTTGGGCCTTAGTTCCAGTGAAAGTTACTTTGAATGCTCCAGGATACAAAAACATTTTGGACAATTCCATGGGAGGGCACTGCAAGTCCCAGTCCATGGTTCTCGCCCGGAAAAGGTTGGAGTGCCATCTCCGGGTTGGGGACTAGGTCTTCCCCCAAGTGGAGAAGTTCAAATACCTCGGAGTCTTGTTTACGAGAGGGAAGAGTGGATGGTGAGGTCGACAGGCGGATCGGTGTGGCGTCTTCAGTAATGCGGACACTGTATCGATCCGTTGTGGTGAAGAAGGAGTTGAGCCGGAAGGCAAAGCTCTCAATTTACCGGTGGATCTCACCTATGGTCATGAGCTTTGGGTTATGACCGAAAGGACAAGATCACGGGTACAAGTGACCCAAATGAGTTTCCTCCGGCGGGGCTCTCCCTTAGAGATAGGGTGAGAAGCTCGGTTGGTAGAGCGGCCGTGCCGGCAACTTGAGGGTTGCAGGTTCGATTCCCGCTTCCGTCATCCTAGTCACTGCCGTTGTGTCCTTGGGCAAGACACTTTACCCACCTGCTCCCAGTGCCACCCACACTGCTTTAAATGTAACTTAGATGTTGGGTTTCACTATGTAAAGCGCTTTGAGTCACTAGAGAAAAGCACTATATAAATATAATTCACTTCATCCGGGAGGAGCTCAAAGTAAAGCCGCTTCTCCTCCACATGGAGAGGAGCCAGATGAGGTGGTTCGGGCATCTGGTCAGAACCTAGGGAGGTGTTTAGGGCACGTCCAACCGGTAGGAGGCCACGGGGAAGACCCAGGACACGTTGGGAAGACTATGTCTCCCGGCTGGCCTGGGAACGCCTCGGGATCCCCCGACAAAGTGGCTGGGGAGAGGGAAGTCTGGGTGTGACGGTCTCAATCCGTCGTCTTGCGGGTTCCCAGGACCACCAAGGAAGGACATGACTTTGAACAGTTTGACTTCATTTTCCAAAAAAACACCTCGGTCCGGGTCGCTTTCCCGCTCCTCTTTTCCGCTCGCTCGTCGTCTGTCTTCGGCTCTCCTTTTCTCTCGCTCTTCCAGTTTCTCCACCTCTCTTTCCGACGTTCACGGCTGCCGCCCTTTTTAACCAGTGCGAGAGGATTGCATGATTGTCCCCAGATGCGTGATCTACGCACCTGATCTTGATAGAGGCTTCGCTCCCGGTGCACCCCGCCTCGCCGCTTGTTCGCCCTCGCCGCCATCCAGCGGTTTAGGGCACGTCCGACCGGTAGGAGGCCACGGGGAAGACCCAGGACACGTTGGGAAGACTATGTCTCCTGGCTGTCCTGGGAACGCCTCGGGATCCCCTTGAAGGAGCTGGACAAAGTGGCTGGGGAGAGGGAAGGCTGGGTGTGACGGTCTCAAGCCGTCGTCTTGCGGGTTCCCAGGACCACCAAGGAAGGACATAACTTTGAGCAGTTTGACTTCATTTTCCAAAAAACACCTCAGTCCGGGTCGCTTTCCCGCTCCTCTTTTCCGCTCGCTCGTCGTCTGTCTTCGGCTCCCCTTTTCTCTCGTTCTTCCAGTTTCTCCGCCTCTCTTTCTGACGTTCAGGGCTGCCGCCCTTTTAACCAGTGCGAGAGGATTGCATGATTGTTCCCAGGTGCGTGATCCACGCACCTGATCTTGATAGAGGCTTCATTCCCGGTGCACCCTGGCTCGTCGCTCGTTCGCCCTCGCCGCCATCCAGCGGTTTAGGGCAAGTCCGACCGGTAGGAGGCCACGGGAAGACCCAGGACACGTTGGGAAGACTATGTCTCCTGGCTGTCCTGGGAACGCCTCGGGATCCCCTCGAAGGAGCTGGACAAAGTGGCTGGGGAGAGGGAAGTCTGGGTGTGACGGTCTCAATCCGTCGTCTTGCGGGTTCCCAGGACCACCAAGGAAGGACATGACTTTGAACAGTTTGACTTCATTTTCCAAAAAACACCTCAGTCCGGGTCGCTTTCCCGCTCCTCTTTTCCGCTCGCTCGTCGTCTGTCTTTGGCTCTCCTTTTCTCTCGCTCTTCCAGTTTCTCCACCTCTCTTTCCGACATTTACGGCTGCCGCCTTTGTAACCAGTGCGAGAGGATTGCATGATTGTCCCCAGGTGCGTTATCTACGCACCTGATCTTGATAGAGGCTTCATTCCCGGTGCACCCTGGCTCGTCGCTCTTTCGCCCTCGCCGCCATCCAGCGGTTTAGGGCACGTCCGACCGGTAGGAGGCCACGGGAAGACCCAGGACACGTTGGGAAGACTATGTCTCCCGGCTGGCCTGGGAACGCCTCGGGATCCCCTTGAAGGAGCTGGACAAAGTGGCTGGGGAGAGGGAAGTCTGGGTGTGACGGTCTCAAGCCGTCATCTTGCGGGTTCCCAGGACCACCAAGGAAGGACATGACTTTGAGCAGTTTGACTTTATTTTCCAAAAAACACCTCAGTCCGGGTCGCTTTCCCGCTCCTCTTTTCCGCTCGCTCGTCGTCTGTCTTCGGCTCTCCTTTTCTCTCGCTCTTCCAGTTTCTCCACCTCTCTTTCCGACGTTCACGGCTGCCGCCCTCTCTAACCAGTGCGAGAGGATTGCATGATTGTCCCCAGGTGCGTGATCTACGCACCTGATCTTGATAGAGGCTTCGCTCCCGGTGCACCCCGCCTCGCCGCTCGTTCGCCCTCGCCGCCATCCAGCGGTTTAGGGCACGTCCGACCGGTAGGAGGCCACGGGGAAGACCCAGGACACGTTAAATAAATAAATGGGTTGTACTTGTATAGCGCTTTTCTACCTTCAAGGCACTCAAAGCGCTTTGACACTACTTCCACATTCACCCATTCACACACACATTCACACACTGATGGAGGGAGCTGCCATGCAAGGCGCCAACCAGCACCCATCAGGAGCAAGGGTGAAGTGTCTTGCTCAGGACACAACGGACGTGACGAGGTTGGTTCTAGGTGGGATTTGAACCAGTGACCCTCGGGTTGCGCTCGGCCACTCTCCCACTGTGCCACGCCGTGGGGAAGACTATGTCGCCCGGCTAGCCTGGGAATGCCTCGGGATCCCCTTGAAGGAGCTGGACAAAGTGGCTGGGGAGAGGGAAGTCTGGGTGTGACGGTCTCAATCCGTCGTCTTGCGGGTTCCCAGGACCACCAAGGAAGGACATAACTTTGAGCAGTTTGACTTCATTTTCCAAAAAACACCTCAGTCCGGGTCGCTTTCCCGCTCCTCTTTTCCGCTCGCTCGTTGTCTGTCTTCGGCTCTACTTTTCTCTCGCTCTTCCAGTTTCTCCGCCTCTCTTTCTGACGTTCACGGCTGCCGCCCTTTTAACCAGTGCGAGAGGATTGCATGATTGTCCCCAGGTGCGTGATCTACGCACCTGATCTTGATAGAGGCTTCATTCCCGGTGCACCCTGGCTCGTCGCTCGTTCGCCCTCGCCGCCATCCAGCGGTTTAGGGCACGTCCGACCGGTAGGAGGCCACGGGGAAGACCCAGGACACGTTAAATAAATAAATGGGTTGTACTTGTATAGCGCTTTTCTACCTTCAAGGTACTCAAAGCGCTTTGACACTACTTCCACATTTACCCATTCACACACACATTCACACACTGATGGAGGGAGCTGCCATGCAAGGCGCCAACCAGCACCCATCAGGAGCAAGGGTGAAGTGTCTTGCTCAGGACACAACGAACGTGACGAGGTTGGTTCTAGGTGGGATTTGAACCAGTGACCCTCGGGTTGCGCTCGGCCACTCTCCCACTGTGCCACGCCGTGGGGAAGACTATGTCGCCCGGCTAGCCTGGGAATGCCTCGGGATCCCCTCGAAGGAGCTGGACAAAGTGGCTGAGGAGAGGAAAGTCTGGGTGTGACGGTCTCAATCCGTCGTCTTGCGGGTTCCCAGGACCACCAAGGAAGGACATAACTTTGAGCAGTTTGACTTTATTTTCCAAAAAACACCTCAGTCCGGGTCGCTTTCCCGCTCCTCTTTTCCGCTCGCTCGTCGTCTGTCTTCGGCTCTCCTTTTCTCTCGCTCTTCCAGTTTCTCCACCTCTCTTTCCGACGTTCACGGCTGCCGCCCTTTTAACCAGCGCGAGAGGATTGCATGATTGTCCCCAGGTGCGTGATCTACGCACCTGATCTTGATAGAGGCTTCATTCCCGGTGCACCCCGCCTCACCGCTCGTTCGCCCTCGCCGCCTCCTCGCCGCCATCCAGCTGGGCTTCCCTGCTTAGGCTGCTGCCCCCGCGACTTGACCGCGGATAGGCGGAAGAAGATGGATGGATGTGGGGCAGACAAAGTAGCATTTGGCAATATAGTGTATTATCAACTGGGAAAAAGAGGGCTGAGCTGGGAGGTGGCAGAGGTGGCAGAAGGAGAGCATAAAGCTGCAGGCCATGTCACCTGTGTCGCTCTGTGCCAGCTGACCTGAATCCCCCCTCCCACCGCCCTCTGCTCCGAGCTGCAGGGCGAGTGGCCACATAACTTCTCATCTCGGTGTATTTGCGAACCAACAAGCGCTTCTAAAGTAACATGATGATGGCAGAAGTGAGGTAACTCTCTGAACAAATCAAAGACTTCCTGTGTGAAATGACCAACTGACCCCCGGTTCTTGTCCCCCCCCCCCCCTTGCTTTTTCTTGATGTTTGATTCCCTTCCTCTGTGCGCTCTGGGACAAATACCTGCCATCCTCGCCTTTATAGTGCAAAACCATCCGATTATTCCCATAAAACATCCCACGGAGAACCTCCTGGAAGGCGATTCGGCCTTTTATCCGAAGCTCTGAAGGAACAGGCTGCGTCGACCGCACCTCAATCAATCAATCAATTTTTTACTTATATAGCCCTAAATCACTAGTGTCTCAAAGGGCTGCACAAACCACCACGACATCCTCGGTAGGCCCACATAAGGGCAAGGAAAACTCACACCCAGTGGGACGTCGGTGACAATGATGACTATGAGAACCTTGGAGAGGAGGAAAGCAATGGATGTCGAGCGGGTCTAACATGATACTGTGAAAGTTCAATCCACAATGGATCCAACACAGTCGCGAGAGTCCAGTCCAAAGAGGATCCAAGACACAGCAGCGAGAGTCCCGTTCACAGCGGAGCCAGCAGGAAACCATCCCAAGGGTAGCGGACCAGCAGCGCAGAGATGTCCCCAGCCGATACACAGAGGGACATAGAAGAAAAAGAAAAGAAACGGCAGATCAACTGGTCTAAAAAGGGAGTCTATTTAAAGGCTAAAGTATACAAATGAGTTCTAAGGTGAGACTTAAATGCTTCTACTGAGGTGGCATCGCGAACTGTTACCGGGAGGGCATTCCAGAGTACTGGAGCCCGAACGGAAAATGCTCTATAGCCCGCAGACTTTTTTTGGGCTTCGGGAATCACTAATAAGCCGGAGTCCTTTGAACGCAGATTTCTTGCCGGGACATATGGTACAATACAATCGGCAAGATAGGATGGAGCTAGACCGTGTAGTATTTTATATGTAAGTAGTAAAACCTTAAAGTCACATCTTAAGTGCACAGGAAGCCAGTGCAGGTGAGCCAGTATAGGTATATATGTATGTATATATGTATATAAAGGTATATACAGTATAGGTATATATGTATGTATATATGTATATAAAGGTATATACAGTATAGGTATATATGTATGTATATATGTATATAAAGGTATATACAGTATAGGTATATATGTATGTATATATGTATATAAAGGTATATACAGTATAGGTATATATGTATGTATATATGTATATAAAGGTATATACAGTATAGGTATATATGTATGTATATATGTATATAAAGGTATATACAGTATAGGTATATATGTATGTATATATGTATATAAAGGTATATACAGTACAGGTGTAATGTGATCAAACTTTCTTGTTCTTGTCAAAAGTCTAGCAGCCGCATTTTGTACCAACTGTAATCTTTTAATGTTAGACATGGGGAGACCCGAAAATAATACGTTACAGTAATCGAGACGAGACGTAACAAACGCATGGATAATGATCTCAGCGTCTTTAGTGGACAGAATGGAGCGAATTTTAGCGATGTTACGGAGATGAAAGAAGGCCGTTTTAGTAACGCTTTTAATGTGTGCCTCAAAGGTTCCCTTCCAAGGCAGTGATTTGGCAGACAATGAAGACGGCAACACCCGGTGGCAGGACATGGAGGAAGATGACGCAGGGAGCGGGGGGGGAAAGTGTCAAAGTTTGTTTGGTGGCGTTCAGGGACCGTCGGGGATTATTGGATAGGGAAATGGCAGGCGAATGATTTCATTTCCTTTGTAGTGTAATGTTTGGACTCTAATAGGGCGGTGTAGCTCGGTTGGTAGGGCGGCCATGCCAGTGAGATGGGATGTAAATTTAGTTAGTTGTATAATTCAGTGATTGAATTCTGGAAAATCATGAAATGTTTTTGAATTTTCTGGAAGGTGTAATATGATGAAGGTGGAATGGTTTGAATAGGTTGAAAAATGTGGAAATGGTGGAAGTTTTAAAAATGGCCAATGGGAAAAATGTCCTTGGAAATTTGGAAAAAGCGAAATTTTGGGGAAATGATTCAATGCATGAATGAGCTGAATTGGATGGTGTTAGAATTGTTTAAAAAAAGGGCAAGAAGTGTTGAAGTGGTGAATGACATTAGGAAATTTGGGGAAAAGCGGGATTTTTGGGGGGAAAATGCTAAAAAAAAAAAGAAAAAAATTAGTTGGTGTTGGAATTTTTAGAATCGGATGAGAAATGTCCCCAACCTGTATCGGTTGGGGACATCTCTACGCTGCTGATCCGCTTGAGATGGTTTCCTGTGGACGGGACTCTCACTGCTGTCTTGGAGCCACTATGGATTGAACTTTCACAGTATCATGTTAGACCCGCTCGACATCCATTGCTTTCGGTCCCCTAGAGAGGGGGGGGTTGCCCACATCTGAGGTCCTCTCCAAGGTTTCTCATAGTCAGCATTGTCACTGGCGTCCCACTGAATGTGAATTCTCCCTGCCCACTGGGTGTGAGTTTTCCTTGCCCTTTTGTGGGTTCTTCCGAGGATGTTGTAGTCGTAATGATTTGTGCAGTCCTTTGAGACATTTGTGATTTGGGGCTATATAAATAAACATTGATTGATTGATTGATTGATTGAAATGTTGAAGTAGTAACATTTTTAATTGAGAAATGGTACCACGGTATTCCTGGAATGTTTCGAGTTCAAAAACAACTTTGTTTTTGTCCTTAGTAGTCGACAGAACAAAGGGTGAAAATAGGACTTTGGAAAACCAGGAATTCTGGAAAATCTTGGAATTGTTTTTGTTCCAGGAAGGTTGAATGGTTTGAATAGGTTGAAACATGTGGAAATGGTGGAAGTTTTAAAAAATGGTCAATTCATTTTGAATGGGAAAAATTTCACGGAAAACCTGGAATTCTGGGAAAATGTGGGAATTTTAGGAATTTGTCAAGGGAAAGCCCACCATTCCCGAATAGGCTGTACAGTTTGAAGTTGGAACGCTTTGAATGGGGTGAAAAATGTGGGAATTGTGCTTATATTCAATGCATGGGCTTCACGGTGGCAGAGGGGTTAGTGCGTCTGCCTCACAATACGAAGGTCCTGCAGTCCTGGGTTCAAATCCAGGCTCGGGATCTTTCTGTGTGGAGTTTGCATGTTCTCCCCGTGACTGCGTGGGTTCCCTCCGGGTACTCCGGCTTCCTCCCACCTCCAAAGACATGCACCAGGGGATAGGCCCCTCCCACCTCCAAGGACATGCACCTGGGGATAGGCCCCTCCCACCTCCAAGGACATGCACCTGGGGATAGGCCCCTCCCACCTCCAAAAACATGCACCTGGGGATAGGCCCCTCCCACTTCCAAGGACATGCACCTGGGGATAGGCCCCTCCCACCTCCAAAGACATGCACCTGGGGATAGGCCCCTCCCACCTCCAAAAACATGCACCTGGGGATAGGCCCCTCCCACCTCCAAAGACATGCACCTGGGGATAGGCCCCTCCCACCTCCAAAGACATGCACCTGGGGATAGGTTGATTGGCAACACTAAATTGACCCTAGTGTGTGAATGTTGTCTGTCTATCTGTGTTGGCCCTGTGATGAGGTGGCGACTTGTCCAGGGTGTACCCCGCCTTCCGCCCGATTGTAGCTGAGATAGGCACCAGCGCCCCCCGTGACCCCGAAAGGGAATAAGCGGTAGAAAATGGATGGGTGGATGGATGTATGTAGCAGAGTAGGCGCTTGAGTTATATTCCTACATCATTAATATTTGCAAATTAAATATGAGTATTGTTAATGGCACTAGTAAAACACCGTTATTTGTAATATAGGGAGTGAATTTTTTTGTAATTCCAGCATTAACATTGTTTATAATCATAGCCTCAAGCAGCAAGAGCTATTCGGACCGAGAAAGTGACAATTTCCCCATTGTTTTGAGCGAGGATGAAAGATTCGTGGATGAGGAAATTTAGAGTGAAGGACTAGAAAAGAAAAGTGAAGTGAAGTGAATTATATTTATATAGCGTTTTTCTCTAGTGACTCAAAGCGCTTTACATAGTGAAACCCAATATCTAAGATACATTTTAAACCAGTGTGGGTGGCACTGGGAGCAGGTGAGTAAAGTGTCTTGCTTAAGGACACAACGGCAGTGACTAGGATGGCAGAGGCGGGAATCGAACCTGCAACCCTCAAGTTACTGGCACGGCCACTCTACCAACCGAGCTATAAAAAAGGTGATTGCAGTGGGAGCGATTCAGATGTCATTAGACACATTTACTAGGATAATTCTGGAAAATCCCTTATCTGCCTATTGTGTTGCTAGTGTTTTAGTGAGATGAAATAGTACCTGAAAGTCGGAGGGGTGTGGCCACGGGTGTGTTGACCGCGAGTGTCTCTCAATCAATCAATCAATGTTTACTTATATAGCCCTAAATCACTAGTGTCTCAAAGGCTGCACAAACCACTACGACATCCTCGGTAGGCCCACATAAGGAGTCCGGTCCGATCCGGTGGCCATGTACTGCTTGCCTGTGTATCGGCTGATCCGCCTCCGCTTGGGATGTTTTCCTGCTGGCTCCGCTGTGAACAAGACTCTCGCTGCTGTGTTGGATCCGCTTTGGACTGGACTCTCGCGACTGTGTTGGACCCATTATGGATTGAACTTTCACAGTATCATGTTAGACCCGCTCGACATCCATTGCTTTCCTCCTCTCCAAGGTTCTCATAGTCATCATTGTCACCGACGTCCCACTGGGTGTGAGTTTTCCTTGCCCTTATGCGGGCCTACCGAGGATGTCTCCGAGGGAAGTCACGCTGCTGCAGCAGGACGGAAGCTCCTCCGATGTCTCCGGTAAGAGCCGACTTAATATCACAATTTTCCCATCCAAAACCTTGCTGGTTGACGAAGAGAAACATGTCCGCTTGACCGCTCTGTGTTAAAGCTTCACAACAAAGAAACACCGGCTGTGTTTCGGTTGCTAAAGACAGCTGCAATCCACCTCTTTCCACCAACAGCATTCTTCTTTGACGTCTCCATTATTCATTGAACAAATTGCAAAAGATTCAGCAACACAGATGTCCAAAATACTGTGTAGTTATGCGATGAAAAGAGACGACTTTTTGCCGTGATCGGTGCTGGGCTGAAATGTCCCTTCCAACCAATAACGTCACAAGCACGCGTCATCATAAGCGTCATCATTCTGCGATGTTTTCAACAGGATACCTCGCAGGAAATTTAAAATTGCAATTTAGTCAACTTAAAAGGCCGTATTGGCATGTGTTGCAATGTTAATATTTTATCATTGATGTATAAACTATCAGACTGCGTGGTCGCTAGCAGAGGTGGGTAGTAACGCGCTACATTTACTCCGTTACATCTACTTGAGTAATTTTTGGGATAAATTGTACTTCTAAGAGTAGTTTTTATGCAACATACTTTTACTTTTACTTGAGTATATTTATAGAGAAGAAACGCTACTTTTACTCCGTTCCATTTATCTACAATTAGCTCGCTACCCGCTACTTTTTTTTTTTTTTATTGATCTGTTAATGCACGTTTTGTTTGTTTTGATTTTGTCAGACACGCACTCTAAGTAGGAACTATGCATGCCTGCGTTTCACCAATCAAATGCAGTCACTGGTGACGTTGGACCAATCAAACAAAACCAGGCGGTCACGTGACCGTCACACGTAGAATCCGACCTAAAAAGGTTGACAAACTTATCGGGGTGTTACCATTTAGTGGTCAATTGTACAGAATATGTACTGTACTGTGCAATCTACTAATAAAAGTTTCAACCAATCAAAAGTGTAAAGGAAAAAAGCCACTTTTTATTTCAACCGTACTTCCCGTCAAAAGCCTAAAGACTGATCGCACAGTTCCTGTCTTCACAATAAAAGCGCCGCTTCATCGCGCCTGCGCTAACAAAATAAGAGTCTCCGAAAGCCAGCGCATACAAGCTAGATAACTACGGAGTTTGCCGCCGATGTATTTCTTGTAAAGTGTATAAAAACGAATATGGAAGCTGGACAAATAAGATGCCAAAAACCAACGACATTCATGTGGTATTAGACAGAAAAGAGGAACTTTTTTTTCTCCTCCATTTGAAAATGTGGACATTATCAGCACTGTCTGATTCCAGTCAATGCAAGTCATCAGAATCAGGTAATACACCAACTTATATTCTTGTCTTCAGGAAAGATAGGAATCTATATGTTAAACATGCATGTATATTCATTAAAACACCTTCAACATGTCAACAAAAACGGCAAAATAAATAACTATACATTATATATATATATATATATATATATATATTTGAGGTAGATCACCTCAACTTGCTCATTTATTAAGTAATTGATTAACGTTGAAAAACTTATTCGGGTGTTACCATTTAGTGGTCAATTGTACAGAATATGTACTGTACTGTGCAATCTACTAATACAAGTTTCAATCAATCAATCAATCAATCAATCAATCAATCGATGAATGCCTACTGAGCCTATGGTGCTGTTAAGTTATTGTGGCTCAATTTGCCTTAAATTTTTTTATTTTCATGATTTATTATTTAATATATATTATTGTTTTAGTTGGGGAGGAGACCCTGCCCCAAGTGGAGGAGTTCAAGTACCCAGGAGTCTTGTTCACGAGTGAGGGAAGAGTGGATCGTGAGATCGACAAGCGGATCGGTGCGGCGTCTTCAGTAATGCGGACATTGTACCAATCCGTTGTGGTGAAGAAGGAGCTGAGCCGGAAGGCAAAGCTCTCAATTTACCGGTCGATCTACGTTCCCATCCTCACCTATGGTCATGAGCTTTGGGTCATGACCGAAAGGATAAGATCACGGGTACAAGCGGCCCAAATGAGTTTGGGTCTCTCCCTTAGAGATAGGGTGAGAAGCTCTGCCATCCGGGAGGAACTCAAAGTAAAGCCGCTGCTCCTCCACATGGAGAGGAGCCAGATGAGGTGGTTCGGGCATCTGGTCAGGATGCCACCCGAACGCCTCCCTAGGGAGGTGTTTAGGGCACGTCCAACCGGTAGGAGGCCACGGGGAAGACCCAGGACACGTTGGGAAGACTATGTCTCCCGGCTGGACGAAGTGGCTGGGGAGAGGGAAGTCTGGGTTTCCCTGCTTAGGCTGTTGCCCCCGCGACCCGACCTCGGATAAGCGGAAGATGATGGATGGATGGATATTGTTTTAGTTGCTTAAGAGATATTCCTGGCTATGAATTTGCTCATTGCTATTGTTATGTTTTTGTGCATTATTTGTTGCCGTATTAATTAAACAAACAGGTTACTCATCAGTTACTCAGTACTTGAGTAGTTTTTTCACAACATACGTTTTACTTTTACTCAAGTAAATACTTGAGTGATAAATCTCTAAAGTAACAGTACTCTTACTTGAGTACAATTTCTGGCTACTCTACCCACCTCTGGTCGCTAGTAGTGGCTTTCAGTAGGTCTTTAATTGTTTTGTAATTCCACCATTAATAAGAGCCATTGTAATACTGGGCGGCTCCAGCAGGGGGCGCCTCGTGCTGTGAACTATACTAGAGGACACGTGACTTCCTCCTGGCAGACATTCCAGACGTGTTTGTTGTGTCTGCATAACTAAAACATCTCCCTTCTCAGGTACAAGTGTTTTTATGTTAATAGTTTTACCCCCGAAATTTATGTTTGTACTGTTTGAACATGTCTGAAAGAGTATATTGTTACAATCTGTGTCTTTTCAGTCGACAAGGCTTTATATATAACCAAGCTAATGCTAAAGCTAATGCTAACTGCTGAAGTCGAGGCGGATGCTAGCAGCATCATCAGTGTTGGATGTCTACAAAGTAGTTTATTATTCATCTGGGTGTGTTTCTGCTTAAATGTGTGTTTTGTAGAGTTTCTGGGACTAATTCTGTCAAATGTGTTAATGTTAAAGACCTACTGAAAGCCACTACTAGCGACCACACAGTCTGATAGTTTATATATCAATGATGAATTGTAGCTGAGATAGGCGCCAGCGCCCCCCCGCGTCCCCAAAAGGGAATAAGCGGTAGAAAATGGATGGAATTCTGTCCACTAAAGACGCTGAGATCATTATCCATGCGTTTGTTACGTCTCGTCTCGATTACTGTAACGTATTATTTTGGGGTCTCCCCATGTCTAGCATTAAAAGATTACAGTTGGTACAAAATGCGGCTGCTAGACTTTTGACAAGAACAAGAAAGTTTGATCATATTACGCCTGTACTGTATATACCTTTATATACATATATACATACATATATACCTATACTGGCTCACCTGCACTGGCTTCCTGTGCACTTAAGATGTGACTTTAAGGTTTTACTACTTACGTATAAAATACTACACGGTCTAGCTCCATCCTATCTTGCCGATTGTATTGTACCATATGTCCCGGCAAGAAATCTGCCTTCAAAGGACTCCGGCTTATTAGTGATTCCCCAAAGCCCAAAAAAAGTCTGCGGGCTATAGAGCGTTTTCATTTCGGGCTCCAGTACTCTGGAATGCCCTCCCGGTAAAAGTTTGAGATGCTACCTCAGTAGAAGCATTAAAGTCTCACCTTACAACTAATTTGTATACTTTAGCCTTTAAATAGACTCCCTTTTTAGACCAGTTGATCTGCCGTTTCTTTTCTTTTTCTCCTATGTCCCACTCTCCCTTGTGGAGGGGGTCCGGTCCGATCCGGTGACCATGTACTGCTCGCCTGTGTATCGGCTGGGGACATCT
The DNA here is from genome assembly GCF_033978795.1 of Nerophis ophidion. Lineage (NCBI taxonomy): Eukaryota > Metazoa > Chordata > Actinopteri > Syngnathiformes > Syngnathidae > Nerophis > Nerophis ophidion. Next base: position 5,287,275 of record NC_084616.1, read on the forward strand.
CTGCGCTGCTGATCCGCCTCCGCTTGGGATGGTTTCCTGCTGGCTCCGCTGTGAACGGGACTCTCGCTGCTGTGTTGGATCCGCTTTGGACTGGACTCTTGTGACTGTGTTGGATCCATTATGGATTGAACTTTCACAGTATCATGTTAGACCCGCTCGACATCCATTGCTTTCGTCCTCTCCAAGGTTCTCATAGTCATCATTGTCACCGACTGGGTGTGAATTTTTCCTTGCCCTTATGTGGGCCTACCGAGGATGTCGTGGTGGTTTGTGCAGCCCTTTGAGACACTAGTGATTTAGGGCTATATAAGTAAACATTGATTGATTGATTGAACATTGCTACACATGCCAATACGGCCTTTTTAGTTTACTAAATTGCAATTTGAAATTTCCCGCGGAGTTTCTTGTTGAAAACGTCGCGGAATGATGACGCGTGTTTGTTTTTTTGTTTTGTTTGTTTTTTTAGGTCATTTAATGAGGCTTCAATGAGCATTCTTTTGCTGTCGGCTTGATAACTTTTATGTTGCACATGCAGATATCACCCCATTTCATTACAAAAAATGCAATTTTTTTAGTTTGTGATATTCTTTCATTGTTGCTGCCGTTTCCCTCCATCCATCCATCTTCTTCCGCTTATCCGAGGTCGGGTCGCGGGGGCAGCAGCCTAAGCAGGGAAACCCAGACTTCCCTCTACCCAGCCACTACGTCCAGCTCTTCCCGGGGGATCCCGAGGCGTTCCCAGGCCAGCCGGGAGACATAGTCTTCCCAACGTGTCCTGGGTCTTCCCCGTGGCCTCCTACCAGCTGGACGTGCCCTAAACACCTCCCCAGGGAGGCGTTCGGGTGGCATCCTGACCAGAAGCCCGAACCACCTCATCTGGCTCCTCTCCATGTGGAGGAGCAGCGGCTTTACTTTGAGTTCCTCCCGGATGGCAGAGCTTCTCACCCTATCTCTAAGGGAGAGACCCAAACTCATTTGGGCCGCTTGTACCCGTGATCTTATCCTTTCGGTCATGACCCAAAGCTCATGACCATAGGTGTGTGTGTGTGTGTGACAGAAAGAAAAACTCAATGGCTCTGGAAGGAGTCAGGTCACTGGTGTGTGGGTGTGAGTGACAGGAAGAAAAGCTCTCAATGGCTTAGTGAAGAGTCAGGTCACCCGTGTGTGTGTGTGTGAGAGAGAGACAAGAAGAAAAGCTCTTAATGGCTCGGGAAAGAGTCAGGTCACTGGTGTGTGTGTGTGTGTGATTGAGTGAGTGAGTGAGTGAGTGACAGGAAGAAAAGCTCTCAATGGCTCGGGGAGGAGTCAGGTCACGTGTGCGTGCGTGCGTGCGTGCGTGCGTTTGTGTGTGACATGAAGAAAATCCCTCAATGGCTCAGGAAGGAGTCAGGTCACTGGTGTGTGAGTGTGTGTAAGTGACAGGAGAAAAAGCTCTCATTGGCTTTGGGAGGAGTCAGGTCACTTGTGTGTGTGTGTGTGTGTGTGTGTGACAGGAAGAAAAACTCATTGACTTGGGGATGAGTCAGGTCACTTTTGTGTGTGTGTGTGTGTGTGTGTGTGTGTGTGTGTGTGTGTGTGTGTGTGTGTGTGTGTGTGTGTGTGTGTGTGAGAGAGTGAGCGAGTGACAGGAAGAAAAGCTCTCAATGGCTCGGGAAGGAGACAGGTCACTGGTGTGTGGTGTGAGTGACTGGAAGAAACGCTCTCAATGGCTTGGGGAGGAGTCAGGTCACTGGTCTGTGTGTGTGTGTGTGTGTGTGTGTGTGTGTGTGTGTGTGTGAGTGACATGAAGAAAAGCCCTCAATGGCTCAGGAAGGTGTGAGGTCACGTGTGTGTGTGTGTGTGTGTGTGACATGAAGAAAAGCCCTCAATGGCTCAGGAAGGAGTGAGGTCACTGGTGTGTGTGTGTGTGTGTGTGTGTGTGTGTGTGTGTGTGTGTGTGTGTGTGTGTGTGTGTGTGTGTGTGTGTGTGTGTGTGTGTGTGTGTGTGTGTGTCTGTGTGTGTGTGTGTGTGTGTGACAGGAAGAAAAACTCAATGACTTGGGGATGAGTCAGGTCACGTGTGTGTGTGTGTGTGTGAGAAAGAGTGAGCAAGTGACCGGAAGAAAAGCTCTCAATGGCTCGGGAAGGAGACAGGTCACTGGTGTGTGGTGTGAGTGACTGGAAGAAAAGCTCTCAATGGCTTGGGGAGGAGTCAGGTCACTGGTGTGTGTGTGTGTGTGTGTGTGTGTGTGTGCGTGTGTGTGTGTGTGTGTGTGTGTGTGTGTGTGTGTGTGTGTGTGTGAGAGAGACATGAAGAAAAGCCCTCAATGGCTCAGGAAGGAGTCAAGTCACTGGTGTGTGTGTGTGTGTGAGTGACAGGAGAATAAGCTCTCAATGGCTTGGGGATGAGTCAGGTCACGTGTGTGTGAGAGAGTGAGCGAGTGACAGGAAGAAAATCTCTCAATGGCTCGGGGAGGAGTCAGGTCACTGTTGTGTGTGTGAGTGACAGGAAGAAAAACTCTCAATGGCTTGGGGATGATTGAGGTCACGTGTGTGTGAGAGAGTGACCGGAAGAAAAGTTCTCGATCTCTTGAGGAGAGGTCAGGTCACACGTGTGTGTGTGTGTGTCTGTGAGTGACAGGAAGAAAGGCTCTGACCGTTTGTTTGGGGGGAATCATATGGTCTACATATATTTACATCCACACACCCCAAACATCTGATTCCTTTTCTGGAGAGGAAAATCACTTTGTTTGCAGAATAATGCAAAAACTGTATAAGAATGTTTGTTCCACTTTTAGGTGTATTTGGCAAACTTCAGCCTTAACTTAGTGGCCATGTCTCTCCTGCAGGTCCTGGTCACCTCCAGCAGCCAGCCAGCTCTGCTCTATGAAAATGTCCTGGTGAGCGACGGCAGCCCCGTCCTGCAAGACCTGCTCTTCAGCCCCGACCACCAGCACCTGTACACCCTCAGCGATAAACAGGTGAGGTGACATGAGGCGTGCACGCTGGCACACACACACACACACTTTCAGCATGGCCAATAGTCTCACATATTGTGAAGAATAGGTATTAAAAAAACAAAAAAACTGGCCCGTGAGCGTCCAGTGTGGCTAATTACGCACAAACAATGCCGACATATTCCTGCAAAATAAGCACTTTTTCTGCATAAACTCACTGGAGCGTATTGATATTTTAAATTGGATTTTCCTGCCAGTACCAACCTTCCCAACAGCACATAAAAGTGCTTATTAAAGGTGCCGTCTGCAGCATGTTCCCGATACCGCTTTAAAGGGGGCCTCTTTTTGTGTATTTTGGAGTCTGCATATGTCCTGAAAGTTTGAAATCAAATGGTGGAGGCGTGGCGGGGATATTTAGACGAAGACTTAGACTAACTTTAATGATCCACAAGGGAAATTGCTCCACAAAATAGCTCAGTTGCAAAGGATGGAAGGGATAATGCACATAAGGGCACAAAAAGAGGGCGAAAAAAAAGGTATAAAGTCAACTAAAAATGTACCAAAGTAGCAGGTCTTTATTGTCATTGCAACAAGTACAAGGATATTTTTGTTTTCAGCACAAACCCGTTCAAGATTACCGTATTTCCTTGAATTGCCGCCGGGGCGCTAATTACTGTAATTTAAAACCTCTTCTCACTCCGGCACTTACCAAAGGCATGCGGTAAATTTAGGCCTGCGCTTATAAATTTGAGTGTGATGTAAGGATGTATCATGAAAAGCACATTTAATAAAAGAAAACGTTATTATGGTCTTACCTTTACTTATAAATGAAGTCCTTCTGATCAAAAGCATCAATAACTTGTTTATAGAAGTCTTCCTTATCTTTCTTCAGTTTTAAAAGTCTCTCTGTCTCGATGGAGATCTTCCTTTATTACCTCCTGCTTCCATTGAAAGTCCAGTTTAGAAAACCGTTTTATTTTAGATACGTAATCCTCCATGTTAAAAGTGCAAGCGAGAGGAAAAAAATAAACGATCGCTGCTTGTTGTCACTTCTTCTGCAGCCGAGTAGTTGCAAGAAGGATCACTAGCGCCCTCTACCACCAGGAGGCGGGAGTCAATTAATGACTCATATTTGACACACGCAGCTACGGTATATGAATAAAACATAGCTGCTTACTGTTTTTTTTTTAGCATATTCAATAGCTTGGACCTTAAATCCTACTGAAAAGCTCTTAATCTTCTTCCCTTTATGCGATTTCAAATGATTGAAATCAGCATCCTCCATTTCGAAAATGATGACAGGTGAAGTGTCACTCGTGACGTGACGGGTTTGACCCGGTGGAAATTCTAGGCATATGTTAATTGTTTTTGCGAAACGAGTTTGACCCGGTGGAAATTCTAGACATGCGCTAGTAAAAATAATATTTTGCAAAACGAGTTTTACCCGGCGTTAATCCTGAGCCGGCGGTAATGCTAAGCATGCGCTAATTATTTTTGCAAAACGAGTTTGACCCGGCAGTAATTCTAGACAGGCTCTTAATGTCATTAGAAAACATGAGTGCACATCATAATGGCAGCTACACTTTCCATCTTAAAGATCGAAAAAAAAATATTTGGGAATGTCCGGCGGGCCAGATTGAAAAGCTTAACGGGCCGCATGTGGCCCCCGGGCCTTGATTTGTGCAGATCTGCTCTAAAGCATTCCGGAACAGGAAGCGGAACAAAAGTAAGAGCCCTTGACAGGAAGAAAGATTAAACTAGGGGGGGAAAAAAAAACACCAAACCCAAACAGGACAGAAACTTTACCACCAATGCTTAAAAAAAACACAAATCAGTTAAAATTGAACATTTACACAGTGTGGGATTTTCCTAACAGGAGCGCTGATTGCACAAAAGCCAATCAGAGCGTGAGCATCACTGGGTAACTCAGCAAATCAGTGGGTCTGACCTCCTCTTCCTCTCCGTCCTCTTCCCTTACCTGCAAGACTCTTATCTCGTAAAGGCTAATGACCGCCGTGATAACCTTCACTGAGACGCAGACAGTAACCGCCTCGTGAGCGTGAGCGTGAGCGCCGTGTAATTTACCAAAGATTAGACATAATTGACTTCCATGTGTCTGGATGAGCGCGGAGACCAAGTCAAGAGTAATTGATACAAATGGACGGCGTTGGTCCGAGTCTGGGAAATTAGGCCTGTCCATCAGGGCTGGAACGGAATTAGAGAGATGCTTACAAAGATACAGTGTACCCTCTTTTTCAGACTAGAAAATCCTTTCATTTTCTCAAAACTGGACAGTGCACCTATTTTATTTGGTACATGGTGCAATGATAAGTGTGACCAGTAGATGGCAGCCACACATAAGAGATATGTGTAGACTGCAATATGACTCAACTAAACAACTAATCCGGTGCACCTAATGTATAGAGCATTTTTAGTTGTGCTTCCCGACCTCGGAGCAATTTTTTTTGGTACATGGTGTAATGGTAAGTGTGACCAGTAGATGGCTGCCACACATAAGAGATATGTGTAGACTGCAATATGACTCCACTAAAAAACCAACCCGGTGCACTTAATGTATGGAACATTTTTGATTGTGCTTACCAACCTCGGAGCAATTTTATTTGGTACATGGTGTAATGATAAGTGTGACCAGTAGATGGCAGCCACACATAAGAGATTTGTGTGGACTGCAATATGACTCAACTAAACAACTAACCCGGTGCACCTAATGTATGGAGCATTTTTGGTTGTGCTTCCCGACCTCGAAGCTATTTTATTCGGTACATGGTGTAATGATAAGTGTGACAAGTAGATGGCAGCCACACATAAGAGATATGTGTAGACTGCAATATGACTCCACTAAACAACTGACCCGGTGCACTTAATGTATGGAGCATTTTTGGTTGTGCTTACCGACTTCGGAGCTATTTTATTCAATACATGGTGCAATGATAAGTGTGACCAGTAGATGGCAGCCACACATAAGAGATATGTGTAGACTGCAATATGACTCAACTAAACAACTAACCCGGTGCACCTAATGTATGGAGCATTTTTGGTTGTGCTTACCGACTTCGGAGCTATTTTATTCAATACATGGTGTAATGATAAGTGTGACCAGTAGATGGCAGCCACACATAATAGATATGTGTAGACTGCAATATGACTCAACTAAACAACTAATCCGGTGCACCTAATGCATGGAGCATTTTTGGTTGTGCTTCCCGACCTCGGAGCAATTTTTTTGGGTACATGGTGTAATGATAAGCTTGACCAGTAGATGGCAGCCACACATAAGAGATACGTGGAGACTGCAATATGACTAAACTAAACAACTAACCCGGTGCACCTAATGTATGGAGCATTTTTGGTTGTGCTTACCGACCTCAGAGCAATTTTATTTGGTACATGGTGTAATGGTAAGTGTGACCAGTAGATGGCAGCCACTCATAAGAGATATGTGTAGACTGCAATATGACTCAACTAAACAACTAACCCGGTGCACCTAATGTATGGAGCATTTTTGGTTGTGCTTCCCGATCTCGAAGCTATTTTATTCGGTACATGGTGTAATGATAAGTGTGACCAGTAGATGGCAGCCACACATAAGACATATGTGTAGACTGCAATATGACTCAACTAAACAACTAACCCGGTGCACCTAATGTATGGAGCATTTTTGGTTGTGCTTCCCGACCTCGGAGCTATTTTATTTGGTACATGGTGTAATAATAAGTGTGACCAGTAAATGGCAACCACACATAAGAGATATGTGTAGACTGCCATATGACTCAACTAAACAATTAACCCGGTGCACCTAATGTATGGAGCATTTTTGGTTGTGCTTACCGACCTCAGAGCAATTTTGTTTGATACATAGTGTAATGATAAGTGTGACCAGTAGATGGCAACCATACATAAGAGATAGGTGTAGACTGCAATATGACTCCACTAAACAACTAACCCGGTGCACCTAATGTATGGAGCATTTTTGGTTGTGCTTACACCATCATTTTATATGTTCCAAGCTGTACCGCTTTGGGCGCTATATAGCTCATTTGTTCGAGTGGCCGAGCCAGCAACTTGAGGGTTCCAGGTTTGATCCCCGCTTCCGCCTTCCTAGTCACTGCCGCTGTGTCCTTGGGAAAGACACTTTATCCACCTGCTCCCAGTGCCACCCACACTGGTTTAAATGTAACTTAGATATTGGGTTTCGCTATGTAAACCGCTTTGAGTCACAAGCGGAAACTTTGTTTTATGGCATTCAGCAAAGAAACATCCATAAACCAACAGCACTGCTTTATAAGCTGCAGGGTTCAAAGCGACTTATAGTCCGTAATTAACAGTAAATACGAATAATGGGTTGCAGCAGCCTTGACAGAAGTGGATATTTTAGGGAAGGTTTGTCGGCTTTGAACACATTTTAAAATGCTGTACTATACTGTGTATCAAACAAACATAACAAGGGGGTGACGGAGCAACTATTTCTTTATCAACAAAAACAAGCTGACTCTGCCAACACACACAAGTATACAGACGTCCTTTTGGTGCCTTCACAAACAATCAGAAATCACAAAAATGCCCTTAACAATCACATGTCTACAATATTAAACATTTGAAAAAGTCAAATACATTTACATTGGCAAAAGGAGGACCCTTAAGAGAAAGAAGGTGTCGCTGAACAAGAGGTAGTCTTCTCCTCTGCTGTAAAATAAGTCTGCTTTGGCATATTTTTTCAGAATAACCCATTCTCATCACAATTAAAACTTGCTGTGGTATGAATTTCTTCCATACTTGCAAGCGCCATTAATGTCTTTCTCGCAATTACTTAGTAATTTCATCCTACGCTGGTCTGTTGTCCTTTTGGGACTTGTATCAAATTAGCACAACAGCCATCACTTGTCAAAAGGCGACAAAACAAAAAAAACGCCTTTCCAAAAACCCTGCACAAAAAAATGAATGAATGAATGAATCATTCGTACACAGACACAGTTCGTACTCAAAGGCGTACTTGGCTCGACCTAAAAGTTTGTAAATGGAGAATTTCACAAAAGAGGGGTGTAGACGACTCTTGCCGTCGTCGTACGGGTTCAATGGACCACCCAGGAAGGAGATCGTGTTTGCAGATTTGACTATTTTATTTTTCAATAAAGGCAGATGTCTTTTCGCCGTCGTCGCTCACCCTGCTCGCTCCTCCGTGTCTCGCTCTCTGGTCCGCTCTTTAGTCGGCCGCGTCTCCGTCTCTCGTGTCTTTTCCTGTCTTTTCCTGTCTTGCTGCTCGGTCGCTGTTGCCGGCTCTCCTACTCCTTCCGCCTCGATCCCTCCTCCCTCTCCCCCTTTATACAGTGTGAGCAGAAATGTTAATTGTTTCCCGGTGTGTGAGCCACGCACCTGAATTAGATTGCGGCGGCGTCGCTCCCGGCACACCCCGCCTTTCTGCTCCGCCGCTTTTTCCACCTCCTTGCCGCCATCTTGGGCAGGGCTGCAGCGTGCCCTGCCCTGGCTTCGGCCCGTCGACTGCACCCCCCCACAAGGGGTTTGGAAATTGAGGTTACACTGCAGTCATATAAATATTTATATACTTTTTTATCAATTATATGTTTTAATCAACATTTAACATTTTTTGAAAATAATGCATTTGGTATATTTAAATATACACATTAGGGGTGTCAAAAAATTTGATTTCCAAATGAATCGTGATTCTTATTTGTAACAATTCTTAATCTATTAAAAAAAAAAAAAATCAAAAATAAAATGTTTTATTATCATATGTGCTCAGACTGACTTTAGAAAATGAGGGTCTGTTTTCAAACAGATCTCATTTGTGGGGACCTCAGCTCAGTTTGTTTATCTTCTATAAGCAGCTTAAGCTCGCAATGTTTTAGTTCGATCTGAAATGCCTGGAAAAAAAAAAAGTATCTTAACGTTCAAACGGAGCTACTTTATTAAACGAGTGTGACTTTTGCTCTTCATGTTTGCCAACCTTATAAAGAAACATATTTGGTTGTATGAAAATATAGATTACCATCATTTATACTGCTTTCATTTGTATCTGCTCTGAGATCAAATAAATAGTAGCTGAGCCAGAATATCAATACCTGAGGTACTGATGGAGATTTATGCTTTATTTACAAGTAAGCTCAGCATTTGATATTTTTACATCATATCAATACATCACACACACACAGAACAAGCACACATGTCCATCAAAATCACTGCTATACATATATATATATATATATATATATATAATAACGATAACGACTCTATTTAAAAATGTGTCCTGGAATACATTTTCAGCCATCCATTTTCTACCACTTGTATTTCCTTTTCTTTCAACCTCGCCCAGGCCATCTATGTTCTGTTCCACATTATCTCCTCATTCCTGGATCATAACAATCAACATGTTGTGTTATTAATGAATGAAACTGATATCTAAACATGGTGTAGCTCCTTCTCTGAACGCAAGTGCTCCTACAGCAGGAATACAAATTTGATATTTCTACAAAACACAAAATCTGGCAAGGATTGCAGTTTTTTATTTATATATATATTTTTTCTATCCTCATAAAAGCGTGTTTATATCCTTTTTGTTTAGAAAAACAAGCATATAAGCAAAGTAATTGACCAATCATGATATTAAAAAGTCGAAAATGGTCTGTCCAGGGTACACTTATTAAAGTTGAAAAGTCATATTTATTAGCAATATCGCGATTAATTTTGAGTTAACTATGCACAAATTGCGATTAATCGGGATTAAATTGTTTAATGTATGTATGTATATATGTATACATATATAAAACAAAAGTACACACATCTGATTATCCTGTAAACATGAATAAAAACAAATATAATACAAATATATATATGGAATAAAATAAAAAGGTGTTATAATATTTAGGTTTTTAGTGGGTTTATTAGAGCATTTTCCTTTTCTTTCATCCTCGCCCAGACCATCTATCTTCTGTTCCACATTATCTCCTCATTCCTGGATCGTAACAATCAACATGTTGTGTTATTAATGCACGAAACTGATATCTAAACATGGTGTAGCTCCTTCTCTTAACGCAAGTGCTCCTACAGCAGGAATACCAATTTGTTATTTCTACAAAACACAAAATCTAGCAAGGACTGCGAGTATTTTTTAAATTTTTTATCCTCATTAAAAGTGTGTTTATGTCCTTTTTGTTAAAAAAAAAAAAAAAAGCGTATAAGCAAACTAATTGTCCAGTCATGGTGTTAGAAAGTCGAAAATGGTCTCTTTAGGGTACACTTATTAAAGATGAACAGTCATATTTATTAGCGATCTCGCGATGAATTTTGAGTTAACAATGAACAAAATGTGATTAATCGGGATTCAATATTTGTATGTGTGTATGTATATATGTATACATATATAAAACAAAGTATACAAATCTGATTATACTGTAAACTTGAATAGAAACAAATATAATACAAATATATAAATGGAATAAAATAAAAAAGTGTTATTATATTTAGGTTTTTAAGTGGGTTTATTAGAGCATTTTCCTTTTCTTTCATCCTCGCCCAGGCCATCTATCTTCTGTTCCACATTATCTCCTCATTCCTGGATCGTAACAATCAACATGTTGTGTTATTAATGCATGAAACTGTTATCTAAACATGGTGTAGCTCCTTCTCTGAACGAAAGTGCTCCTACAGCAGGAATACAAATTTGATATTTCTACAAAACACAAAATCTGGCAAGGACTGCAGTTTTTTTTTTTTAATCCTCATAAAAGCGTGTTTTGGTCCTTTTTGTTTAAAAAAACAAGCATATAAGCAAAGTAACTGTCCAATCATGGTATTAAAAAGTCGAAAATGGTCTGTCCAGGGTACACTTATTAATGATGAAAAGTCATATTTATTAGCGATATCGCGATTAATTTTGAACATAATGTGATTAATCGGGATTAAATATTTTAATGCGTGTATGTATATATGTATACATATATAAAACAAAAGTATACAAATCTGGTTATACTGTAAACATCAATGAAAACAGATGTAATACAAATGCATATATGAAATAAAATATAAACGTGTTATTGAATTTAGGTTTTTAGTGTTTATTAGAGCATTTTCCTTATCTTCCTTTTCTTTCATCCCCGCCCAGACCATCTATGTTCTGTTCCACATTATCTCCTCATTCCTGGATCGTAACAATCAACATTTTGTGTTATTAATGTGTGAAACTGTTATCTACACATGGTGTAGCTCCTTCTCTGAACGCAAGTGCTCCTACAGCAGGAATACCAATTTGAATACCAATTTGATATTTTTAGAAACACAAAATCTGGCAAAGACTGCAGTTTTTTTTTTTTTTTAATCCTCATAAAAGTGTGTTTTGGTTCTTTTTGTTTAAAAAAACAAGCATATAAGCAAAGTAACTGTCCAATTATAGTATTAAAAAGTCGAAAATGGTCTGTCCAGGGTACACTTATTAATGATGAAAAGTCATATTTATTAGCGATATCGTGATTCATTTTGAACAAAATGTGATTAATCGGGATTAAATATTTTAATGCGTGTATGTATATATGTATACATATGTAATACAAAAGTATACAAATCTGGTTATACTGTAAACATGAATGAAAACAGATGTAATACAAATGCATAAATGAAATAAAATATAAACCTGTTATTAAATTTAGGTTTTTAATGTTTATTAGAGCATTTTTCTTATTTTCCTTTTCTTCCATCCCCGCCCAGACCATCTATCTTCTGTTCCACATTATCTCCTCATTCCTGGATCGTAAATATCAACATGTTGTGTTATTAATGCGAGAAACTGGCATCTAAACATGGTGTAGCTCCTTCTCTGAACGCAAGTGCTCCTACAGCAGGAATACAAATTTGATATTTTTACAAAACACAAAATCTGGCAAGGACTGCAGTTTTTTTTTTAAATCCTCATAAAAGCGTGTTTTGGTCCTTTTTGTTTAAAAAAACAAGCATATAAGCAAAGTAACTGTCCAATCATGGTATTAAAAAGTCGAAAATGGTCTGTCCAGGGTACACTTATTAATGATGAAAAGTCATATTTATTAGCGATATCGCGATTAATTTTGAACAAAATGTGATTAATCGGGATTAAATATTTTAATGCGTGTATGTATATATGTATACATATATAAAACAAAGTATACAAATCTGGTTATACTGTAAACATGAATGAAAACAAATATAATACAAATGCATAAATGAAATCAAATATAAATGTGTTATTAAATTTAGTTTTTTAATGTTTATTAGAGCATTTTTCTTATCTTCCTTTTCTTTCATCCCCGCCCAGACCATCTATCTTCTGTTCCACATTATCTCCTCATTCCTGGATCGTAAATATCAACATGTTGTGTTATTAATGCGAGAAACTGGCATCTAAACATGGTGTAGCTCCTTCTCTGATCGCAAGTGCTCCTACAGCAGGAATACAAATTTGATATTTCTACAAAACACAAAATCTGGCAAGGACTGCAGTTTTTTTTTTTTTAATCCTCATAAAAGCGTGTTTTGGTCCTTTTTGTTTAAAAAAACAAGCATATAAGCAAAGTAACTGTCCAATCATGGTATTAAAAAGTCGAAAATGGTCTGTCCAGGGTACACTTATTAATGATGAAAAGTCATAATTATTAGCGATATCGCGATTCATTTTGAACATAATGTGATTAATCGGGATTAAATATTTTAATGCGTGTATGTATATATGTATACATATATAAAACAAAAGTATACAAATCTGGTTATACTGTAAACATGAATGAAAACAGATGTAATACAAATGCATAAATTAAATAAAATATAAACGTGTTATTAAATTTAGGTTTTTAATGTTTATTAGAGCATTTTTCTTATTTTCCTTTTCTTTCATCCCCGCCCAAGCCATCTATCTTCTGTTCCACATTATCTCCTCATTCCTGGATCGTAAATATCAACATGTTGTGTTATTAATGCGAGAAACAGGCATCTAAACATGGTGTAGCTCCTTCTCTGAACGCAAGTGCTCCTACAGCAGGAATACAAATTTGATATTTTTAGAAACACAAAATCTGGCAAGGACTGCAGTTTTAGTTTTTTTTAATCCTCATAAAAGTGTGTTTTGGTTCTTTTTGTTTAAAAAAACAAGCATATAAGCAAAGTAACTGTCCAATCATGGTATTAAAAAGTCGAAAATGGTCTGTCCAGGGTACACTTATTAATGATGAAAAGTCATATTTATTAGCGATATCGCGATTAATTTTGAACAAAATGTGATTAATCGGGATTCAATATTTGTATGTGTGTATGTATATATGTATACATATATAAAACAAAGTATACAAATCTGATTATACTGTAAACTTGAATAGAAACAAATATAATACAAATATATATATGGAATAAAATAAAAAGGTGTTATTATATTTAGGTTTTTAGTGGGTTTATTAGAGCATTTTCCTTTTCTTTCATCCTCGCCCAGACCATCTATCTTCTGTTCCACATTATCTCCTCATTCCTGGATCGTAACAATCAACATGTTGTGTTATTAATGCGAGAAACTGGCATCTAAACATGGTGTAGCTCCTTCTCTGAACGCAAGTGCTCCTACAGCAGGAATACCAATTTGATATTTCTACAAAACACAAAATCTGGCAAGGACTGCAGTTTTTTTTTTTTAATCCTCATAAAAGCGTGTTTTGGTCCTTTTTGTTTAAAAAAACAAGCATATAAGCAAAGTAACTGTCCAATCATGGTATTAAAAAGTCGAAAATGGTCTGTCCAGGGTACACTTATTAAGAATGAAAAGTCATATTTATTAGCGATATCGCGTTTCAATTTGAACAAAATGTAATTAATCGGGATTAAATATTTTAATGCGTGTATGTATATATGTATACATATATAAAACAAAAGTATACAAATCTGGTTATACTGTAAACATGAATGAAAACAGATATAATACAAATGCATAAATGAAATAAAATAAAAAGGTGTTATTAAATTTAGGTATTTAATGTTTATTAGAGCATTTTTCTTATCTTCCTTTCCTTTCATCCCCGCCCAGACAATCTATCTTCTGTTCCACATGATCTCCTCATTCCTGGATCGTAACAATCAACATTTTGTGTTATTAATGCGTGAAACTGGCATCTAAACATGGTGTAGCTCCTTCTCTGAACGCAAGTGCTCCTACAGCAGGAATACAAATTTGATATTTTTAGAAACACAAAATCTGGCAAAGACTGCAGTTTTTTTTTTTTTTAATCCTCATAGTGTGTTTTGGTTCTTTTTGTTTAAAAAAACAAGCATATAAGCAAAGTAACTGTCCAATTATAGTATTAAAAAGTCGAAAATGGTCTGTCCAGGGTACACTTATTAATGATGAAAAGTCATATTTATTAGCGATATCGCGATTCATTTTGAACAAAATGTGATTAATCGGGATTAAATATTTTAATGCGTGTATGTATATATGTATACATATATAAAACAAAAGTATACAAATCTGGTTATACTGTAAACATGAATGAAAACAGATGAAATACAAATGCATAAATTAAATAAAATATAAACCTGTTATTAAATTTAGGTTTTTAATGTTTATTAGAGCATTTTTCTTATTTTCCTTTTCTTCCATCCCCGCCCAGACCATCTATCTTCTGTTCCACATTATCTCCTCATTCTTGGATCGTAAATATCAACATGTTGTGTTATTAATGCGAGGAACTGGCATCTAAACATGGTGTAGCTCCTTCTCTGAACGCAAGTGCTCCTACAGCAGGAATACAAATTTGATATTTCTACAAAACACAAAATCTGGCAAAGACTGCAGTTTTTTTTTTTTTTTAATCCTCATAAAAGTGTGTTTTGGTTCTTTTTGTTTAAAAAAACAAGCATATAAGCAAAGTAACTGTCCAATTATAGTATTAATAAGTCGAAAATGGTCTGTCCAGGGTACACTTATTAATGATGAAAAGTCATATTTATTAGCGATATCGTCATTCATTTTGAACAAAATGTGATTAATCGGGATTAAATATTTTAATGCGTGTATGTATATATGTATACATATATAAAACAACAGTATACAAATCTGTTGTGTTATTAATGCGAGAAACTGGCATCTAAACATGGTGTAGCTCCTTCTCTGAACGCAAGTGCTCCTACAGCAGGAATACCAATTTGATATTTCTACAAAACACAAAATCTGGCAAGGACCGCGGGTATTTTATTTTTTATTTTTTATCCTCATTAGAAGTGTGTTTATGTCCTTTTTGTTAAAAAAAAGCATATAAGCAAACTAATTGTCCAGTCATGGACTCATGGTATTAAAAAGTCGAAAATGGTCTGTCTAGGGTACACTTATTATCCATCCATCCATTTCCTACCGCTTATTCCCTTTCGGGGTCGCGGGGGGCGCTGGCGCCTATCTCAGCTACAATCGGGCGGAAGGCGGGGTACACCCTGGACAAGTCGCCACCTCATCGCAGGGCCAACACAGATAGACAGACAACATTCACACTCACATTCACGCACTAGGGACCATTTAGTGTTGCCAATCAACCTGAAAAGTCATATTTTTTAGCGATTAATTTTGAGTTAACTATGAACAAAATGCGATTAATCGGGATTACTTATTCAAATTTGTGTGTATATATACGTACATTTATATAAAACAAAAGTATACAAATCTGATTATACCGTAAACATGAATAAAAACAATGAGAATCAGCACCTCCAAGTCCGAGTCCATGGTTCTCGCCCGGAAAAGGGTGGAGTGCCATCTCCGGGTTGGGGAGGAGACCCTGCCCCAAGTGGAGGAGTTCAAGTACCTAGGAGTCTTGTTCACGAGTGAGGGAAGAGTGGATCGTGAGATCGACAGGCGGATCGGTGCGGCGTCTTCAGTAATGCGGACGTTGTACCGATCCGTTGTGGTGAAGAAGGAGCTGAGCCGGAAGGCAAAGCTCTCAATTTACCGGTCGATCTACGTTCCCATCCTCACCTATGGTCATGAGCTTTGGGTCATGACCGAAAGGATAAGATCACGGGTACAAGCGGCCCAAATGAGTTTCCAGGTCTCTCCCTTAGAGATAGGGTGAGAAGCTCTGCCATCCGGGAGGAACTCAAAGTAAAGCCGCTGCTCCTCCACATGGAGAGGAGCCAGATGAGGTGGTTCGGGCATCTGGTCAGGATGCCACCTGAACGCCTCCCTAGGGAGGTGTTTAGGGCACGTCCAACCGGTAGGAGGCCACTGGGAAGACCCAGGACACGTTGGGAAGACTATGTCTCCCGGCTGGCCTGGGAACGCCTCGAGATCCCCCGGGAAGAGCTAGACGAAGTGGCTGGGGAGAGGGAAGTCTGGGTTTCCCTGCTTAGGCTGTTGCCCCCGCGACCCGACCTCGGATAAGCGGAAGATGATGGATGGATGGATAATACAAATATATTAATGGAATAAAATATAAATGTGTTACTATATTTAGGTTTTTAATGTTTATTAGAGCATTTTTCTTATTTTCCTTTTCTTTCATCCCCGCCCAGACCATCTATCTTCTGTCCCACATTATCTCCTCATTCCTCATTGCGGAGATGTGACATCACAAACATTTGTCAATGTGCACTTTCGGAAGCGCTGTATCTTTTCTTTTTTTTTTTCTTTTTTCCCCCCACCCGTCCGTTCTTCCTCCTCCTCCTCCTCCTCCTCCTCCTCCTCCTCCGTGCGTCTCTCCACATTGAATAATAGAAATGCCAAGTGACGAGGGCTCAAACATAAAAAAACCCATTCCCCAGCTTGACAGAGCAATTTACCTTTCGCCATATTCACTCGCTCACATAATTAAAAGGGGTTGGATTGGACTATCTGTGTAGCAGAGGTGACTCTCTACTATACAAACGTGCACACACACACACACACACACACACACACACAAAGTGCTTGCTTTGCTACCAGAGGCAACTTTTTGATTAGCTAATGCAAGATTTACATATGGCTATCTTTGTCTCACACACACACACACACACACACGCACGCATTATCACTTACACTCCACACATGTTTTATTGGTCATTTCCAGCAAACCCCCGTGATACCATATTTTTTTTCAGCTCATAAAAAGTGACCTAGGACTTAAATCTTTTTTTATTTTATTTTTTTTCTACCGCCGCAGTCATTTGGCCATTTCATGTTCCAATTGTGCAGCCCTAATAAAAAGCAGCATGATTTTTTTTCATCATCTTTAGTTGATGATGATGCAGGAGTGGTTTCTCTGCACCCCTGTCACATGTTCACATTGATGACATCATCCGAGCAATGTTCGAGCGGATTACTTACATGTTTTTGGTTTCCACTGCAGATCATCATCATCATCATCACCAGGCAGGGTTTTGTGCACAGAGATGGTACAAATAAATTGTACAAACCCCGTTTCCATATGAGTTGGGATATTGTGTTAGATGTAAATATAAACAGAATACAATGATTTGCAAATCCTTTTCAAGCCATATTCAGTTGAATATGCTACAAAGACAACATATTTGATGTTCAAACTGATAAACAGTTTTTTTTTATGTGCAAATAATCATTAACTTTAGAATTTGATGGCAGCAACACGTGACAAAGAAGTTGGGAAAGGTGGCAATAAATACTGATAACGTTGAGGAATGCTCATCAAACACTTATTTGGAACATCCCACAGGTGTGCAGGCTAATTGGGAACAGGTGGGTGCCATGATTGGGTATAAGAACAGCTTCCATGAAATGCTAAGTAATTCACAAACAAGGATGGGGCGAGGGTCACCACTCGAACAGTTTTAGAACAACATTTCTCAACGAGCTATTGCAAGGAATTTAGGGATTTTACCATCTACGGTCCGTAAAATCATCAAAAGGTTCAGATAATCTGGAGAAATCACTGCACGTAAGCGATGATATTACGGACCTTTGATCCCTCAGGCGGTACTGCATTAAAAACTGACATCAGTGTGTAAAGGATATCACCACATGGGCTCAGGAACACTTCATGAAACCACTGTCAGTAACTACAGTTGGTCGCTACATCTGTAAGTGCAAGTTAAAACTCTACTATGCAAAGCAAATCCCCTTTATCAACAACACCCAGAAACGCCGCCGGCTTCGCTGGGCCCGAGCTCATCTAAGATGGACTGATGCAAAGTGTAAAAGTCTTCTGTGGTTTGACGAGTCCACATTTCAAATTATATTTGGAAACTGTAGACGCGGTGTCCTCCGGAACAAAGAGGAAAATAACCATCCGGACTGTTATAGGCGCAAAGTTCAAAAGCCAGCATCTGTGATGGTATGGGGGTGCATTAGTGCCCAAGGCATGGGTAACTTACACATCTGTGAAGTCACCATTAATGCTGAATGGTCCATACAGGTTTTGGAGCAACATATGTTGTCTTTCAAGCAACGTTATCATGGACGCCCCTGCTTATTTCAGCAAGATATTGCCAAGCCACGTGTCACAACAGCGTGGCTTCGTAGTAAAAGAGTGCTGGCACTTTCCTGGCCCGCCCGCAGTCCAGACCTGTCTCCCATGGAAAATGTGTGGCACATCATGAAGCGTAAAATACGACAGCGGAGACCCCGGACTGTTGAAGGACTGAAGCTCTACATAAAACAAGAATGGGAAAGAATTCCACTTTCAAAGCTTCAACAATTAGTTTCCTCAGTTCCCAAACGTTTATTGAGTGTTGTTAAAAGAAAAGGAGATGTAACACAGTGGTGAACATGCCCTTTCCCAACTACTTTGGCACGTGTTGCAGCCATGAAATTCTAAGTTAATTATTATTTGCAAAAAAAAAAAAAAAAGTTTATGAGTTTGAACATCAAATATGTTGTCTTTGTAGCATATTCAACTGAATATGGGTTGAAAAGGATTTGCAAATCATTGTATTCTGTTTATATTTACATCTAACATAATTTCCCAACTCATATGGAAACGGGGTTTGTAGTAGATGTAGATGTCCATAGCGGCTGTTATAAACTAAAACAAAAAAGATATATATAACGTCTAGCGTGTCTGAGACCCCTGCTTTAAGGTTTATTGGCTCTCTGTCCTTCTCCCTACGTCTGTGTACACAGCGGCGTTTTAAAAAGTCATACATTCAACTTTTATTAAAACTGATACCAATAATTTCCGATATTACATTTTAAAGCATTTATCGGTCGATAATATCGGCAGTCCGATTTTATCGTACATCTCTCACCATGACTCAACCTGACTGGGGCCACCTATAAGCCTGCCCTCCTCAGCACCTGTTAATCCTGACACTAGCTACACTCAATAATGGCGAGGATGCGTCTTACTTGAATTTGTGCCACAACAATTCGCCAAGAGACAAAACACTCTTACCGTACTTCCTTGAATTGCCGCCGGTGCGATAATTAATATAAAACCTCTTCTCACGCTGGCACTTACCAAAGGCATGCGGCAATTTTAGGCCTGCGCTTAAAAATTTGAGTGTGATGTAAGGATACCGTCATGAAAAGCACATTTAATAAAATAAACGTTATTATGGACTTACCTTTACTTATAAATGAAGTCCATGCACAGCTCCTGATCAAAAGCATCGATAACTTGTATATAGAAGTCTTCCTTATCTTTCTTCAGTTTTAAAAGTCTCTGTCTCGATGGAGAGCTTCTGTCTTTCCGTCTTGCCTCTGGTGAAGGCGGTCGCAAATCTCTCCGTTCCCTCCTTCCCTGCTTGCTCTCTGCGTCCTGTCTTTGTCTGAACTTTTTTAAAGCCTCTTTCTTTGCGCTGTCCTCTAAACCAAATATCAATATGAATATGATCAGCTGGACTCTAGACGCAATTGTCACAGTCTTTTCGACAAGAAAAAGAGGTTCGGGGGAGCCTGGCTGCCATGATGGAACCATCGCTGCGGGGTACGTGCGGGACTCCTGGAACACATGGAGGATCATGTGCCTCTCAGCCCTTTCCAGCGAGGACGTCGAAGACATCTACCTATTTGGAGCTGTGATCGCGGGGCACTTGCTGATTGGGCTGGGCATGGCTCTGGTGTATCGACAAATTCGGAAGACGATGGCAGCCACTCAAGGGGCCCAACGGCTGTTCAACGCAATGGAAGGATTGGGTCGGGCTGTGGGAACACAGACTGGTGCGATTTCTGAGTTGAATCGCAAAATGGATCCCATCTTGGAAAAGTTGGCCGAAAAGGAATAATTAATTGGAATCGAAGAAATCCAGCATGGACAAACAGAGGAGATATGTAACTATTTGTGTCTTCTCGAAGAAAAACAACTACTTAATCTACGATTTGGACTCCCTTGAATGGCCTTGACACAGGAACAGGCTGTTCTGAAGAAAATCTCCCGGGGACTCCTCAAATTAGACCCTTTTGACCTTCCTTTTTGTCAACAACACCTGCAGTCGAACTTTGATCGGCCTCAGTCATACAAAAACATTCATCATCTCTCCCAAGTTAATTGGGCATATATGCACACATGACCCCCACCCTTGAAATTAACGCCTTCACAACTGCTTAATTCCTCTGGGGCTGTGGATGGCTGAGCAGCGCTATACAGCGGCAGCAAGTCTCCCCAAACCCACCCCCTCCCTCTGTTGCAAGTTGGTGTGATATACATACCATGTCTAAATGTGTTCCATGCGATGTGAGGTTTTTTCCTTGGACTCAGTCTGGACCCCTCCTGAGGGTCTAGCCTTAGACTGATATTTTTTTTTACTCCCCCCCTCTCTCCCAATGTCACCCTTTTCTCACCTTTTTAAGGTAAGTGGCTGATCCGTTGGCGGTCTCGTCTTGTCCCCCCTGTAACGTATGTCTGCTCTTAGCGGGACTTGTACCAAAAAATCAATCTCGTTGTACTTGTGCAATGACAATAAATATCTTTTCTATTCTATTCCTTTATTACCTCCTGCTTCAATTGAAAGTCCAGTTTAGAAAACTGTTTTATTTTAGATATGTAATCCTCCATGTTAAAAGTGCAAGCGAGAGGAAAATATAAACCCTTGCTACTTGTTGTCACTTCTTCTGCAGCTGAGTTGTCGCAAGAAGGATCACTAGCGCCCTCTACCACCAGGAGGCAGGAGTCATTTAATGACTCATATTTGACACACACAGCTACGGTATATTAAAAAAAAAACATAGCTGCTTACTGTTCTTTTTAGCATATTCAATAGCTTGGACCTTAAATCCTACTGATTAGCTCTTAATCTTCTTCCTTTATGCGATTTCAAGTTATTGAAATCAGCCTCCTCCATTTTGAAAATGATGACAGGTGAAGTGTCACTCGTGACGTGACGAGTTTGACCCGGTGGAAATTCTAGACATGCGCTAATACAAATAATATTTTGCGAAACAAGTTTGACCCGGCGGTAATGCTAAGCATGCGCTAATTATTTTGCAAAACAAGTCTGAACTGGCAGTAATTCTAGCCAG
Source organism: Nerophis ophidion (assembly GCF_033978795.1). Lineage (NCBI taxonomy): Eukaryota > Metazoa > Chordata > Actinopteri > Syngnathiformes > Syngnathidae > Nerophis > Nerophis ophidion. Next base: position 5,308,650 of record NC_084616.1, read on the forward strand.
GCGCATACTGTATACCCGGCGGCTATTGAAGAAAATACGGTAAATTGAGTTTAAAAAGAAGCCCCAAACTTTTCTCCAATGGTGGACAGGGGTGGACCGTTGATGGAGAGGTGCCCTAGACCGATGCAGCCTATTTCAACTTTACCTCATTCAACGTTGTCTTGGTCCGCCTATACTTTTTGATCCATGGCCTCATTTGCCGTGTCCCCCCCCCCAAACCCTCACACCCACCCACCACCCCCTTTTTTCGACCAGCAAAACACAAGACGGATGGAAACAAAACAGAAAGACTAACGGAAGAGAAGGTGAAAAGAAATGGCACCAAATGGATTCTAGCAGTCAGGGCGAAGCCATTCTTTCATATCCTCCAAAGAGCCAGCGTCTTCTACAGTGGACATTTGGGCTAATTTTTTACAAAAAACAAAAACCCAAATGCGGATTGTAATCGAAAAACTACGGTCTTTTGTTTTTGCAAAAAAAAGACTCAATAGTGTATTTAAATATATACTACTATATACGTACTATATTGCCAAAAAGTATCTGGCCACCCATCCAAATGATCAGTGGTGTGGGGTTGTTTTTCAGGAGTTAGTTCCGGTGAAAAGAACGTTGAATGCTCCAGGATACCAAAACATTTTTTGGAATATTCCATGCTCCCAAACTTGTAGGGAACAGTTAGGAGGGGCCCCCTTCCTCTTCCAACATGACCAGGTCCATAAAGACATGGATGACAGAGTCTGGTTTGGATGAACTTGACTGGTCTGCACAGAGTCCTGACCTGAAACCCGATAGAACACCTTTAAGATGACTGAGAGCCAGGCCAGGTGTGTGACCTCACCTCTGCGCTTTTGGAAGAATGGTCTAAAATTCATACAAACACACTGTGCAACGTTGTGGACAGCCTTCGCAGAAGAGTTGAAGCTTTAATAACTGCAAAAAGTGGACCAACATCATATTGAACCCTATGGGTTAGGAATGGGATGGCACTTCAAGTTCATATGCGAGTCAAGGCAGGCACAAAGACATGGATGACAGAGTCTGGTGTGGACGAACTTGACTGGCCTGCACAGAGTCCTGACCTGAACCCGATAGAACACCTTTTGGATGACTGAGAGCCAGGACTTCTCCACAACACTGTGTAACCTCACCAATGCACTTTTGGAAGAATGGTGAAAATTCCTATAAACACATTCCGCAACCTTGTGGACAGCCTTCCTAGAAGAGTTGAAGCTGTAATAGCTGCAAAAGGTGGACCCACATCATATTGAACCCTATGGGTTAGGAATGGGATGGCACTTTTAAGTTCATATGTGAGTCAAATACTTTTGGCAACATAGTGTATATGTATGTACAGTACAGGCCGAAAATATGGACACACCTCATTCAATGTTTTTTTTTTCTATTTTCGATGTCATGTATTAGTTTTACATCGTTGGTCCAATTGCTGGAAAAAAACAAACCTTTCCACGATATCAAATGTTTGCTGTTTCAATTGTGTATTACCAAACTGTAATTTAAAAAAAAAACATGCTGTAATGTAAAGTGTGACCAGTAGATGGTAGCCAAACATAAGAGATACGTGTGGACTGCAGGTTGACGCTTCCTGTCCAAAACGTTGATGTTTCATGGAAAATATAGAACATAATACACGGCGCCCATAAATGTGTCAAAATGTTTTAGTACAACTTTGGTAAGCTACGAAGCATTACAATTACCATAATCAGACGTACTGTGCTTCAACATGCGGGTGATATTATGCCGAAATGGCACCTATTAGGAGACATATTATTTGGAATTTGCAAAACCAACTTTTCTTTCCTATTGGTACTTGTGTATTTGGGATCTGCATAAGATGGAAAATGTACGTGAGTCCGCCATTGTAGTCTGTGCGGTAGCCAATAAGCTTATTTTCCTCTATCCTCTTGTTGTGGGCAATTCATCCTCCGTTGTTGCCATTTTTATTATAAAGTAGCCTCCAGTTGTAACGTACAGTACAGGCCAAAAGTTCAAGTACACACCTTCTCCTCATTCAATGTGCGTGTTCTTTACTTTTATGACTATTTACATTGTAGATTGTCACGTCAAAACTATGGAAGAACACATGTGGAGTTATGTACGGAACGAAAAAAGGTGTTTGAAAAAAAATAAAGCATAATTTTTAAAAACAATTCAATAAAGCAAACTAATTGTCCAGTCATGGTATCAAAAAGTTGAAAATAGCCTGTATAGGGTACACTTATTAATAATGAAAAGTTATATTTATTAGTGATATCGCAATTAATTTTGAGTTAACTGTGATCAAAATATGATTAATCCAGATTGAATGTTGTAATATGTATATATATATATATATATATATATATATATGTAGGTGTGGGAAAAAAAATCACAAGACTATTTCATCTCTACAGATCTGTTTCATGAGGGGTTCCCTCAATCATCAGGAGATATATATATATATATATATTTATATATATATATATATATATCTTGATTGGATTATCCAGAGAATAGTGCTTGATACCGTGGTAGAGCGCAATATGTAGGTGTGGGAAAAATCACAAGACTACTTCATCTCTACAGAACTGTTTCAACCCCTCACGAAACAGTTCTGTAGAGATGAAGTAGTCTTGTGATTTTTCCCACACCTATATATATATATATATATATATACATCTACACACTATACATATATATATCAAACAAAAGTATACAAATAAGATTATAATGTAAACATGAATAAAAACAGATACAACACAAGTACAGTACAGGCCGAAAGTTTGAGTACACACCTTCTCCTCATTCAATGTGTTTTCTTTAATTTCATGACTATTTACATTGTAGATTGTCACATCAAAACTACGAATGAACACATGTGGAGTTATGTACTTAACAGTAAGGTAAATAATTAAAAATACAATAACAATAACAAAATAATATAGTGATACATTAATACATACATCAATGTTTAAATGCAGAGTTCTCACACACATCCATTATTCGGCTTAACACCAGTCCCTGTTTATCACCGGAGGGACCAAGTAAAAATAATAATAGTCATTTTATTTCAGATCCAGGGAGATCCATATCACAGAAGGAAAAACATACAACCATAAAACGCAAATCAAAGAAATACAAACAGAAATGAAATAAATAAAAGCTTGTATAGGAAGTAAGTAGGCTTTATAGGGTTCATTTTGATTATTCATGATTGAATTTCATTTAATTTTACTAAGTGAAGTAGTATATCTATCGTGTTGGCATATATATGTGTATGTATATATGTATATACTATAGTGTTGTCCCGGTACCAATATTTTGGTAGCGGTACCAAAATGTATTTGGTACTTTTCGCTACTTTTCTAAATAAAGGGAGCCACAAAACATGTCACTGGTGGCTTTATTTGAACAAAAAATATTTGGGTATCTTAAACATACCGTATTTCCTTGAATTGCCGCCGGGTATATAGTATGCACCTGCCTAGAATTACTGCTGGGTCAAACTCGTTTCGTGAAATAATTAGCGCATGCTTAGCATTACCGCCGGCTCAGGATTAACGCCGGATCAAACTCCTTTTCGCAAAATATTATTTTCATTAGCGCATGTCTAGAATTTCCGCCGGGTCAAACTCGTTTCGCCAAATAATTAGCATATTCCTACAATTTCCGCCGGGTCAAACTCGTCACGTCACGAGTGACACTCCACCTGTCATCATTTTCAAAATGGAGGATGCTGATTTCAATCATTCGAAATTGCATAAAAGGAAGAAGATTAAGAGCTATTCAGTAGGATTTAAGGTCCAAGCTATTGAATATGCTAAAAAGAACAGTAAGCAGCTATGTTTTTTTAATATACCGTAGCTGCGTGTGTCAAATATGAGTCATTAAATGACTCCCGCCTCCAGGTGGTAGAGGGCGCTAGTGATCCTTCTTGCGACTACTCGGCTGCAGAAGAAGTGACAACAAGCAGCAAGGGTTTATATTTTCCTCTCTCTTGCACTTTTAACATGGAGGATTATATATCTAAAATAAAACAGTTTTCTAAACTGGACTTTCATTCGAAGCAGGAGGTAATAAAGGAAGATCTCCATCGTGACAGAGAGACTTTTAAAACTGAAGAAAGATAAGGAAGACTTCTATAAACAAGTTATCGATGCTTTTGATCAGAAGGAGCTGCGCATGGACTTCATTTAAAAGTAAAGGTAAGACCATAATAACGTTTTTTTTTATTAAATGTGCTTTTCATGATGGTATCCTTACATCACACTCAAATTTATAAGCGCAGGCCTAAATTTACCGCATGCCTTTGGTAAACGACGGAGTGAGAAGAGGTTTTAAAATAATTAGCGCACCGGCGGCAATTCAAGGAAATACGGTATTGTTTCTTATTGCAAGTTTGTCCTTAAATAAAATAGTGAACAAAGTAAACAAACAAACACTCCTAATTAGTCTGCTGACATATGCAGTAACATATTGTGTCATTTATACATCTATTATTTTGTACACATTATGAAGGACAAATGGTAGAAAATTCATTGTTAATCTACTTGTTCATTTACTGTTAATATCTGCTTACTTTCTCTTTTAATATGTCTACACTTAGATGAGGCGGTATAGTACTGAATATGATTCATTATTATTGCGGTACTATACTAACAGCGTACAAGCCTAGACCCTGTGCAGCTATGAAATAAAAGTCTTAATAAATGAAAGAATAGAGGCGCAGACAAGTGAATGTATAAATGAAACATGATGAGAGGTCGGTAGATGAGAAAATGGTTCGCATGTCCATCCGCAGACGCATGAAGCAAATTATGCGTGATGGTTGAGTCCACAAGTGAGGCCCCTGCGGACCGTGCTCGGCGCTCGCTGCCGTACTGTAATTGTGCCATCTGTGTACCATCACTACAACGGAGGCAATAAGAAGGGCTCCTTATGCTCTACGCTGAAGCCTTTGAAGGTAATTGGGCTCATGTCAGAATGTCCGAGGGTCTCCAGTATGTAAGGAACCCGAAGTGAAGACAACGTGTGCATTTTTGGAAATAAGAACATATTCACGAAAGTAAGGGTCCCCTTTATTTTGCAAAATTCACTTTTAAATGATCGTTTAACAGTAGTGTGTACCAAGAGCAATGGAGAGAATGCCTAGAACAGGTGTGCCCATTACGTCGATCGCGATCGACTGGTCGATCTCGGAGGGTGTGTCAGTCGATCTCAAGCCAGGCATTAAAAAATAGACATAAAAATGAGCAATCATCAATCATACCAAGACTTCACTTTCGTCAGTTGTTTGACATTCTCGGCACCCGAGGATCTTGTGAGATGACGCTGGCTGCTGCGAGCTGATATTTAAGAAAAAAATCCCTAACAGGGCGGACGCAGAGAAACACATTTTATTTCTAGAGACTCCGTACCTACTGTCAAAACTCTAAAGAGCGACTGCACAGTTCCTGTCTTCACCATAAAAGACCTGTTTCATCCTGCCTGTGCTAACAAAATAAGAGTCTCAGAAAGCTAGCAAGCTACGGAGTTTGATGCCAATGTATTTCTCCCCCGCCCTCAGCGACCGCTTTCTCACTTGCTTGCCCACCCGCACAGTCACTGACGTCACTCACCTGCTGCCAGACATTAAAGGGCCACACACACATATGCTACTCTCATAACAAAGTGTTTAAAAACCAGTATGCAAGTTGGACAAATGATATGCCAAAAACCAACCACTTTCATGTGGTATTGGACAGAAAATGCGGACGTTATCAGCACCACTGTCTAATTCCAATCAATGCAAGTCATCAGAATCAGGTAATACACCAACGTATATTCTTGTCTTCGTGAAAAAATGAATCTATGTGTGTTAAACATGCTTGTATTATCATTAAACACTATTAACTTGTTAACAAAAATGTCTCTTTCATAAATAAATAAATATAAATTATAAATAGGAATGAGGTAGATTTCCTCGACTTGGTCAATTGAAAAGTAGCTCGCCTGCAGAAAATGTGTGAGCGCCCCTGGCCTAGAGTGTGCAAAGCAGTAATCAGAGGAAAGGGTGGCTATTTTGAAGAAAGAGAATATAAAAACATGTTTGCAGTTATTTCACGTTTTTTTGTTAAGCACATAACTCCACATGTGTTCATTCGTAGTTTTGATGTGACAATCTACGATGTAAATAGTCATGAAAATAAAGAAAACACATTGAATGAGAAGAAGGTATATATATATATATATATATATATATATATATATATATATATATATATATGTCTTGATTGGATTATTCAGAAAATAGTGCTCGATACCGTGGTAGAGCGCAATATGTAGGTGTGGGAAAAAATCACAAGACTACTTCATCTCTACAGAACTGTTTTATGAGGGGTTCCCTCAATCATCAGGAAATCTCCTGATGATTGAGGGAACCCCTCATGAAACAGTTCTGTAGAGATGAAGTAATCTTGTTATTTTTCCCACACCTACATATATATATATATATATATATATATATATATATATATATATATATATATATATATATACTAGAGATGCGCGGATAGGCAATTATATCATCCGCAACCGCATCACTAAAGTCGTCATCCACCCGAACCAACATTTTATCAGAACCGCACCCGCCCCTCACCCGCCCGTTGATATATATCCGGAACCGGCGACCTTTACCATTAAAAGAGGTAGTTTGACCCGTGTCACAAAGTATAGAAGGTAACGGTCTGTGGTCGGCCCTAAGCTCTGGAACACTCTGCCGCTCCATGTTCAAACTGCTTCCACAGTGGAGTGTTTTAAGTCTCGTCTTAAGACCCACTTTTATTCTTTGGCTTTTAACAGTACGTGAGTTGTGTGGTCCTCTGTTGTCCTCTGTGTTTTTTATACACTTTGATTTCTATTTTACTGTTTTAATTGATTTTACCCTTTAAAATAGTTTTTAATCATATTTGTTTTTATATTGTTTTTATTGGTTTTTTATTTATTTATTTTTTGTTTTTATTCAGTCATTGGTGGTGCAGAATATATATATATATATTTCTTTTATTTATTTATTTTATTTTTATTTTTTTTACAATTGTTTTTAACATGGCTGTGCAGCACTTTGGAAACGTTATTGTTGTTTAAATGTGCTATATAAATAAAGTGGATTGGATTGATTGGATAATGGGAGTCGCCAACGTTCTCGCGAAAAACCGAAGGTGCTCATTCAGATAACGGGAATAAGGGCATGCTGTGAAGCCATTGCCTTTGACGCCTTCAACAACATGTACGAACCGTTTGCCAGTCCAGCAACATGTTGTATGCAGCTTACGCAAACACACGTACGAGATTGAAGGGCTTACTGGGTGATACAGAGTACACTGATGGTTGTGATATGAACAATTTTAACACTCTTACTAATATGCGCCACGCTGTGAAGCCACACCAAACAAGAATGACAAACACATTTCGGGAGAACATCCTCACAGTAACACAACATAAACGCAACACAACAAATACCCAGAATCCTTTGCATCCATGGAGATAGACCGTGTAGTATTTTATACGTAATTAGTAAAACCTTAAAGTCACATCTTAAGTGCACAGGAAGCCAGTGCAGGTGAGCCAGTATTGGTATATATGTATGTCTATATGTATATGAAGGTATATACAGTATAGGTATATATGTATGTATATATGTATATAAAGGTATATACAGTATAGGTATATATGTATGTATATATGTATATAAAGGTATATACAGTATAGGTATATATGTATGTATATATGTATATAAAGGTATATACAGTACAGGCGTAATGTGATCAAACTTTCTTGTTCTTGTCAAAAGTCTAGCAGCCGCATTTTGTACCAACTGTAATCTTTTAATGCTAGACATGGGGAGACCCCAAAATAATGCGTTACAGTAATCGAGACGAGACGTAACAAACGCATGGATAATGATCTCGGCGTCTTTAGTGGACAAAATGGAGCGAATTTTAGCGATATTACGGAGATGAAAGAAGGCCGTTTTAGTAACGCTTTTAATGTATGACTCAAAGGAGAGAGTTGGGTCGAAGATAATACCCAGATTTTTTACCGAGTCACCTTGTTTTATTATTTGGTTGTCAAATGTTAAAGTTGTATTATTAAATAGAGGTCGGTGTCTAGCAGGACCGATAATCAGCATTTCCGTTTTTTTGGCGTTAAGTTGCAAAAAGTTAGCGGACATCCACTGTTTAATTTCATTAAGACACGCTTCCAACTGACTACAGTCCGGCGTGTTGGTCAGCTTTAGGGGCATGTAGAGTTATATGCTAATTATTTTGCGAAACGAGTTTGACCCGGCAGTAGTTCTAGGCAGGCGCATACTATATGCCCGCCGGCAATTCAAGGAAATACGGTAAGTCGCTCCGGAGTATATCTCCCACCCCCGGCCAAACTATGAAAAAAACTGCGACTTATAATCCGAAAAATACGGTATATATAAAACCTGGATGGAGGTGTCATATGTTGTATGTCTCTGTACCTACCTGGTCTTCCCGTCCCCGCCCTCTGCTAGTGTTCACAAATGAATGCTCCGCGGCCGCAAATAAGCCGGGGATGGAAATGCCATATTTGATACAACGGGGCTGCTTCATACTTACCGTGTAAGACACAAGGCTCAGGCTTTCCCGCCCGGCCCATTATCTGTTTGCTCAAACTCAATAATTGAAGCCTTTCATCATCCACCACCCAATCACTAAAGCTCATTGTGTTCCATTCTTTTGCCTCGTTGTGCATGAGTGCGACATGTTTTTGTGTGTGTGTGTGTGTGTGTGTGTGTGTGTGTGTGTGTGTGTCCCCGCTATCAGACTGTAATGCTAACATGGTATTTGTGCAGGCGCAAGTAATGACTGTAATCTCCTGCCATTTGGGTGTCCTGTGAAAAGGGACGCGCTCGGGTAATGGTTGCATTATAATAGTTATCAGACGGGGGCGGTTCACTATTATCGCGCTATGAATCCGCCGTAAGCTTTTGTTGTTAAGGCAGCGGACGAGGAGATGCATTAGTGGCGGCGGGCTGATATGTACGTGTTGTTTGCGGGGACGTCATTGGGAAAATGTGCCTTTTTGTTTTCTCTAAAAAAAGTGTTTTTGCCCGCATTTGTTTATTTTTGGGGAGGAAATGAACGATTGGAATGATGCTGTCTGTAGCCTCAGTTTGAAAAATAAATAATCAAAAACAGTGAGTTAAGGGTAAATGAAGAAAGTTAAAGGGGGATTTTTGCTCATTATTCACGATCGTTTTTAACCCAGCATGAGACTTTAAACTATTTAAAAAAAAATTTAAACTGTTTTTAACATTTTAACTGCTTTTTATCTACAAACCCCGTTTCCATATAGGTTGGGAAATTGTGTTAGATGTAAATATAAACAGAATACAATGATTTGCAAATCCTTTTCAATCCATATTCAGGTGAATATGCTACAAAGACAACATATTTGATGTTTAAACTGATAAACATTTTTTTTTTTTTTGCAAATAATCATTAACTTTAGAATTTGATGCCAGCAACACGTGACAAAGAAGTTGGGAAAGGTGGCAATTTATACTGATAAAGCTGAGGAATGCTCATCAAACACTTATTTGGAACATCCCACAGGTGTGCAGGCTAATTGGGAACAGGTGGGTGCCATGATTGGGTATAAAAACAGCTTCCCAAAAAATGCTCAGTCTTTCACAAGAAAGGACGGGGCGAGGTACACCCCTTTGTCCACAACTGCGTGAGCAAATAGTCAAACAGTTTAAGAACAACCTTTCTCAAAGTGCAATTGCAAGAAATTTAGGGATTTCAACATCTACGCTCCATAATATCATCAAAAGGTTCAGAGAATCTGGAGAAATCACTCCACGTAAGCGGCATGGCTGGAAACCAACATTGAATGACCGTGACCTTCGATCCCTCAGACGGCACTGTCTCAAAAACCAACAGCAATCTCTAAAGGAAATCACCACATGGGCTAAGGAACACTTCAGAAAACCACTGTCACTAAATACAGTTCGTCGCTACATCTGTAAGTGCAAGTTAAAGCTCTACTATGCAAAGCGAAAGCCATTTATCAACAACATCCAGAAACGCCGCCGGCTTCTCTGGGCCCGAGATCATCTAAGATGGACTGATGCAAAGTGGAAAAGTGTTCTGTGGTCTGACGAGTCCATTTTTCAAATAGTTTTGGGAAATATTCGACATCGTGTCATCCGGACCAAAGAGGAAGCGAACCATCCAGACTGTTATCGATGCAAAGTCCAAAAGCCAGCATCTGTGATGGTATGGAGGTGCATTAGTGCCCAAGGCATGGGTAACTTACACATCTGTGAAGGCACCATTAATGCTGAAAGGTACATACAGGTTTTGGAACAACATATGCTGCCATCTAAGCGCCGCCTTTCATGGACGCCCCTGCTTATTTCAGCAAGACAATGCCAAGCCACATTAAGCATGTGTTACAACAGCGTGGCTCGGTAAAAAAAGTGTGGGTACTTTACTGGCCCGCCTGCAGTCCAGACCTGTCTACCATGGAAAATGTGTGGCGCATTATGAAGCGTAAAATACGACAGCGGAGACCCCGGACTGTTGAAGGACTGAAGCTCTACATAAAACAAAAATGGTATAGAATTCCACTTTCAAAGCTTCAACAATTAGTTTCCTCAGTTCCCAAACGTTTGAGTGTTGTTAAAAGAAAAGGTGATGTAACACAGTGGTGAACATGCCCTTTCCCAACTACTTTGGCACGTGTTGCAGACATTAAATTCTAAGTTAATTATTATTTGCAAAAAAAAATTAAAGTTCATGGGGTTTGAACATCAAATATGTTGTCTTTGTTCTGCATTCAATTGAATATGGGTTGAAAAGGATTTGCAAATCATTGTATTCTGTTTATATTTACATCAAACACAATTTCCCAACTCATATGGAAACGGGATTTGTATATATATATGTGTGTGTGTGTATATATACGTGTGTATATATATATATGTATATATATATAAAAAGTATACAAATATGATTATGATGTAAATGACAAATGGATCCCATATTACAATATATGACCCATTATTATCTCAACTGAATGCAGTTTTTTCTACTGATATCATCTCCATAGCTTGGTCGTATCATCTTTCTATCACTTCCTTGACCATGTTTACTTTGACTGTGCGTGGCTCTGTATGATGTCCTTGTTAACAACCCGAGTTCTCACAGTCGTCCCGCGTGGAAACCGTTCAACTTTCCTTCTTATCTCCCACCGGCAGATGCGTGCGTGGCAGCCAGTGGGAGATCTATCTGGCAGCCAGAATGGAATCATCTGTGATGTTTATCTTCACGCTTTGGAGTGCTGTGGCATTCTTCATTTTATCCCTTTTTTGTGTTACGATGAGGGCGACCCGGGGGTGTCAAACTCATTTTAGCTCAAGGGCCACGTTAAAACCTCCAAAGGCTTGGTGGCCACATCCGTGGACAGCACCTTTTAGCTCTTATTTCCAAAATTGTGTACACTACTGAATTGGGGTCTTCTGCCCACTTATGTGGACATTTATACTGCCATCTGGTGGTGTCAGAAGAGTACAACATACAATAGAGTTTGGAGGGGAAAAAAAGTATAAAAATAAGAATTAGCATGTCACTAAACATGAAGTACACGTGTGTGTACTTATGGGCTAAGTACATCATATCAAAAGATGATTCTTAGTTTTTATAGTAATTTTGGTCTAATTAGCCCAAATAGCAAAGAGAAATAAAAAAAAGCATGTAAACAAACAGCTTGGGCCTTAAAGGCCTACTGAAAGCCACTACTAGCGACCACGCAGTCTGCTAGTTTATATATCAATGATGAAATCTTAACATTGCAACACATGCCAATACTAAATTGCAATTTAAAATTTTGCGCGGAAGTATCATGCTAAAACGTCGCGGTATGATTGACTCATGCGTGTGACCTCACACATTGTAGAGGACATATTGTTCCAGCACCGTTCACAGCTATAAGTCGTCTGTTTTCATCGAATAATTCCACGGTATTTTGGACATCTGTGTTGCTGAATCTTTTGCAATTTGTTCAATTAATAATGGAGACGTCAAAGAAGAAAGATGTAGGTGGGAAGCGGTCTATTGCGGCCCCCTTTAGCAACACAAACACAGCCGGTGTTTCCTTGTTTACATTCCCGAAAGATGACGGTGAAGCTTTACTATGGAACAGAGCGGTCAAGCGAACATGGTTCCCTAAAACATGTCAACCGGCAGGTTTCGGTGAAAAATGTTGGTAATAAGTCGGCTCTTACCATAGACATGAACGGAGAGTTTGCGTCGTTCTACCTGCACTTGTCGAAGAGGCAGCTGCGGACTCTCTTGCCTCCGAGTGTGCCCGACCGTCAGATGTTTCCACCGTGGAGGAGGGAAAAATAAAAAATCTCAGCCTGGCCCCAACGGCTGCCTTCGCCTCATCAAGAAACTTAGAGACACTGGCGGTCACCACACTTGTGGCCACACCCCTCCGACTTTCAGGTTGTACAGGTACGACCATATAATCTCACTAAAACACTAGTAACACAATAAGCAGATAACGGATTTTCCAGAATTATCCTAGTAAATTGGTCTAATAACATCTGAATCACTCTGCCGTCTAGTTTATTTTTTTATTTTATTATTTTTACAGTCCTTCACTCTCACTTTCCTCATCCACAAATATTTCATCCTTGCTCAAATTAATGGGGAAAGGTCGCTTTCTCGGTGCGAATCGCTCTCGCTGCTGGTGGCCATGATTGTAAACAATGTTCAGATGTGAGGAGCTCCACAACCCGTGACGTCACGCGCACATCGTCTGCTACTTCCGCTACAGGCAAGGCTTTTCTATTAACGACCAAAAGTCGATGTTCTCTACTAAATCCTTTCAGCAAAAATATGGCAATATGGCGAAATGATCAAGGATGACACATAGAATGGAGTTGCTATCCCCGTTTAAATAAGAACATCTCATTTCAGTAGGCTTTTAACACATTTAGTTTTTTTGTATTTTCTTCCAAGATAGTGCCTAATATTAAAAATCATGATTTCCTATAATAAAGTTGATTTAGGAATATTTAGGAGTGAGGACGTTTCACAACTGGATTTGTTGCACAGGTGGCCTCCTATGACCTGGAAATCACTGAAAGCGACAAATGTTTGGAGCAACAGTCTCCGATTTGATACACCTGTGGCCAAGTGATTAGGACACCTGTCGGGTGTCACCTTAACGTAAGTAAGGCGGCGTGCAGGAAGTCATCGGCTGCCTCTTTCCTTCCAAGGTCACACGGGTGCCGGTGGAGAGCTGCCAGCAGTACACTTCCTGCGAGGCGTGCCTGGGGTCCGGGGACCCTCACTGCGGCTGGTGTGTGCTGCACAACATGTAAGTAAACACTCCTGCTCGCTGGCCGTCATTCACACTCATTAAGAAGAGGTTAGGTGAGTTAAAGGACATTCTGGAACTTTCAGAACTCTCTTTAGACCAGGGGTGTCCAAAGTGTGGCCATTTGCGGCCCGCAGCTAATGTTTTACCGGCCCACAGCACATCATTCTAAAAATACTAATATATATATATATATTTTAAACATTAAAAAGTGGAATAAAAGAACCAATAGGTCGAGGGTCGGCAACCCGCGGCTCTGGAGCCACATACGGCTCTTTAGGGGCTCCCCTCGTCTCTTTTAATGCACAGCATAGGACACATGGCAAGAGTGGTCCTCAGGTCCTGTTGATCAGGGGCAGTAGTTCCACAGGGGCGGCATAGCTCGGTTGGTAGAGTGGCCGTGCCAGCAACTTGAGGGGTGCAGGTTCGATTCCCGCCTCTGCCATCCTAGTCACTGCCGTTGTGTCCTTGGGCAAGACACGTTACCCACCTGCTCCCAGTGCCACCCACACTGGTTTGAAATGTAACTTAGATATTGGGTTTCACTATGTAAAGCGCGTTGAGTCACTAGAGAAAAGCGCTATATAAATAAAATTCACTTCACTTCACAGCCACAGATCCACTTTTAACCACTAATATCACAGTCAAAATGGAAGCTTGTTCCCATAATAATGTTTAGACAAAAGTGTATACTATTATATATATAGTATTTATATAGGTGTGTGTGTGTGTGTGTATTTTGGGTATATGCATTTGTGTATGTATGTGTGTAGTGAAGTGAAGTGAATTCTATTTATATAGCGCTTTTCTCCAGTGACTCAAAGCGCTTTACATAGTGAAACCCAATATCTAAGTTACATTTAAACCAGTGTGGGTGGCACTGGGAGCAGGTGGGTAAAGTGTCTTGCCCAAGGACACAACGGCAGTGACTAGGATGGCGGAAGCGGGAATCGAACCTGCAACCCTCCAGTTGCTGGCAAGACCACTCTACCAACCGAGCTATACCGTATGTATGTATGTGTGTATATATTATATGTATATGTATGTATATATATATATATATATGTATGTATGTATGTATGTATGTATGTATGTATATATATATATATATATATATATATATATATATATATATATATATATATATATATATATATATATATAAATTGTATGTATGTGTGTGTATATATATATGTATGTGTGTGTATATATACATGTATATGTATGTGACTAGGATGGCGGAAGCGGGAATCGAACCTGCAACCCCTCAAGTTGCTGGCAAGACCACTCTACCAACCGAGCTGTACCGTATGTATGTACGTATGTGTGTATATATTATATGTATATGTATGTATATATGTATATATATATATATATATATATATATATATATAAATTGTATGTATGTGTGTGTATATATGTGTGTGTACATATGTATGTATGTAAGTGTGTGTGAATTTAAATGTATTATATACATATAATATATAGCATCAACGCAGCAACCACTGAACTGAATTATATTATATATATTATTGTATTATATATTGTAAATATATTTTGTATATGTATATGGGTAGGACCTTATAAGTTTACTTCTTCCCACTCCCTTTTGAGCCAATCTTGAAATCTACAAAAGATTAGTCACATGTAATGTTTTCAATGTGGGTGTAAAAATAATGTACTTACATATTTCTTTGGTATTTTATGTCATTCTCTTGTTTTGTTTGCATGGCTCAAAATAAACCATTCATTCATTCAGTCGTTCATTAGCGCCGCCCTAGTGGCTCTCCGGAGCTTTTTCAAAAATATATGAAAAATGGGAAAAGATGCACTGTTTATATTAAACATGCTTCACTGATTCGAGTATTTAGTGAGCGCCGTTTTGTCCTACTAATTTTGGCCGTCCTTGAACTCACCGTAGTTTGTTTACATGTATAACTTTCTCCGACTTTCTAGGACGTGTTTTATGCCCCTTCTTTTTCTGTCTTATTTTGTCCACCAAACTTTTAACGTTGTGCATGAATGCACAAAGGTGAGTTTTGTTGATGTTATTGACTTGTGTGGAGTGCTAATCAGACATATTTGGTCACTGCATGACTGCAAGCTAATCGATGCTAACATGCTATTTAGGCTAGCTATATGTACATATTGCATCATTATGCCTCATTTGTTGCTATATTTGAGCTCATTTAGTTTCATTTAAGTCCTCTTAATTAAATGTATATCTCATGACAAACTCTTTGTATGTAATATGGCTTTTAATTTTTTGCGGCTCCTGACGGATTTGTTTTTGTATTTTTGGGTTGCCGACCCCTGAAATTGATGAAATGCAACGAAAAAAAGTTGCATTGTTGACTCTAATAACACCATTTTTTTTTAAATTTCTCAAAAAATAATAATGAATAAAAATCAATGTTGCTATAAATTATTGATTTAAGGACAAAAAGGACATAAATACAACAAACATAAAACATGAAAAATATGAAAATGAGACAAAAAAAAAGGTCCATAGTAATTATATACTAATTATCCTATTGATTGTTATTAAAAATTTACTAAACCAATTACAATATATTATCTGAAGCTGATATTGAGATTTAAGTGTTGAATGAAAAATAATAAAAGCATGACCTTTTTATGAGTTGGGCAGTTTTGGATCCTTAAGGATTTTTGTGGAATTTAATAACTGTCTTTGCTAAAAAAATAAATTCAAATACATTTTGCTATGAATTATTGACCTATTTAACAAACCAATTACTTCATATTAAATATTTCACTTGGAAA
Source organism: Nerophis ophidion (assembly GCF_033978795.1). Taxonomy (NCBI): domain Eukaryota; kingdom Metazoa; phylum Chordata; class Actinopteri; order Syngnathiformes; family Syngnathidae; genus Nerophis; species Nerophis ophidion. The sequence goes on from NC_084616.1 coordinate 5,324,835, forward strand.
AATATTTTTGGGAAAACAATTGTGTATTTTGTATTTTGCCTCAAAAAATAGGGTTTCGACAAAAAGCTCGTAAAAAGTAAAACAAGTAATGAAGTAGAATTAGCGATTCAAGGGTTTTATGAAAAAAATTATGACTTATTTTGAAAAAATTTTAAGACTGAAACCCTTCTGGCTCCTTAAGACCTAACTTGAGGGAACCCCAACAATTAGAAAAAAAAAAAAAAAAGTTTATATTGGTTTTGAAAATGAAAAAATATCAACTTGGCCCCCGCGTGCTTTGGTTTTTCAGTGTGTGGCCCTCACTGGAAAATGTTTGGACATCCCTGCTTTAGTCCCTGGGTGTCCAAAGTTTTTCCACTGAGGGTCGTAAATTGAAAAATTTTGATATTTTTCATTTTCAAACCATAAGAAAATATATTGATTTTTTATTATTATTTTTTTTTACCTTTAGGGGTCCTGGGGACCATAAAGGGTCTCAGTCATTAAAATGTTAAAAATAAGTCTAATTATTATTATTTTTTAAATTATTTAACGCTTACAGTACATCTCTATATCAACTTGAGGTTGATATGAAGTAAAAAAAAAAAAAAAAAGGGGGTTTTATGCCATTTTTGTCAAAGATAACTTTGTTTTTATAGTAAAACTGAAATATGCAGTATTTCAGGGGTCACCAACACGGTGCCCGCGGGCACCAGGTCGCCCGTAAGGACCAGATGAGTCGCCTGCTGGCCTGTTCTAAAAATAGCTCAAATAGCAGCACTTACCAGTGAGCTGCCTCTATTTTTTTAAATTTTATTTATTTACTAGCAGGCTGGTCTCGCTCTGCTCGACATTTTTAATTCTAAAAGAGACAAAACTCAAATAGAATTTGAAAATCCCCAAAAATATTTTCAAGACTTGGTCTTCACTTGTTTAAATAAATTCTTTTTTTTTTTTTACTTTGCTTCTTATAACTTTCAGAAAGACAATTTTAAAGAAAAAATACAACCTTAAAAATGATTTTAGGATTTTTAAACACATATACCTTTTTACCTTTTAAATTCCTTCCTCTTCTCTCCTGACAATTTAAATCAATGATCAAGTATATAAATAATACATTTTAATTTAATTATTTATTATAGCTTCTGTTTTTTCGACAAAGAATATTTGTGAAATATTTCTTCAAACTTATTAATATACAAATTCAAAAAACTTATTTGGGCAAATTTAGAAAATCTGTAGGATCAAATTTAAATCTTATTTCGAATTTCTTTTAAAATTTTTGTTCTGGAAAATCTAGAAGGAATAATGATTTGTCTTTGTTAGAAATATAGCTTGGTCCAATTTGTTATATATTCTAACAAAGTGCAGATTGGATTTGGATTTTAACCTATTTAAAACATGTCATCAAAATTCTAAAATTATTCTTAGTCAGGAAAAATTACTAATGTTGTTACATAAATTCTTTTAATTTTTTCAAAAAGATTTGAATTAGCTAGTTTTTCTCTTCATTTTTTTCGGTTGAATTTTTAATTTTAAAGAGTTGAATTTGAAGATGAACTACGTTTCAAAATTTAATTTTCATTTTTTTCTGTGTTTTCTCCTCTTTTAAACTGTTCAATTAAGAGTTTTTTTAATCATTTATTCCCTACAAAAAACAGTCTGTAAAAGGAAAAAAAATGTACGACAGAAATACCCTTTTTTTTTATAGATATGGATTTGATTATTAAAGGTAAATTGGCTATTTCTGGCAATTTATTTAAGTGTGTATCAAACTGGTAGCCCTTCGCATTAATCAGTACCCAAGAAGTATCTCTTGGTTTCAAAAAGGTTGCTGACCCCTGCTGTAGACGGTTGGTATTACCGTTTTAAATTTTAAAAAATGATCGATTTATAACGCCACTTTACTGGCACTATCTAGTCTGTTAGCTTAAATGCTAACATGAAAACAAGAGACATTACATCCTGACGTACTTACTGTGTGTGTTGAACTGTTGTATGTTTGAATCCATAGATGTTCTAGAAAGGACCACTGCGAGCGCGCCGAGGAGCCTCAGCGTTTCACTACCAGAGTGGATCAGTGCGTCCGACTCTCCGTCCAACCCGACACCGTCTCGGTCACCATGTCTGAAGTGCAGGTATGACAGTACTAATAGCGCTAATGTGTTACCACGTAGTGGACATAATGAGTAATACAGGTCAATGACCTTTAATTAGACTTAAACAAACTTTAATGATCCACAAGGGAAATAGTTCCACAAATTAGCTCAGTTACAAAAGGATGGAAAGGGTAATGCAGGAATAAAGTAGACTAGAAACATACCATAGTATCATAATTAAGATTTTAATGGAGGTAAGCGCAGCATTCACTTATATGACCCAATGCAAACAACCTTACCTAGTCATGGTGCAAAAAAAAAAAAAGAAATCCAACCGAGACAAAAATGGTCACATGTAACACCACCTGCTCACTGACATTTGTGGACAGTATAAAAAAAGATTCAAAATGATACCAATTTTAAATCCATTACAAAGCATGATGGGAAAAATATCACATACTTTCCACACTTAACAACAAAACTTGCAGGGAGTTGTCACTGAAGTAAACAAGGTGGAAGTTGAACTTTCACATACTCTTAATTTACAATTATAATATGTATTAATTATATTTACATTTTAAAGATATGTGCACATATATACAATATATATGTATGTATATATATATTTATATATATATATTTATATATATATATTTATATATATATGTATTTATTTATATATATATATATATAAAGATATGTGCACATATATACAATAAATATGTATATATATATATTTATATATATATATATATATATTTATATATATATATTTATATATGTATGTGTATGTATATTTGTATATATATATTTATATATATATGTATTTTATTTATATGTATATATATATATATATATATATATATATATATATATATATATATATATATATATATACATACAGTACATGTTTAAACCAATTTTTTGCCCAATGCTGCCCCAAAGTCAAAAAGTTCGGAAATTTTAATCTGAAAAGACAACTTTTTCTTATCACCCCTTAATTTGCGTACATAATGTTATAAAATATTCCCCCAAAATATCCACCAAGATACTCTAAATGCGTCTAATATTCCTAAAAATCATACATTAGCATGAATTCTAACAAAAAGTCGTGCGTGTTTTTTTCCAAAGACAGCAATGATGTAATCACCTCAGACTAACGCACGAAATGTTCATGTAGTTTTTCCGTCTTGTGTCCAAGCTCATTCCGTCAAAAGGTGCACACCATACCTACTCACTATTCATCTTTACATACTCACTTTACTTGTTCAAAATAAAAATGTGGAGCAGAAATCAGCCGACTTCTTCCTTCACTGAGTCTTCTGTTTTAGCGCCTCGAACCACCTCATGGCTTATTAATCAGCCCTGGGCGGCATGGCGGTTCAATTCTACACACCACACCTACACACAGGGGTGTTTGCTGGTGCTAGCGCTCTGAAACATATCAAGTGGCTCCGCTTAGTAGCAGTAGAGTAGTTTGAAGCGGTGTTTATTTACTACAAAATTCCTGCGAAAATTTTGACGGGCCTGCTATCTGTGTGTGTTACACTTAGCATGTTTAATGTACCAAGTTATATGACTCAAAGGTGAATGGCTGCGAAAATAGAGATAAAAATGTGTGAAATTAGATGAAAAACTTAGCATGCTTAAGTTAGCTTGCGAGCATGCTACTGTGTGCATGCTATCAGTTAACAAATGTCACATACCAAGTTATATGACTCTGGTATAAACGGTTGCAAAACTAGCTCAAAAAAGTAAACATGCTAATATTAGCATGTTAGCCAGCTAACGTTGGCATGCCAGCAGTTAGCTTGTGTCACGTACCAAGTTTTCTGACTCAAAGGTGAATGGCTGTGAATATTGAGAAAAAAGTGTGAAATTACATGAAAAACTTAGCATGCTTAAGTTAGCTTGCGAGCATGCTATTGTGTGCATGCTATCAGTTAACAAATGTCACATACCAAGTTATATGACTCTGGTATAAACGGTTGCAAAACTAGCTCAAAAAAGTAAACATGCTAATATTAGCATGTTAGCCAGCTAACGTTGGCAAGCCAGCAGTTAGCTTGTGTCACATCCCAAAGTTTCTGGCTCAAAGGTGAATGGCTGTGAATATAGGGAAAAAAGTGTGAAATTACATGAAAAACTTAGCATGCTTAAGTTAGCTTGCCAGCATGCTATTGTTTGCATGCTAACAGTTAACAAATGTCACATACCAAGTTATATGACTCTGGTATAAACGGTTGCAAAACTAGCTCAAAAAAGTAAACATGCTAATATTAGCATGTTAGCCAGCTAACCTTGGCATGCCAGCAGTTAGCTTGTGTCACGTACCAAGTTTTCTGACTCAAAGGTGAATGGCTGTGAAAATAGGGGAAAAAGTGTGAAATTAGATGAAAAACTTAGCATTCTTAGGTTAGCTTGCCAGCATGCTATTGTTTGCATGCTAACAGTTAACAAATGTCACATACCAAGTTATATGACTCTGGTGTAAACCGTTGCAAAACTAGCTCAAAAAAGTAAACATGCTAATATTAGCATGTTGGCCAGCTAACGTTGGCATGCCAGCAGTTAGCTTGTGTCACATACCAAGTTTTCTGACTCAAAGATGAATGGCTGTGAATATAGGGAAAAAAGTGTGAAATTAGATGAAAAACTTAGCATGCTTAAGTTAGCTTGCCAGCATGCTATTGTTTGCATGCTAACAGTTAACAAATGTCACATACCAAGTTATATGTCTCTGGGGTAAACGTTTGCAAAACTAGCTCAAAAAAGTAAACATGCTAACATTAGCATGCCAACAGTTAGTTTGTGTAACCTACCAAGCTATTTGACACAAGTTTATGGCTGGGGAATTAAAGGAAACAATTGAAAAATTAGCTAAAAAAGTTAGCAGTTTAATATTAGCACACTAACAATTAACATCTGTCACATACCAAATTACATGACTCTAGGGTAAACGGTTGGAAAATTAGCTCAAAAAGTTAGCACTTGAATGTTAGCATGCGAGCATTAAAATGCTAACATTTAGCATTTGTGCAAATGTTAGCATGTGTGTTACAGTTTGCATCTTTAATATAACATATGACTCAAAGGTGAATGGCCGCGAAAGTAGGGAAAAAAGTGTGAAATTAGATGAAAAACTAAGCATGCTTAAGTTAGCTTGCCATCATGCTATTGTGTGCATGCTAACAGTTAACATGCTGTATGTCACATACCAAGTTATATGACTCTGGGGTAAACAGTTGCGAAACAAGCTCAAAAAAGTAAACATGTTAATGTTAGCAAGCTAACGCTAGCATGCCAACAGTTAGCTTGTGTCACACACCAAGTTATATGACTGAGGTTTTTGGTTGGGGAATTCGAGGAAAAAAGTGAAAAATTTGCTAAAAAAGTTAGCACTTTAATGTTCGCGTGCTGGCATGCTAATGTTATCAGACTAACAGTTAACAGCTGTCACATACCAAGTTATATGACTCAAAGGTGAATGGCTGTGAAAATAGCGAAAAGTGTCAAGTTAAATGGAAAAACTAAGCGTGCTTAAGTTAGCTTGCCAGCATTCTATTGTTTGCATGCTAATAGTTAACAAATGTCACATACCAAGTTATGTGACTCTGGTGTAAACGGTAGCAAAACTATGTCAAAAAAGTAAACATGCTAATGTTAAACGGTTACCATCGATATGCTACTGATTAGCATTAGCAATTTACACGGCGATTTCAACACCTCCGAATCTGTTAATACAAACTACAACTAAGATACGCGTTACAATCAAACATCCCGTGTGTACAATACGTACAATACGTTCAGTATTTACACTTCTTAGGGCGCAACAAAAGACTTGATTCAGCAAAGAGTGAACTGACGAGCCAACACACGATCAACTATGCACTACTGGAACCTGGACCGCAGTTTTACTATCAAAAACAATGACTATTTATTAACACACACAAAAGTACCGAAAATTGGAACTGTTGAGTACCGGTATCGATTCGACTCGTACCGTATCATTTCAAATGTGAAGAGTACGAGTCAGCTTGTATCGCAGTATGGATTTACCATCCAGTAAAAAATATAATTTATATAGTCTATTTTCTTTGTGCTTCACGGTGGCAGAGGGGTTAGTGCGTCTGCCTCACAATACGAAGGTCCTGCAGTCCTGGGTTCAATCCCAGGTTCGGGATCTTTCTGTGTGGAGTTTGCATGTTCTCCCCGTGACTGCGTGGGTTCCCTCCGGGTACTCCGGCTTCCTCCCACTTCCAAAGACATGCACCTGGGGATAGATTGATCGGCAACACTAGATTGGCCCTAGTGTGTGAATGTTGTCTGTCTATTCGTGTTGGCCCTGCGATGAGGTGGCGACTTGTCCAAGGTGTACCCCGCCTTCCGCCCAATTGTAGCTGAGATAGGCGCCAGCGACCCCAAAAGGGAATAAGCAGTAGAAAATAGGAGGATGGATGGTTATTTTCTTTGTGACTGTTTTGCTATTTAGTCCACATCAGCACAATGATGGTGGTAAGCTACATTTGTAGCACTGGAAGACAAGTGGGTATAATGTCTTGCCCAAGGACACAACATCAGTGACTGAGATTGAGGGTTTGGAAATGACTCACTATTGTCTAAATAGCTTGCAGCACGAGTGAACCGCAGCCCCCTGGTATCGGCATCCCCAGACCATGACAAACAGACCCACAATTCTAGGACCGTACAGACTGAAAAATCATCTCTTGTCCCCAGCTTTGCTCAATGCATGTTTTATTTATTCATTGTTGCCGTGACATTTGCCTCCTACCAGCTGGTGCTTCAGACCCAGAATGTGCCCAGTCTGTCGGCGGGAGTCAACTGTTCATTTGGGGGCTACGTGGAAACCGAAGGACGCATCTACGGCGGCCGGATCTTCTGCTTGTCGCCCTCTGCTAAAGAAGTAGCGCCAATCACGCACAACCAAGGTCAGTCAAATACGATGAACCAAAAAGTATCTTTAGATAGTTCATACAGCTGGACTATGACCTGCGCCAAGTAACGTGTATTGATTCCGCTGGGGGCTACACACACTAAAATGTCAATCGTGAAAAATGGGGACTGTTAACATTTCTAAATACATTGGCTGGGATTTGGCATTATTTGTAAGGTTCACGGAACATTTTTATGCACACTTACTGGGTGCAAAGTGCAAACCAAGATCAGTCGAATACGATGATCAAAAAGCAGATTTAGGTATCTATAGGTAGTACATACAAAAGAACTACCTGCGATGAGGTGGTGACTTGTCCAGGGTGTACCCCGCCTACCGCCCGAATGCAGCTGAGATAGGCTCCAGCGACCCCCGAAAGGGACAAGCGGTAGAAAATGAACTATGACCTCCCCCAAGTAACGTGTATTGATTCCGCTGGGGGCTACACACACTAAAATGTCATTCGTGAAAAATGGGGACCGTTAACATTTCCACATACATTGGCTGGGATTTGGCATTATTTGCAAGGGTCACGGAACATTTTTATGCACACTTACTGGGTGCAAAGTGCAAACCAAGATCAGTCGAATACGATCATCAAAAAGCTGTTTTAGGTATCTTTAGGTAGTACATACAGCTGAACTATGACCTGCGCCAAGTAACGTGTATTGATTCCGCTGGGGGCTACACACACTAAAATGTCAGTCGTGAAAAATGGGGACTGTTAACATTTCCAAATACATTGGCTGGGATTTGGCATTATTTGTAAGGGTCACGGAACATTTTTATGCACACTTACTGAGTGCAAAGTGCAAACCAAGATCAGTCGAATACGATGATCAAAAACCGGTTTTAGGTATCTATAGGTAGTACATACAAAAGAACTACCTGCAATGAGGTGGCGACTTGTCCAGGGTGTACACCGCCTACCGCCCGAATGCAGCTGAGATAGGCTCCAGCGACCCCCGAAAGGGACAAGCGGTAGAAAATGAACTATGACCTCCCCCAAGTAACGTGTATTGATTCCGCTGGGGGCTACACACACTAAAATGTCATTCGTGAAAAATGGGGACCGTTAACATTTCCAAATACATTGGCTGGGATTTGGCATTATTTGTAAGGGTCACGGAACATTTTTATGCACACTTACTGGGTGCAAAGTGCAAACAAAGATCAGTCAAATATAATGATCAAAAAGCAGTTTTAGGTATCTATAGGTAGTACATACAAAAGAACTACCTGCAATGAGGTGGCGACTTTTCCAGGGTGTACCCCGCCTACCGCCCGAATGCAGCTGAGATAGGCTCCAGCGACCCCCGAAAGGGACAAGCGGTAGAAAATGAACTATGACCTCCCCCAAGTAACGTGTATTGATTCCGCTGGGGGCTACACACACTAAAATGTCATTCGTGAAAAATGGGGACCGTTAACATTTCCAAATACATTGGCTGGGATTTGGCATTATTTGTAAGGGTCACGGAACATTTTTATGCACACTTACTGGGTGCAAAGTGCAAACAAAGATCAGTCAAATATAATGATCAAAAAGCAGTTTTAGGTATCTATAGGTAGTACATACAAAAGAACTACCTGCGATGAGGTGGCGACTTGTCCAGGGTGTACCCCGCCTACCGCCCGAATGCAGCTGAGATAGGCTCCAGCGACCCCGAAAGGGACAAGCGGTAGAAAATGGATGGATACAGCTGAACTATGACCTCCCCCAAGTAGCGTGTATTGATTCCACTCGGGACTACACACACTAAAATGTCATTCGTGAAAAATGGGGACCGTTAACATTTCCAAATACATTGACTGGGATTTGGCATTATTTGTAAGGGTCACGGAACATTTTCATGCACACTTACTGGGTGCAAAGTGCAAACAAAGATCAGTCAAATATAATGATCAAAAAGCAGTTTTAGGTATCTATAGGTAGTACATACAAAAGAACTACCTGCAATGAGGTGGCGACTTGTCCAGGGTGTACCCCGCCTACTGCCCGAATGCAGCTGAAATAGGCTCCAGCGACCCCGAAAGGGACAAGCGGTAGAAAATGGATGGATACAGCTGAATTATGATCTCCCCCAAGTAACGTGTATTGATTCCGCTGGGGGCTACACACACTAAAATGTCAGTCGTGAAAAATGGGGACTGTTAACATTTCCAAATACATTGACTGGGATTTGGCATTATTTGTAAGGGTCACGGAAGATCTTTATGCACACTTACTGGGTGCAAAGTGCAAACAAAGAGCAGTCGAATATGATGATCAAAAAGCAGTTTTAGGTATCTACAGGTAGTACATACAAAAGAACTACCTGCAATGAGGTGGCGACTTGTCCAGGGTGTACCCCGCCTACTACCCGAATGCAGCTGAGATAGGCTCCAGCGACCCCGAAAGGGACAAGCGGTAGAAAATGAACTATGACCTCCCCCAAGTAACGTGTATTGATTCCGCTGGGGGCTACACACACTAAAATGTCATTCGTGAAAAATGGGGACCGTTAACATTTCCAAATACATTGGCTGGGATTTGGCATTATTTGTAAGGGTCACGGAACATTTTTATGCACACTTACTGGGTGCAAAGTGCAAACCAAGATCAGTCGAATACGATGATCAAAAAGCAGTTTTAGGTATCTATAGGTAGTACATACAAAAGAACTACCTGCGATGAGGTGGCGACTTGTCCAGGGTGTACACCGCCTACCGCCCCAATGCAGCTGAGATAGGCTCCAGCGACCCCGAAAGGGACAAGCGGTAGAAAATTAACTATGACTTCCCCCAAGTAACGTGTATTGATTCCGCTGGGGGCTACACACACTAAAATGTCATTCGTGAAAAATGGGGACTGTTAACATTTCCAAATACATTGACTGGGATTTGGCATTATTTGTAAGGGTCACGGGGAACATTTTTATGCACACTTACTGAGTGCAAAGTGCAAACATAGATCAGTCGAATACGATGATCAAAAAGCTGTTTTAGGTATCTTTAGGTAGTACATACAGCTGAACTATGACCTCCGCCAAGTAACGTGTATTGATTCCGCTGGGGGCTACACACACTAAAATGTCAGCCGTGCAAAAGGGGTCCATTAACATTTCCAAATACATTGGCTGGGATTTGGCATTAATGTAAGGGTCACGGAACATTTTTTATGCACACTTACGGAGTGCGAAGGTCATGTGAAGGTCATGTGATGTAATAAGGGAAGCACCAGCTCCAATAAAAGGTGTGTTTCCTGTAGGCGACCAGCGTGTGATTAAACTCCACCTGAGGTCCAAGGAGACGGCCAAGACGTTTGCCAGCGTGGATTTCATCTTCTACAACTGCAGCGTGCACAGATCGTAAGTTTGTGTTTATTTATTCACACATTTAGTCTTCTGATTATTATTCTGGCCTTGTTTTTGAGACGGGCTTCTTCTCCTGCATTTTGCAACCGATTCGTATCGATCAAAGAACCAAATGTTCAGCTCGTTCTTCAACGTTTTCTGAAAAATCCCAGCATTTTCCTCACCACTCACACTCAGCCCCTCCCAAAGGATAAAAAAAATGATTTTAGTTAAGTGATTGGTTACACTCACTGGCAGGTTTAAACACCAAACTATTAAACAGAACAAGAAGCAAGGAATCAGGCAGAGACAGATTTAAATTTTGCTCATGAGGAGAACGTATGGGGCTGCACACTCAGTTACAGTCTCCCACTGCGCTCTGAGGTACAGCCCCTGCGCGGCCCCCCCCCATTTTATTCAGGAGTTCCCTAGTTACATTGCTGAAGCTACTTCTAAAGGGAGGGGTCACATATTATGCAAGCAGCTCCAGTAAACACAATACGTGATTATTCAGAATGAAAATATACTGAGCCTCGTGATTTCGCCCTGTCTCTGCTTTGTCTGCGTTGAGGTACTTGAGGTCCGTCCTTGGCTGTTAGCAGGCTGGAAGACACAAACAGCTGCGGCAAGAAAACTCCTAACTTGCAGTGGAAGATAATAAGTTATGTGCTTTTAGGCATAAGAGTTGTGTGATAACTTGTATATAATTATTCTAACACTCACTCTTTCTAAAGCGATATATTTTATTTGGTCTTTTTTGATACAATTAGACCAGACCTGGGCAAATTAAGGCCGGGGTTCGAATGCGGCCAATTAATATTTTCAATCTGGCCCGCCGGGCAATCCCAGATAGACCCTATCCGGGACACCCTAGACCTATACTGTTGTGAATTTCAGACATTTCCTGAAAGTGAAAATTGTGAATATTTGCCAAAATCTTTTTGAGTTATGTTGCTAATGAACAAATGGACAAAGCTGGTTACGTAAATGTAAGGTAACACACGGATAATTATCCGCATCACGCCCAAAATCTAATCAATTGTTCCCTATCTCAATTTGGAAATGTCTTTAATGTAAAATTTGCAAAAAAATCTGCTGATAATTCATTTATTTTTTACTAACTGACTGACGTACGAACTGTCAAACAAATGACAAACAAAAAGTTGAAGCTTGTTACGTAAATGTAAGGTAACACAGTAAAAATTATCCGCATCATGCCCAAAATCTAATCAATTGTTCCCTATCCCATTTAGGAAATTTTTAGAAAGTAAAAATGGTAAAAATCTGCTGATAATTTAGTTATTTGTTACTAACTAACTGATGTATGAACTGTCAAACAAATGGCAAACAAAATGTTGAAGCTTGTTACGTAAATGTAAGGTATCACAGTAAAAATTATCCGCATCATGCCCAAAATCTAATCAATTGTTCCTTATACTAATTAAGAAAATTTCTAGAAAGTAAAAATTTCACAAATCTGCTGCTAACTGACGTATGAACTGGCAAACAAAATGTTGAAGCTTGTTACGTAAATGTAAGGTAACATAGTAACATTATCCGAATCAGGCCCGAAGTCTAATCAATTGTTTGTTATCCCATTTCGGACATTTCCTGAAAGTAAAAATTGTTCAGATCTGGTGATAATTTAGTTATTTGTTGGTAACAAACTGATGTACAAATTGTCAAAAAAAAAAAAAGACAAATAAAATGTTGAAGAATGTTACGTAAATGTAAGGTAACATAGTAACATTATTCGGATCTGGTCCAACATTTAATCAATTGTTCCTTATCTCATTTCGGACATTTCCTAAAAGTAAAAATTGTTAAAATCTGCTGATAATTTAGTTATTTGTTACTGACAAACTGACGTATGAAGTGTCAAACAAATGACTAACAAAATGTTGAAGCTTGTTACGTAAATGTAAGGTAACATAGTAACATTATCCGGATCAGGCCCGAAGTCTAATCAATTGTTTGTTATCCCATTTCGGACATTTCCTGAAAGTAAAAATTGTTAAAATCTGCTGATAATTTAGTTATTTGTTGGTAACAAACTGATGTACAAATTGTCAAAAAAAAATTACAAACAAAATGTTGAAGCTTGTTACGTAAATGTAAGGTAACATAGTAACATTATTCGGATCTGGTCCAACATTTAATCAATTGTTCCTTATCCCATTTCGGACATTTCCTGAAAGTAAAAATTGTTAAAATCTGCTGATAATTTAGTTATTTGTTACTGACAAACTGACGTATGAAGTGTCAAACAAATGACTAACAAAATGTTGAAGCTTGTTACGTAAATGTAAGGTAACATAGTAACATTATCCGGATCAGGCCCGAAGTCTAATCAATTGTTTGTTATCCCATTTCGGACATTTCCTGAAAGTAAAAATTGTTAAAATCTGCTGATAATTTAGTTATTTGTTGGTAACAAACTGATGTACAAATTGTCAAAAAAAAATTACAAACAAAATGTTGAAGCTTGTTACGTAAATGTAAGGTAACATAGTAACATTATTCGGATCTGGTCCAACATTTAATCAATTGTTCCTTATCCCATTTCGGACATTTCCTGAAAGTAAAAATTGTTAAAATCTGCTGATAATTTAGTTATTTGTTACTGACAAACTGACATATGAAGTGTCAAACAAATGACTAACAAAATGTTGAAGCTTGTTACGTAGATAGATAGATAGATAGATAGTACTTTATTGATTCCTTCAGGAGAGTTCCTTCAGGAAAATTAAAATTCCAGCAGCAGTGTACAGAGTTGAGATCAATTTAAATAAAAGTAAAAAGTAAATAATGGGGGTTTAAATGGAAACAAAATAGAGAAATTTTACAATAAGAATAAAAACTAAAAAGCAACAATGGGAATAACAATATAACAGTAAAATAAGACTATAACAAGACAAAGTAGGCAGTAGTGACCATGTTATGAAAACGTATTGCACTGTTATTGTTTTGCATCCCCTGTCATCCTAGTACCCCCCGCCCCCCCAGAGAGGAGTTGTACAGTCTAATGGCGTGTGGGACAAAGGAGTTTTTGAGTCTATTAGTCCTGCACTTGGGATGAAGCAGTCTAGCACTGAAAGATGTAAGGTATCACAGTAAAGAATATCCGTATCAGGCCCAAAATCTAATCAATTTTTCCTTACCCCATTTCGGAAATTTCTCGAAAGTAAAAATTTGCTATACTGTTGTGCAAGCTGTACACTGACTACTCTAAAGCCTATCCAAGTTTACTTTTGATAGTCATGTGACGGCCGGACTCGCTTTTGTGCCATCCTGCACATTTCTCCTAGTTACCGAGGAGAAAACGCACAGTAAGCCCCCCCCCCATTCCTTCCCAAAGAGCCCGTCCTCATCCAGCCTTTCTCCAGACCACCCTCCTTATAGACCCCCCCCCAGCCCCACCTCTCCAACGCTTCACTTTCTCGTTCATCAAGTCCATTTTATTGCCTGCACTCTGCTCTCGGCCCCGCATATATCTGCATAGTAATTGGCCGTTAATTAGCTGGAGCCGGGGCGTCCGTGCACGCATAATGGAGTGGGCTTGTCGAGAAGGGCTCACCTGGGCCGACTTCAATCTTTGATCCATTTTGTCGGCGTGTAGTCTGTTGTCTGCGAGCTAAAAAAGCACCTTTGTGTTTTCTTTCCCTGCTTTGTTGCGCCCCTCTATCCCCAGGACTCGTGCGGGATGGTTAAGTCGCCACCTCAGCAGATGTAACATAAACCCATACATTATACAACCCCCCCAACCCCCTCTAGTGTCAGCTTGCAACTTTTAATCTATGACCTCGCCGGTTGGAAGCCCGGCGCCAGGGGCCGCGGCGCGCAGCACGAGATAATTGGCCCCCTCCCGACCGGTGGGCGGGTTTGGGAGGCCAGACGTGCACGTGCTCAGACGCGGGGCGGCCCGCGGGCACGCACCCGGCCTCCCACGTCGGGAAGCTGCGATCCACAAACTGGTGCGCGCTCAGTCAGGAGGCGCTCAAAGAGACAGAAGGCGCCGTGTCGGATGCCGCGGGCTATTTGTGCACGCTTTTACAATATTAGACATTTGTATTAACAAGAGGCTGGGATTATTTTAGCATGCAGCAGCAGCAGCAGGAGGAGTGCTGCATCTTTTACAAAAGAACGAGGGAGGGAGACTAGGAGGGCTGAGGAGAGGGGAAATGAAGAGGAACGCGGTACAAAAGACACGAGGAGAGGGATTATGTGGAGTTGTCTGGAATAATGTGTCGATAGACACATTATTCCAAAGGAAATAATCAGTATACAACCCAGCGTCTTTTCGGGTCGTTGGCGCCAATTTCGGGCGCTGTCAAATTGTACGAGCTTGTAGGAATACCTACTCAGACCTGTTCTGTCCGGGTGAGCTGCATGATTTATGGTCTAAAATGAAATTCCAGGGAGCGAGGAAGCGAGGACGCGGCAGACCATTCCATGATGTAAACACAAGGACTAGAGTTGTCTCGATACCAATATATTGGTACCGGTACCAAAATGTATTTCAATACTTTTATAAATAAAATGCACCACAAAAAAAATGGCATTATGGGCTTTATTTGAACAAAACATCTTAGGGTACACAGTAATCTAATCAATTGTTCCTTATCCCATTTAGGAAATGTCTAGAAAGTAAAAACTGTAAAAATTTGCTGATAATTCAGTTATTTGTTACTAAAAAACTGACGTATGAACTGTCAAACACATGACTAACAAAATATTGAAGCTTATGTAAATATAATGTAACATAGTAACTATCCGAATCAGGCCCAAAATCTACTCAATTGTTCCTTTTCCCATTTCTGACATTTTCTGAAAGTAAAAATGGTTAAAATCTGCTGCTAATTTAGTTATTTGTTACTAACAAACTGACGTACGAACTGTCAAACAAATGACAAACAAAATGTTGAAGCTTGTGACGTAAATGTAAGGTAACAGAGTAACATTATCCAAATCAGGCCCAAAATCTAATAAATTGTTCCTTATCTCATTTTGGAAATTTCTTGAAAGTAAAACTTGTAAAAATCTGCTGATAATTTAGTTATTTGTTACTAACAAACTGACGTACGAACCGTCAAACAAATGACTGACAAAATATTGAAGCTTATGTAAATGTAAGGTAAAATAGTAACTATCCGAATCAGGCCCAAAATGTACTCAATTGTTCGTTTTCCCATTTCTGACATTTTCTGAAAGTAAAAATTGTTCAAATCTGCTGATAATTCAGCTAACGAACTGACGTACGAACTGTCAAACAAACGAAAAACAAAATGTTGAAGCTTGTTACATAGATGTTAGGTATCACAGTAAAAATTATCCGCATCAGGCCCAAAATCTAATCAATTGTTCCTTATCCCATTTAGGACATTTCTAGAAAGTAAAAATTGTAAAAATCTGCTGATAATTCAGTTATTTGTTACTAACAAACTGACGTACGAACTGTCAAACAAATGACAAACAAAATGTTGAAGCTTGTGACATAGATGTAAGGTATCACAGTAAAAATTATCCGCATCAGGCCCAAAAGCTAATCAATTGTTCCTTATTCCATTTAGGAAATTTCTACAAAGTAAAAATTGGAAAAACCTACTGATAATTTAGTTAGTTGTTACTAAGGAACTGACGTACGAATTGTCAAACAAACGACAAATAAAATGTTGAAGCTTGTTACGTAAATGTAAGGTAACATAGTAACATTATCCGAATCAAGCCCAAAATCTAATCAATTGTTCCTTATTTCATTTTGGAAATTTCCTGAAAGTAAAAATTGTAAAAATCTGCTGATAATTCAGTTATTTGTTACTAACAAACTGACGTACGAACAGTCAAACAAATGATTAACAAAATATTGAATCTTATGTAAATGTACGGTAAAATAGTAACTGTCCGAATCAGGCCCAAAATCTACCCAATTGTTCCTTATCCAATTTCTGACATTTTCTGAAAGTAAAAATTGTTAAAATCTGCTGATAAATCAGTTATTTGTTACTAACGAACTGACGTACGAACTGTCAAACAAACGACAAACAAAATGTTGAAGCTTGTTACATAGATGTAAGGTATCAATGTAAAAATTATCCGCATTAGCCCAAAATCTAATCAATTGTTCCTTATCCCATTTAGGAAATTTCTACAAAGTAAAAATTGTAAAAATCTGCTGATAATTTAGTTAGTTGTTACTAAGGAACTCACATACGAATTGTCAAACAAACGACAAACAAAATGTTGAAGCTTGTTACGTAAATGTAAGGTCACATAGTAACATTATCCGAATCAGGCCGAAAATCTAATCAATTGTTCCTTATCTAATTTTTGAAATTTCCTGAAAGTAAAAATTGTAAAAATCTGCTGATAATTCAGTTATTTGTTACTAACAAACTGACGTACGAACTGTCAAACAAACGACTAACAAAATATTGAATCTTATGTAAATGTACGGTAAAATAGTAACTGTCCGAATCAGGCCCAAAATCTACCCAATTGTTCCTTATCCAATTTCTGACATTTTCTGAAAGTAAAAATTGTTAAAATCTGCTGATAAATCAGTTATTTGTTACTAACGAACTGACGTACGAACTGTCAAACAAACGACAAACAAAATGTTGAAGCTTGTTACATAGATGTAAGGTATCACAGTAAAAATTATCCGCATTAGCCCAAAATCTAATCAATTGTTCCTTATCCCATTTAGGAAATTCTACAAAGTAAAAATTGTAAAAATCTGCTGATAATTTAGTTAGTTGTTACTAAGGAACTCACATACGAATTGTCAAACAAACGACAAACAAAATGTTGAAGCTTGTTACGTAAATGTAAGGTCACATAGTAACATTATCCGAATCAGGCCCAAAATCTAATCAATTGTTCCTTATCCCATTTAGGAAATTTCTAGAAAGTAAAAATGGTAAAAATCTGCTGATAATTTAGTTATTTGTTACTAAGGAACTGACGTACGAATTGTCAAACAAACGACAAACAAAATGTTGAAGCTTGTTACGTAAATGTAAGGTAACATAGTAATTATCCGAATCAGGCCCAAAATCTACTCAATTGTTCCTTATCCCATCTCTGACATTTTCTGAAAGTAATTTTTTTTAAAATCTGCTGATAATTCAGTTATTTGTTACTAACAAACTGACGTACGAACTGTCAAACAAACGACAAACAAAATGTTGAAACTTGTTGCGTAGATGTAAGGTATCACAGTGAAAATTATCCGCATCAGGCCCAAAATCTAATCAATTGTTCCTTATCCCATTTAGGACATTTCTAGAAAGTAAAAATTGTAAAAATCTGCTGATAATTTAGTTAGTTGTTACTAAGGAACTGACGTACGAATTGTCAAACAAACGACAAACAAAATGTTGAAGCTTGTTACGTAAATGTAAGGTAACATAGTAACATTATCCGAATCAGGCCCAAAATCTAATAAATTGTTCCTTATCTCATTTTAGAAATTTCCTGAAAGTAAAAATTGTAAAAATCTGCTGACAATTAAGTTATTTGTTACTAACAAACTGACGTACGAACTGTCAAACAAACGACAAACAAAATGTTGAAACTTGTTGCGTAGATGTAAGGTATCACAGTGAAAATTATCCGCATCATGCCCAAACTCTAATCAATTGTTCCTTATCCCATTTAGGACATTTCTAGAAAGTAAAAATTGTAAAAATCTGCTGATAATTTCGTTAGTTGTTACTAAGGAACTGACGTACGAATTGTCAAACAAACAACAAACAAAATGTTGAAGCTTGTTACGTAAATGTAAGGTAACATAGTAACTATCCGAATCAGGCCCAAAATCTACTCAATTGTTCCTTATCCCATTTCTGACATTTTCTGAAAGTAAATTTTTTTTAAATCTGCTGATAATTCAGTTATTTGTTACTAACAAACTGACGTACGAACTGTCAAACAAACGACAAACAAAATGTTGAAGCTTGTTACGTAGATGTAAGGTATCACAGTAAAAATTATCCGCATCAGGCCCAAAATCTAATCAATTGTTCCTTATCCCATTTAGGAAATTTCTAGAAAGTAAAAATTGTAAAAATCTGCTGATAATTTAGTTAGTTGTTTCTAAGGAACTCACATACGAATTGTCAAACAAACGACAAACAAAATGTTGAAGCTTGTTACGTAAATGTAAGGTAACATAGTAACATTATCCGAATCAAGCCCAAAATCTAATCAATTGTTCCTTATCTCATTTTGGAAATTTCCTGAAAGTAAAAATTGTAAAAATCTGCTGATAATTTAGTTAGTTGTTTCTAAGGAACTCACATACGAATTGTCAAACAAACGACAAACAAAATGTTGAAGCTTGTTACGTAAATGTAAGGTAACATAGTAACATTATCCGAATCAAGCCCAAAATCTAATCAATTGTTCCTTATCTCATTTTGGAAATTTCCTGAAAGTAAAAATTGTAAAAGTCTGCTGATAATTCAGTTATTTGTTACTAACAAACTGACGTACGAACTGTCAAACAAACGACTAACAAAATATTGAATCTTATGTAAATGTACGGTAAAATAGTAACTGTCCGAATCAGGCCCAAAATCTACCCAATTGTTCCTTATCCCATTTCTGACATTTTCTGAAAGTAAAAATTGTTAAAATCTGCCGATAATTCAGTTATTTGTTACTAATAAACTGACGTACGAACTGTCAAACAAATGACTAACAAAATATTGAATCTTATGTAAATGTAAGGTAAACTAGTAACTGTCCGAATCAGGCCCAAAATCTACTCAATTGTTCCTTATCCCATTTCTGACATTTTCTGAAAGTAAAAATTGTTAAAATCTGCTGATAATTCAGTTATTTGTTACTAACGAACCGACGTACGAACTGTCAAACAAACGACAAACAAAATGTTGAAACTTGTTGCGTAGATGTAAGGTATCACAGTGAAAATTATCCGCATCATGCCCAAAATCTAATCAATTGTTCCTTATCCCATTTAGGAAATTTCTAGAAAGTAAAAATGGTAAAAATCTGCTGATAATTTAGTTATTTGTTACTAAGGAACTGACGTACGAATTGTCAAACAAACGACAAACAAAATGTTGAAGCTTGTTACGTAAATGTAAGGTAACATAGTAACGTTATCCGAATCAGGCCCAAAATCTAATCAATTGTTCCTTATCTCATTTCGGACATTTCCTGAAAGTGAAAATTGTGAAACCTAGCAAAAACTTTTTGAGTTATGTTGACAATAAACCGACGAACCAACTAGCAAACAAAAGAACGAACAAACAAACTCGAAAACGAACTCACCAACAAATCCATTTGATCGCATTACTTTCTAGCAGAGATGTAAATAAAAACGAGACACTTCACTTTTTTTGTTGGTTTCATTGTCAACGCACTTCATTTTTTAGCATCCATATATGACAAACAAGTGTAAAAAGAAGTTAAACAGTGTCAACTTTAAATTGACATTATGACAAGTGACCAGTCAGTATCCACACATGCTACATTAATGGTGCTCTTCAGTTTCACTCGGTCAACTCTATGATCAGATTTTCCGGTATTAGATCCACAGAAGCACCAAGTTAGTCCATAGCTCGCGATCCCTTTTCCAATAAACGTGACCCGCTTTAATTAAACTGGGCTTTGAGACGGATCATACTCGCTGCTTTTTGGACTCCAGCGTGACAAGATGCAATAATAAAACCTTCTAATGAGTGCGGGTCCCCTGCCGAGAAGCCCTTCTCCTATAGCTATAGGAACGGCGAACGCACTGTTTGGATCTTTTTTATTGGACAAGGTTTGCTTTTTATTGACTAGAACTGCCAGCAGTACATTTATCCCAAAGCATTGGCAGCTCTCCGGTCCAGGTGTCCCGCAGGAACCCTGCTGTGTCAATGCTGGTGACACAAGTGTGCTTATTTACGTGTGTGTGTGTGTGTGTGTGTGTGCGTTGAGCTTGCATACTCTCCTCGCACTGTGCACACACAGGCAGGATCGATAAACCCGGAGGAGGTTAATACCGGGGACGACTCACATGCTCCACTAACAAATGTTAGCATAACCTCAGCGCGCTGACATGCTAATCCCGCAGCATCGATCCCGTATCTGAAGCTGCCGATCAGCCGGGCCTCAAGAGCTTATCACGGGACATCGTCGACATCCTCACACATTTGCAGATAATCAGCGGCTTTTTTAATTGACTGATACGCGGTAGAGAACCCAACACCGCTGCGTTTTGTGTGGAGACCAACATGTTGGGGGGCAAGGTACCCATCGCGGAAATAAAACTTAACATTATCATTGTTTTTATAATTATTACAAAAGTCACTGAAGGATATTTTCAATTTATATACAGTAAATCGAAGAACTTCCAAAAAGCAAAAAATCTGATTACATGGGCCTTAGTGTCCATCTGCAGTGGCAAAACGGCTTAATCCGGATCAGCCCCAAAATCCTTAACCCGTTTTTGACACGTCCTGCAAGTTTCATCCAAATCTACCTATAACTTTTTGACCTTTGTTGCCAACTAACACTCGATTATATTGACCACAAATAGAAAAAAGGCACACAATCATTGAACTAAGTTAGTGTCCGTCGGCAGTGGTAAAACAGCTCAATCCGGATCAGCCCCGAAGTCAAAACACTTGTTCCTTAAGCCGTTTCTGACACTTCTTGTAAGTTTGATCCAAATCTACCCAAAACTTTTTGAGCCATATTGCCAACTAACGCTCGATAACATGGGCCACAAACAGCAAAGAGGCACAAAATCACTGAGCAAAGTTAGTGTCCATCTGCAGTGGCAAAACAGCTCAATCCGGATCAGCCCCAAAATCAAAACACTTGTTACTTAACTTGTTTTTGACACTTCCTGTAAGTCTTATCCAAATCTACCTGGAACTTTTTGAGCTATGTTGCCAACTAACACTCGATTACATGGGCCACAAACTGCAAAAAGGCACACAATCATTGAACTAAGTTAGTGTCCGTCGGCAGTGGCAAAACAGCTCAATCCGGATCAGCCCCAAAATCAAAAAACTTGTTCTTTAACCCGTTTTTGACACTCCCTTTTAAGTTTGATCCAAATCTACCCGGAACTTTTTGAGCTAAATTACCTACTAACACTCGATTACATGGGACGCAAACAGCAAAAAGGCACACAATCATTTAACTAAGTTAGTGTCCGTCTGCAGTGCTGCACCAAAACAGCTCAATCCGGATCAGCCCCAAAATCAAAACATTTGTTCCTTAACCCGTTTCTGACAATTCCTGTAAATTTAATCCAAATCTACCTGAAACTTTTTGAGCTAAGTCGCCAACTAACACTCGTTTACATGGGCTACAAACTGCAAAAAGGCACACAATCACTGAGCTAAGTTAGTGTCTGTCTGCAGTGGCAAAACATCTCAATACTGATCAGCCCCAAAATCAAAACACTTGTTACTTAACTTGTTTTTGACACTTCCTGTAAGTCTTATCCAAATCTACCCGGAACTTTTTGAGCTAAGTTGCCAACTAACACTCGATTACATGGGCCACAAACTGCAAAAAGGCACACAATCATTGAACTAAGTTAGTGTCCATCTGCAGTGCTGCACCAAAACAGCTCAATCCGGATCAGCCCCAAAATCAAAACACTTGTTCCTTAACCCGTTTCTGACACTTCCTGTAAGTTTGATCCAAATCTACCTGGAACTTTTTGAGCTATGTTGCCAACTAACACTCGATTACATGGGCCACAAACTGCAAAAAGGCACACAATCACTGAGCAAAGTTAGTGTCTGTCTGCGGTGGCAAAACGTCTCAATGCGGATCAGCCCCAAAATCAAAACACTTGTTCCTTAACCCATTTCTGACACTTCCTGTGAATTTAATCCAAATCTACCCGAAACTTTTTGAGCTAAGTCGCCAACTAACACTCGAATACATGGGCTACAAACAGCAAAAAGGCACAAAATCACTGAGCTAAGTTAGTGTCCGTCCGCAGTGGCAAAACGGTTCAATCCGGATCAGCCCCAAAATCAAAACACTTGTTACTTAACCCGTTTCTGACACTTCCTGTAAGTTTTATCCAAATCTACCCAGAACTTTTTGAGCAAAGTCGCCAACTAACGCTCGATTACATGGGCTACAAACAGCAAAAAGGCACAAAATCACTGAGCTAAGTTAGTGTCCGTCCGCAGTGGCAAAACGGTTCAATCCGGATCAGACCCAAAATCAAAAAATTTGTTCTTTAACCCGTTTTTGACACTCCCTTTAAGTTTGATCCAAATCTACCCGGAACTTTTCGAGCTAAGTCGCCAACTAACACTCGATTACATGGGCTACAAACAGCAAAAAGGCACAAAATCACTGAGCAAAGTTAGTGTCCGTCTGCAGTGGCAAAACGTCTCAATCCGGATCAGCCCCAAAATCAAAACATTTGTTCCTTAACCCGTTTCTGACACTTCCTGTAAGTTTTATCCAAATCTACCCGAAACTTTTTGAGCTAAGTCGCCAACTAACACTCGTTTACATGGGCTACAAACAGCAAAAAGGCACACAATCACTGAGCTAAGTTAGTGTCTGTCTGCAGTGGCAAAACCTCTCAATCCGGATCAGCCCCAAAATCAAAACACTTGTTACTTAACCCGTTTCTGACACTTCCTGTAAGTTATATCCAAATCTACCCAGAACTTTTTGAGCAAAGTCGCCAACTAACACTCGATTACATGGGCTACAAACAGCAAAAAGTCACAAAATCACTGAGCTAAGTTAGTGTCCGTCTGCAGTGGCAAAACGGTTCAATCCGGATCAGCCCCAAAATCAAAAAAATTGTTCTTTAACCCGTTTTTGACACTCCCTTTAAGTTTTATCCAAATCTACCCGGAACTTTTCGAGCTAAGTCGCCAACTAACACTCGATTACATGGGCCACAAACTGCAAAAAGGCACAAAATCACTGAGCAAAGTTAGTGTCCGTTAGCAGTGCTGCACCAGAACGGTTCAATTTGGATCAGCCCCAAAATCAAAACATTTATTCTTTAACCCGTTTCTGACGCTTCCTGTAAATTCAATCCAAATCTACCCGAAACTTTTTGAGCTAAGTCGCCAACTAACACTCGATTACATGGGCCACAAAGAGCAAAAAGGCACAAAATCTCTGAGCTAAGTTAGTGTCCGTCTGCAGTGGCAAAACGGTTCAATCCGAATCAGCCCCAAAATCAAAAAACTTGTTCTTTAACCCGTTTTTGACACTCCCTTTAAGTTTGATCCAAATCTACCCGGAACTTTTCAAGCTATATTGCCAAATAACACTCGATTATATGGGCCACAAACAGCAAAAAGGCACACAATCATTTAACTAAGTTAGTGTCCGTCTGCAGTGCTGCACCAAAACAGCTCAATTTGGATCAGCCCCAAAATCAAAACATTTGTTCCTTAACCCGTTTCTGACAATTCCTGTAAATTTAATCCAAATCTACCCGAAACTTTTTGAGCTAAGTCGCCAACTAACACTCGTTTACATGGGCTACAAACAGCAAAAAGGCACACAATCACTGAGCTAAGTTAGTGTCTGTCTGCAGTGGCAAAACCTCTCAATCCGGATCAGCCCCAAAATCAAAACACTTGTTACTTAACCCGTTTCTGACACTTCCTGTAAGTTTTATCCAAATCTACCCAGAACTTTTTGAGCAAAGTCGCCAACTAACACTCGATTACATGGGGTTTGACCCGGCAGTAATTCTAGGCAGGCGCAACTGTTCAAGGAAATACGGTAAATAAAATGGGCTGCTGTAGAAAGGGAACTTTTCTTCTGCAGTTTTTTTCTTTTCTTTAGTTCTGCAATATTATGAGCTTCTTTTGAAAAAAAATATATAAAAAATCCGTAGCTCCTGCATGAGTTCATAAATATGATTTAACGCAGCCTTTATATGGATATGGACATTTACAGGGTGGGGGGGGGGAGAGATGCGCCATCAAGCAGTTTACTGTCACTTTAGTGTCACCTTGGAACAGAAGTGTGTTAAAACACCGCGCGGAAGAAGATGTGATTATTTATTCCCTCGTCTTTTAAACGATCGCGTGTTTTTGTCGGGTAATCAGTTGTTTTGTCAATGTGTTTTAAACGTTTGCGTTGCGGGTTTTTTGGAGAAAGACGGGAAATAAAACGAGCATTGTAGGGGGGGAGAAAAAAAAAAAAAGCTTATCTTGTGCTGCCAGCTTATTGCACTTAAAGCCTCCAAGAATGGAGGATAAGGAGGGAAGAGTACATTTCTCTGTGCTTCCTGGCTCATCCTCCACTCTGGTCTTAGTGGCTGACAGCCTGGATAAAGTCTTAAAGCACAAGACCGCGCTTACACTTGTCATTTCAATGTCACTGCTACTTACTGTACTCGGGCTGCTGTACTTCCACACGTGCTTTTATTTCTGCAGCTCCTTCCTGAACATTCTACCCTGGACCATTGGAAATTCATTCAAAAATATGTTTTTGTTATGAGACCAATTATTTAGTAGGATTGTATTGTTTATTTTGCACAAAAAATGTGCACATTTCGGAAATGTTGCCTTAGTTGTTTCCAAACAGGGCTTGTAACCGGGCAGTAAAACGGCTGTTCGAACAAAACAGAAGTCATCGTCATGGACTTAATAGCTGCGAGAGCTAGCTCACCGATCAGCTAAACAGACTCAATAACTCCACTGTGACGTTTTGGTGAGTTTGATGAGGAATTTGTGAAACTGGAAAAATACAAAAAAAATACCTTTTGTATGTTGACAATGTTATTCAGACACTGGTAAACTGACAAAACTAATAAACTGATGTACGAACCGACATTAGAACTGTCCAACAAACGACAAACAAAATGTTGAAGCTTGTTACGTGAATGTAGGGTAACATTATCCAGATCTGGCCCAAAATCTACCTGTATGTATATATATATATATATATATATATATATATATATATATATATATGTATGTATGTATGTATGTATGTATGTATATATATATATATATATATATATATATATATATATATATATATATATATATATATATATGTGTGTATGTATGTATGTATGTATGTATGTATGTATATATATATATATATATATACACACACACACACATATACCTGTATGTATGTGTATATATATATATATATATATATGTATGTATATATTAGTGAATTATATTTATATAGCGCTTTTCTCAAGTGACTCAAAGCGCTTTACATAGTGAAAGCCAATATCTAAGTTACATTTAAAGCAGTGTGGGTGGCACTGGGAGCAGGTGGGTAAAGTGTCTTGCCCAAGGACACAACGGCAGTGACTAGGATGGCTGCAGCGGGAATCGAACCTGCAGCCCTCAAGTTGCTGGCACGGCCACTGTACCAACCGAGCTATACCGCCCCGTATGTATACCGTATATACATATATATGTATATACAGTATATATATAAATATATATAAAAACATTCATTACTGAATCCTACTCAATTTTAGATAAGTGTTCATTGTTGTCATACGTTGCTTTTTCATTTGCACATTTTAGTACCAAACTCTTATGCATGCAACCACGTTTCCCACCTGGTGGAACAACAACTATACAACAATAAATGTTTTATTTTTAGATTTTTACTACACATTGGGTAATCCAACTGAAAGTAATGGAAAACAACATTGATTTGTTTAAAGGTGTCGTCCATCTTCCATATTATTGTAACCCCACTCTTGTCCCCGGGTGCAGGTGTCTGTCTTGTGTGGACGGCAAGTTCCCGTGTCACTGGTGCAAATATCGCCACATGTGCACGCAGGACGCCAGCGACTGCTCCTTTCAGGAGGGACGCGTCAACACCTCACAGGTAAGCAGACGTGCTTAGGTGTTTGAAGTGCACTCACATGAGTGTGCTATATGTGTCCAAAATGGTAGATTGAATTGAACTAAGGTCAAGACTACAATAACACTCATTATTTTGCACTTTGGTGGCAAAGGAAGAATGCTTTGGTTTTAGTAGCATTTCAAAAGTCCAGGTTGTCAGGTTTAAGCACCAAACTATCTATTAAACGAGACAAGAAGCAAGGAATCAGGCAGAGACAAAGTTCAATTTTGCTCATGAGGAGAACGCATGGAGCTGCACACTCAGTTACAGTCACACCCTACGCTCTGAGGAACAGCCCACGCGCTCCTCTATTTATTCAGTTTAGGAGTTCCCTAGTTACATGGCTGAGGCTGCTTCTAAAGGGAAGAGTCACACATTATGCAAGCAGCTCAGTACGCACAATACGTGGTTATTCAGAACAGAAATGTGCTGGAGGGCCTCGTGCTTTCGCCCTGTCTCTGCTTTGTTGGCCTGCTGTCGCCTTATCTTCGTTGAGGTCCCGGTTCGTCCTTGGCTGTTAGCAGGCTGAAAGACAGAAATATCTGCGGCGAGGCAACTCCTAACTTGCAGTGGAAGGTAACGAGTCGTGTGCCTTTAAATAAATGATAATAAATGATAAATGGGTTGTACTTGTATAGCGCTTTTCTACCTTCAAGGTACTCAAAGCGCTTTGACACTACTTCCACATTTACCCATTCACACACTGATGGAGGGAGCTGCCATGCAAGGCGCCAACTAGCACCCATCAGGAGCAAGGGTGAAGTGTCTTGCTCAGGACGTGACGAAGTTGGTACTAGGTGGGATTTGAACCAGGGACCCTCGGGTTGCGCACGGCCACTCTCCCACTGCGCCGCGCCGTCCCTTAAACGAAAATAAAAAGTACAGCTTGAGCACGATAATAACTAGAGCAACCGCCTTTAAGCATAAGAGTTGTGTGATAACTTGTATATAATTATTCTAACACAGGTCTACAAAGAGGACCAATAAAGTCACAATTTTGGTGTACGAAATTTTTCGAAGTGGGTCAGACATTACGACTGGACACCGGTCTTTTGGTCTTGGATGTTTTAGTTTTGGATGTATTTTCTACTGACTTCCGCTTGCAAAGAGCATGTTTAGGTGCTGGAAAAATGAGTTTGAGTGTTGATAATCAACTAGAAAAGTTGTGCTTAAGTTCCTACTGAATGGTCTTGACGTTGCGACAGGAAAACTTTCTAACAAAATCCCACTAAAATTATGAAATGTTAAACACATTTTTATAAACTTTTTGGGTCAAAAAATCCTACCAATGTTTTTTTTTACATGAATAATGTTTATATTATTTATTTCTTCTTCTATATATTTTCTGGTTATTAAACAAATTATACATTTTTTCACAATAGGCAACTTTTAATCAAACATTTCCTTTATTAATAATAAAAAAAAAAAATGTAAAATGCGACAACATTCTCATGTGTTGTGTTTTGGGTTATCGAAAATATTTTACGAATTTTAGGAATAAATGTTTAATAAATTACATTTTTTAGGTATCACGTATGCTTTTCTTATAATTTCTTAATTTCCTGGTGGTGAGTTGGCTGCGATGGTGGAGGAGGATGCCGGACAGACCTGGCAGGCCCAAGCACATTGTGAGGGCCTGCTGGGAACGTCTGGCAGAGTCTCCTGTCAGAGAGAGTTTCAATTCCCACCTCCGGAAGAACTATGAACATGTCATGAGGGAGGTGCTGGATATTGAGTCGAGGCGGCTGATTGGAGCCGTGGCCGCAAGGTAGTTGGTGCCTGTCGTGGTGGTAATCGTCGAACCCGTTGGTGGACACCAGCGGTGAGGGATGCCGTCAAGCTGAAGAAGGAGTCCTATCGGGTTCTTTTGGCTGATAGGACTCCGGAGACAGTGGACAGGTACCAACAGGCCAAGCGGTGTGCAGTTTCAGCGGTCGCGGAGGCAAAAACTCTGACATGGGAGGAGTTCGAGAAAGCCATGGAAAACGAAGCAATTCTGGACCACCGTCCACCGCCTCAGGAAGGGGAAGCAGTGCACTGTCAACACCGTGTATGGTGCGGATGGTGTTCTGCTGACTTCGACTGCGGATGTTGTGGATCGGTGGAGGGAATACTTCGAAGACCTCCTCAATCCCACCAACATGTCTTCCTATGAGGAAGCGGTGCCTGGGGAATCTGTGGTGGGCTCTCCAATTTCTGGGGATGAGGTTACTGAGGTAGTTAAAAAGCTCCTCGGCGGCATGGCCCCGGGGGTGGATGAGATCCACCCGGAGTTCCTTAAGGCTCAGGATGCTGTGGGGCTGTCTTGGTTGACAAAACTCTGCGGCATTGCGTGGACATTGGATTGGCAGACCGGGGTGGTGGTCCCTTTCTTTAAGAAGGGGGACCGGAGGGTGTGTTCCATCTATCGTGGGATCACACTCCTCTGCCAGGGTTCTTGAGGGTGCATGGGAGTTTGCCCAACCAGTCTACATGTGCTTTGTGGACCTGGAGAAGGCATTGGGCCGTGTCCCTCGGGAAGTCCTGTGGGGAGTGCTCAGAGAGTATGGGGTATCGGACTGTCTTATTGTGGCGGTCCGCTCCCTGTATGATCAGTGTCAGAACTTGTCTGCATTACTGGCAGTAAGCCGGACACGTTTCCAGTGAGGGTTGGACTCCGCCAAGGCTGCCCTTTGTCACCGATTCTGTTCATAACTTTTATGTACAGAATTTCTAGGCGCAGTCAAGGCGTTGAGGAGTTCCGGTTTGGTGGCTGCAGGATTAGGTCTCTGCTTTTTGCAGATGATGTGGTCCTGATGGCTTCATCGGTTCGCAGCCGAGTGTGAAGCGACCGGAATGAGAATCAGCACCTGCAAGTCCGAGTCCATGGTTCTCGCCCGGAAAAGGGTGGAGTGCCATCTCCGGGTTAGGGAGGAGACCCCGCCCCAAGTGGAGGAGTTCAAGTACCTAGGAGACTTGTTCACAAGTGGATCCTGAGTTCGACAGGCGGATCGGTGCGGCGTCTTCAGTAATGCGGACGTTGTACCGATCCGTTGTGGTGAAGAAGGAGCTGAGCCGGAAGGCAAAGCTCTCAATTTACTGGTCGATCTACGTTCCCATCCTCACCTATGGTCATGAGCTTTGGGTTATGACCGAAAGGATAAGATCATGGGTACAAGCGGCCCAAATGAGGCGGGTCTCTCCCTTAGAGATAGGGTGAGAAGCTCTGCCATCCGGGAGGAACTCAAAGTAGAGCCGCTGCTCCTCCACATGGAGAGGAGCCAGATGAGGTGGTTCGGGCATCTGGTCAGGATGCCACCCGAACGCCTCCCTAGGGAGGTGTTTAGGGCACGTCCAACCGGTAGGAGGCCACGGGGAAGACCCAGGACACGTTGGGAAGACTATGTCTCCCGGCTGGCCTGGGAACGCCTCGGGATCCCCCGGGAAGAGCTAGACGAAGTGGCTGGGGAGAGGGAAGTCTGGGCTTCCCTGCTTAGGCTGCTGCCCCCGCAGCCCCACCTCGGATAAGCGGGAGAAGATGGATGGATGGAGTTATCACACATGCTTTTCTTATAATTTCTTAATTTCTTTTTGTAAATAATTGTAATATTCTTGCACGAAATGTGACAAAATCCACTTAAGCAACTATTGGTTATCAAACAATATTTTAGTAATTGTTTTTTTTTTAATAAGTGATTTTCTATTATCACACACCAGTCCAAAGCGTGTTATGTGTTTACCTTTTTTGCATATTTTTTTTAATTACCATAATTATCACACTCTACATTGCTTCAATGTCTATTATTGTATTTACATTTTCCTTCTTTTTTTGTAGATTTTCTACAGCAACCCTAAATTACAGATTTCTAATTTTTTTTTCATTCTAGTTTTATTTTTGACATTAAATAATATTTTTATGTGGGCCTACCGAGGATGTCGTAGTGGTTTGTCTTGTGGTTTGTGCAGCCCTTTGAGACACTAGTGATTTAGGGTTATATAAGTAAACGATTGATTGATTGATTGATTGATTGATTATGTATGAATGAAACGTAATTCTCATAAGCAACTCTCAATTACACATTACCTTATTGCACAGGTGTCAAACCCAAGGCCCGGGGGCCAGATGTGGCCCTCCACTTCTTTTTATTTGGCCCTCAAAAGCCTGCAAATATGTATCAATAAAGTACTGTAACTTTTCTTACTAAATGTGTTATTTCTTTCTATTTTGCCAGAAAAAAAAAAAATGTAGTCCACGCAATCGCAAATTTTGTCAACTTAAATATTGTCTAATAATGCAAAAATATATTATCAAACATTCAAACAATTTTTTTTAAATAGAAATAAAAGACTACTAACAATAATTTCAAAGCAAGTTATCCATCAAATTGTAGCAATAGATTTCATGGTAAAATTGTGAAATTTACTGTGGTTTTTACAAAATGTTTCTCTAAATGAAAAAAAACCTGTACTTTTTTACTGTAATAAACTGTGGTGATGCTTTGGCATTTAAAACTCCAATTTACTCCTTCAGTAAAAAAAAAAAAATATTGGCAGTTCAGATTCCACAATTTTACTGAAATTTTTTTTGTGTATTATTTAGAGTTGAAAAAAATGTCAATTTTACCGTAAAATTCTGGCAATTTAACTGCCTTTTGTGAACCATGAAAAAAGCAGGAATTTTTTTCCATTTACAGTAATTTACACTACATTTTAAGGTGTGATTATTTACAATTTACCTTTTTTTTTTTACATTTTAGTTTGAAAAAAATCTAATAATAAAATGCATTTAAAAAATGATGTAACAATAGTATTCACTGTCAGAAGGGGCCCTCTGGGGCCAAACATAACTGTGACTAAAATTGACTTTGACACCTCCGTCTTATTGTATTTCTAATTTTGCATATTTGGATTGTTTGTAAAAAAAAAAAAAAGAAAAAAAAAACCTGGCAGCTTAGGTGCCAAAATGTATTTTTTTAATTTACAGTAAAAAAAAAAAAAGGTCCATTTTACCGTAAAATTCTGGCAACTTAGCTGCCTTTTTTGAAGAATAAAAACAGCAGTACTGTTTTTTCCATTTACAGTAATATACACTACATATTTGGATTGTTTGTAAAAAAAAATAAAAGATAAAAGTGTCAGCTCAGGTGCCAAAATTTTACTGTAAATTTTTTTTTTAAATTTTATTTACAGTAAAAAAACAATGCAAATTTTACAGTAAAATCCTGGCAACTTAGCTTCCCTTTTTTTTTTTTTAACCATAAAAACAGCAGTACTGTTTTTCCATTTACAGTAATATACACTACATTTTGAGGTGAAATTATTGCAACTTACCATTTTTTTTTTACATTTTAGTTTGGAAAAAATCTACTAATAAAAGGCATTAAAAAATGGTGAAATAATAGTATTAACTGTTAGAAGTGGCCCTCTGGGGCCAAACATAACTGTGACTAAAAAATGACTGATACATCTGTCTTATTGTATTTTTAATTTTGGTGACATATTTGGATTGTTTGTAAAAAAAATAAAAGTGGCAGCTCAGGTGCCAACATTTTACTGTAAAAATGTTTTTTTTAATTTTATTTACAATAAAAAAAACAATGCAAATTTTACAGTAAAATCCTGGCAACTTAGCTTCCCCTTTTTTTTTTTACTATAAAAACAGCAGTACTGTTTTTCCATTTACAGTAATAATATACACTACATTTTGAGGTGAAATTATCGCAACTTACAATTGTTCTTTTTACATTTTAGTTTGAAAAAAATCTACTAAAAAAAGGCATTAAAAAATGGTGTAACAATAGTATTAACTGTTAGAAGTGGCCCTCTGGGGCCAAACATAACTGTGACTAAAAAATTACTGACACATCTGTCCTATTGTATTTTTAATTTTGGTTACATATTTGGATTGTTTGTAAAAAAAAATAAAAGTGGCAGCTCAGGTGCCAACATTTTACTGTAAAAATGTTTTTTTTAATTTTATTTACAATAAAAAAAACAATGCAAATTTTACAGTAAAATCCTGGCAACTTAGCTTCCCTTTTTTTTTTTTTTACTATAAAAACAGCAGTACTGTTTTTCCATTTACAGTAATATACACTACATTTTGAGGTGAAATTATTGCAAATTACCATTTTTTTTTACATTTTAGTATGAAAAAAATCTACTAAAAAAAAGGCATTAAAAAATGGTGTAACAATAGTATTAACTGTTAGAAGTGGCCCTCTGGGGCCAAACATAACCGTGACTAAAAAATTACTGACACATCTGTCTTATTGTATTTTTAATGTTGGTTACATATTTGGATTGTTTGTAAAAAAAAAAATAAACAATAAAAGTGGGAGCTCAGGTGCCAAAATTTTACTGTAAAAATGATTTTATTTTTATTTTATTGACAGTAAAAAAAACAATGCAAATTTTACAGTAAAATCCTGGCAACTTAGCTTCCCTTTTTTTTTTTTAACCATAAAAACAGCAGTACTGTTTTTCCATTTACAGTAATATACACTACATTTTGAGGTGAAATTATTGCAACTTACCATTTTTTTTTTACATTTTAGTTTGGAAAAAATCTACTAATAAAAGGCATTAAAAAATGGTGAAATAATAGTATTAACTGTTAGAAGTGGCCCTCTGGGGCCAAACATAACCGTGACTAAAAAATTACTGACACATCTGTCTTATTGTATTTTTAATGTTGGTTACATATTTGGATTGTTTGTAAAAAAAAAAATAAACAATAAAAGTGGGAGCTCAGGTGCCAAAATTTTACTGTAAAAATGATTTTATTTTTATTTTATTGACAGTAAAAAAAACAATGCAAATTTTACAGTAAAATCCTGGCAACTTAGCTTCCCTTTTTTTTTTTTAACCATAAAAACAGCAGTACTGTTTTTCCATTTACAGTAATATACACTACATTTTGAGGTGAAATTATTGCAACTTACCATTTTTTTTTTACATTTTAGTTTGGAAAAAATCTACTAATAAAAGGCATTAAAAAATGGTGAAATAATAGTATTAACTGTTAGAAGTGGCCCTCTGGGGCCAAACATAACCGTGACTAAAAAAATACTGACACATCCGTCTTATTGTATTTTTAATTTTGGTTACATATTTGGATTGTTTGTAAAAAAAATAAAAAATAAAAGTGGCAGCTCAGGTGCCAACATTTTACTGTAAAAATGTTTTTTTTTAATTTTATTTACAGTAAAAAAATAATGCAAATTTTACAGTAAAATCCTGGCAATTTAGCTTCCTTTTTTTTGTACCATAAAAACAGCAGTACTGTGTTTCCATTTACAGTAATATACACTACATTTTGAGGTGAAATTATTGCAACTTACAATTGTTTTTTTTACATTTTAGTTTGAAAAAAATCTACTAATAAAAGGCATTAAAAAATGGTGAAATAATAGTATTAACTGTTAGAAGTGGCCCTCTGGGGCCAAACATAACTGTGACTAAAAAATGACTGATACATCTGTCTTATTGTATTTTTAATTTTGGTTACATATTTGGATTGTTTGTAAAAAAAAAATAAAAGTGGCAGCTCAGGTGCCAAAATTTTACTGTAAAAATGTTTTATTTTATTTTATTTACAGTAAAAAAACAAATGCAAATTTTACGGTAAAATCCTGGCAATTTAGCTTCCTTTTTTTTTTTGTTTTACCATAAAAACAGCAGTACTGTTTTTCCATTTACAGTAATAATATACACTACATTTTGAGGTGAAATTATTGCAACTTACAATTTGTTTTTTTACATTTTAGTTTTAAAAAAATCTACTAATAAAAGGCATTAAAAAATGGTGAAATAATAGTATTAACTGTTAGAAGTGGCCCTCTGGGGCCAAACATAACTGTGACTAAAAAATGACTGATACATCTGTCTTATTGTATTTTTAATTTTGGTTACATATTTGGATTGTTTGTAAAAAAAAAATAAAAGTGGCAGCTCAGGTGCCAAAATTTTACTGTAAAAATGTTTTATTTTATTTTATTTACAGTAAAAAAACAATGCAAATTTTACGGTAAAATCCTGGCAATTTAGCTTCCTTTTTTTTTTGTTTTACCATAAAAACACCAGTACTGTTTTTCCATTTACAGTAATAATATACACTACATTTTGAGATGAAATTATTGCAACTTAAGAACATGCAAACTCCACACAGAAAGATCCCGAGCCTGGATTTGAACCCAGAACTGCAGGAACTTCGTATTGTGAGGCAGACGCACTAACCCCTCTGCCACCGTGAAGGCCATCAAAGTCATCAAAATTCTAAAATTAGTCTTAATCAGGAAAAAGTACTAATGATGTTCCATAAATTATTATTATTTTTTTTTTTTT
Organism: Nerophis ophidion; assembly: GCF_033978795.1. Lineage (NCBI taxonomy): Eukaryota > Metazoa > Chordata > Actinopteri > Syngnathiformes > Syngnathidae > Nerophis > Nerophis ophidion. The sequence continues at coordinate 5,359,382 of NC_084616.1, forward strand.
AAAGATTCGAATTAGCTAGTTTTTCTCTTCTTTTTTTCGGTTCAATTTTTCATTTTAAAGAATCGAAATTGACGAGAATCTATGTTTCAAAATTTAATTTTCTTTTTTTTCCCTGTTTTCTCCTCTTTTAAACCGTTCAATTATGTTTTTTTTCATCATTTATTCTCTACAAAAAACCTTCCGTAAAAGGAAAAAAAATGTACGACGGAATGACAGACAGAAATACCCCTTTTTTTTTTACATGTATATATATATATTTATTTATTAAAGGTAAATTGAGCATATTGGCTATTTCTGGCGGGCTTCACGGTGGCAGAGGGGTTAGTGCGTCTGCCTCACAATAAGAAGTTCCTGCAGTCCTGGGTTCAAATCCAGGCTCGGGATCTTTCTGTGTGGAGTTTGCATGTTCTCCCCGTGAATGCGTGGGTTCCCTCCGGGTACTCCGGCTTCCTCCCACCTCCAAAGACATGCACCTGGGGATAGGTTGATTGGCAACACTAAATGGTCCCTAGTGTGTGAATGTGAGTGTGAATGTTGTCTGTCTATCTGTGTTGGCCCTGCGATGAGGTGGCGACTTGTCCAGGGTGTACCCCGCCTTCCGCCCGATTGTAGCTGAGATAGGCGCCAGCGCCCCCCGCGACCCCAAAAGGGAACAAGCGGTAGAAAATGGATGGGATGGATGGGCTATTTCTGGCAATTTATTTAAGTGTGTATCAAACTGGTAGCCCTTGGCATTAATCAGTAGTGAAGTGAAGTGAAGTATATTTATATAGCGCTTTTCTCAAGTGACTCAAAGCGCTTTACAAAGTGACACCCAACATCTAAGTTACATTTAAAGCAGTGTGGGTGGCACTGGGAGCAGGTGGGTAAAGTGTCTTGCCCAAGGACACAACAGCAGTGACTAGGATGGCACAAGCGGGAATCGAACCTGCAACCCTCAAGTTGCTGGCACGGCCGCTCTACCAACCGAGCTAAACCGGTTTACCTTTATTTATTAAAGGTAAATTGAGCATATTGGCTATTTCTGGCGGGCTTCACGGTGGCAGAGGGGTTAGTGCGTCTGCCTCACAATAAGAAGTTCCTGCAGTCCTGGGTTCAAATCCAGGCTCGGGATCTTTCTGTGTGGAGTTTGCATGTTCTCCCCGTGAATGCGTGGGTTCCCTCCAGGTACTCCGGCTTCCTCCCACCTCCAAAGACATGCACCTGGGGATAGGCCCCTCCCACCTCCAAAGACATGCACCTGGGGATAGGTTGATTGGCAACACTAAATGGGCCCTAGTGTGTGAATGTGAGTGTGAATGTTGTCTGTCTATCTGTGTTGGCCCTGCGATGAGGTGGCGACTTGTCCAGGGTGTACCCCGCCTTCCGCCCGATTGTAGCTGAGATAGGCGCCAGCGCCCCCCGCGACCCCAAAAGGGAACAAGCGGTAGAAAATGGATGGGATGGATGGGCTATTTCTGGCAATTTATTTAAGTGTGTATCAAACTGGTAGCCCTTGGCATTAATCAGTAGTGAAGTGAAGTGAAGTATATTTATATAGCGCTTTTCTCAAGTGACTCAAAGCGCTTTACAAAGTGACACCCAACATCTAAGTTACATTTAAACCAGTGTGGGTGGCACTGGGAGCAGGTGGGTAAAGTGTCTTGCCCAAGGACACAACGGCAGTGACTAGGATGGCGGAAGCGGGAATCGAACCTGCAACCCTCAAGTTGCTGGCACGGCCGCTCTACCAACCGAGCTAAACCGGTTTACCTTTATTTATTAAAGGTAAATTGAGCATATTGGCTATTTCTGGCGGGCTTCACGGTGGCAGAGGGGTTAGTGCGCCTGCCTCACAATAAGAAGTTCCTGCAGTCCTGGGTTCAAATCCAGGCTCGGGATCTTTCTGTGTGGAGTTTGCATGTTCTCCCCGTGAATGCGTGGGTTCCCTCCGGGTACTCCGGCTTCCTCCCACCTCCAAAGACATGCACCTGGGGATAGGCCCCTCCCACTTCCAAAGACATGCACCTGGGGATAGGTTGATTGGCAACACTAAATGGTCCCTAGTGTGTGAATGTGAGTGTGAATGTTGTCTGTCTATCTGTGTTGGCCCTGCGATGAGGTGGCGACTTGTCCAGGGTGTACCCCGCCTTCCGCCCGATTGTAGCTGAGATAGGCGCCAGCGCCCCCCGCGACCCCAAAAGGGAACAAGCGGTAGAAAATGGATGGGATGGATGGGCTATTTCTGGCAATTTATTTAAGTGTGTATCAAACTGGTAGCCCTTGGCATTAATCAGTAGTGAAGTGAAGTGAAGTATATTTATATAGCGCTTTTCTCAAGTGACTCAAAGCGCTTTACAAAGTGACACCCAATATCTAAGTTACATTTAAAGCAGTGTGGGTGGCACTGGGAGCAGGTGGGTAAAGTGTCTTGCCCAAGGACACAACGGCAGTGACTAGGATGGCACACGCGGGAATCGAACCTGCAACCCTCAAGTTGCTGGCACGGCCGCTCTACCAACCGAGCTATGCCGCCCTAGTACCCAAGAAGTAGCTCTCGCTTTCAAAAAGGTTGCTGACCCCTGACTTCGGCTTTCATAATGCTGTCACTTATGAGCCAAATAGCCACTGAATGGTTGTATCCTACACAACAAACATCATATTTGTGTAACATCCAGTAATAAACAGGATGTTGTGCTCCACTGCTGCCTTCGCCTGCAGAAATGTGACACTTATTAGCGCCAGGAGAAGTTCCCCCACACGTCATTAGCAGTCAGTCGCCGACGTGATTGAAGTCACAGCACGCTGCTTGTCATCCCAAAGGCACGTGACCACCTTCCCCACATCCTGTTTGATTAAAAACAACGCCGCCCCCCTCGCCATAGAGAGGAACTTTTGCACTGCGGGGTCTCCGCGGATGCGCCGGGCCCCTTCAGATAAATCGAATTCTTCCCCCGTCTCTTCCTGAATCTGTAAATATATATAAATCGGGGGGGTGTTGTGACAGCCGATAAAGAGCCAGGCGCATGAGAGGCGACCAGGCAGAAAATTGCTAGTTGGAGAAAGAGTTGGGCAGGGCCATCGACACAAACGTGCATAAACACAAACAGCCAGAGAAACAAACAGCAGCAGGACAAACAAATTGTCTTTGCTCCAGTGAATCCCACATTTAGTCGCTGGATCCGAGTGGGCCTGCGGCTTCTTTTAAATGACTTCTCTTGCCGGATATTACAGGAAAATTATATTGTATATTTAAAACACACAAACAAACATACAATCATAAGGAAATAGAACTTTTTTTCTTTTTTAGTTTGAAAACACGTTAAGCTGTATTTCTGTGTTTTTATTACTGACAGCAGAAGTTGGCTGGCATTTATAGACGACATATTATTATTATTATTTTATTAATCTATTTCTGTATGATCTAATAATACATTTAACAGATGAATATTGGACTGAAACAATTTATCACAAGGTTGGGCTATCTATTTGTATATATGTATATATATATATATATAAATAAATAAATGGGTTGTACTTGTATAGCAATTTTCTACCTTCAAGGTACTCAAAGCGCTTTGACACTACTTCCACATTTACCCATTCACACACACGTTCACACACTGATGGAGGGAGCTGCCATGCAAGGCGCTAACCAGCACCCATCAGGAGCAAGGGTGAAGTGTCTTGCTCAAGGACACAACGGACGTGACGAGGTTGGTGCTAGGTGGGGATTGAACCAGGGACCCTCGGGTTGCGCACGGCCACTCTCCCACTGCGCCACGCCGTCCCATATATATGTATATATGTATATGTATATATGTATATATGTATACATATATGTATATATATGTATATATATGTATGTATGTATGTATGTGTGTGTATATATGTGTGTGTGTGTATGTATGTATGTATGTATGTGTGTGTGTATATTTCTGTTTGTATATATATATGTGTGTGTATATATGTGTATATATATGTGTGTATATATGTGTGTATATATATGTACATACATATGTATATATAGATATGTGTATGTATATATCTGTGTATATATATTTATATATATATGTGTATATATATTTATGTATGTATATGTATATATATATATACACCGTATTACACACCACGCCCCCCGTTCGTTGCTAAGGTGGGCGGGGTTGGGGGCGCAAAGGTGTAAAATATATTCAGGAAGAGTCATGGATGCAAAGGATCCTGGGTATTTGTTGTGTTGCGTTTATGTTGTGTTACTGTGAGGATGCTCTCACAAAATGTCAATCAATCAATGTTTATTTATATAGCCCCAAATCACAAATGTCTCAAAGGACTGCACAAATCATTACGACTACAACATCCTCGGAAGAACCCACAAAAGGGCAAGGAAAACTCACACCCAGTGGGACGCCAGTGACAATGCTGACTATGAGAAACCTTGGAGAGGACCTCAGATATGGGCAACAACCCCCCCCCCCCTCTAGGGGACCGAAAGCAATGAATGTCGAGCGGGTCTAACATGATACTGTGAAAGTTCAATCCATAGTGGCTCCAACACAGCCGCGAGAGTTCAGTTCAAAGTGTGTTTGTCATTCTTGTTTGGTGTGGCTTCACAGCGTGGCGCATATTAGTAAGAGTGTTAAAATTGTTTATATCACAACAATCGGTGTACTCTGTGTCACCCAGTATTGCCTTTCAATCTTGTATGTGTTTCTGCGAAAGATGCACACCACATGTTGCTGGACAGGCAAACAGTTTGTACATGTTGTTGAAGGTGTCAAAGGCAATGGCTTCATAGCACGCGCTTATTCTCGTTACCTGGATAAGCACCAGCAAACAGTCACAAGAATGTTTGGGACTCCCGTTGTCTTCTGTATTCTGTGAAACGGGTCAAATTAGATCTATGAGTGGTAAAAGCTGCCGACCCCTGATATTTAACAGCGGGCGGTTGCGGTGTTGATAAAATGTTGGTTCGGGTGGATGACGAATTTAGTGATGCGGTTGCGGATGATATAACTGCATATCCGCGCATCTCTAGCACTCAGTGATAATTTAATTTTTTTATTTTTCCAAAAAACAAAACCGTACCTTGGCTTTGATAACTTTTAATGCGAGTCCTTGCAATATATGTGCAAACCTGACCTAGTTCCCTTGCATGAATAACATTGCGGCACAGTGCCAAATACCACCACATCATTGATAACGCTGACAAGGCCTGCAGGTGAGCAGCAGGTGAACATGTGATGCATGTACCTGCGCTCCTCCGCATGGTAATTAGCAAATACATCAGCATGATGAGTGAGCGGGCCCAGTGGTCATAAGTTTGTGTTACCTGGCTGCTGTGCGAAAGGAGGCAGGCGCATACACACCTATTGTTCCTACTGTCCTCAACAAGTCAATCCCACGGATCTCTTCCTTGGCTGAGGTCAAAGCACTGCATTTGTAACTCGTGAATAACCTCCTTCATCCCGGTCATTGTGATCTAAGGGTTTGGAGAAGATCGCAACTTGAATTTTCAGTTTTTGTCTTAAAAGACGTTTTCATCCGAGTTGGCTGTATTAGTTCATGCTCACAGACTCTAGTCCGAGCGCACGGTGCAGGATACCAAGTATTTGTTTTCTACAGCAGTGGTCCCCAACCACCGGGCCGTGGCCCGATTGGTAGAATAATTTTTTATTTCGTTTTTATTAAAAAAAATAAAATAAAAATAAAAATATATATATTTTTTTAATAAATCAACATAAAAACACAATATACACTTACAATTAGTGCACCAACCACAAAAACCTCCCTTTTTCATGACAAAAACGTCCCTTTTTCATGACAAAGAAAAAAAAACAAAAAATGTTGATCATGTTTTTGTTTGGCCATGTGCTGTTTGTTTTTTGGACACTCAATTCCTGTTTTTGCACTTCCTTGTTTGTTTTGTTTCCATGACTACCCATTAGCCATTTTTTTATTTTATCTTAATCTTCTATTTTTTTTTTTCTCCCATCCCCCCCCCCCTCTTTGTTTACCTTTATCTCATCTTTTTTGTAAGGGGCGCTGGAAGCCGGCAGACCCGTCAGCGATCCTGTTCTGTCTCCCTGTAATGTTTGTCTAAACTTGAATGGGATTGTGCTGAAAATTTTAATTTTCCTGAAGGAACTCTCCTGACGGAATAAATAAAGTACTATCTAATCTATCTAATTTAATCTAGTTTGCACCTGTCCTTATGTCACGCACCTGTCTTGCGTTTTGCACTCGCACACCTGTCACTAATCACCACTGTTATGATCCACTGCCCGGAATATATTTTGATTTAGGTTGTTGAGTCTTTTTGTGTTTTCTGTTTGTTTTGGACTCTTTCGGTTCCTGGTTGTACTTCCTTCTTAAGTCTGTTACCATAGTTACGCATTAGTTTCACCTGCCCCTTGCTTTTGACGCGCACCTGTTTTCTAATTGCTGTCCTTATTCAAGCCTGCCTTTTCCGTTGATTCGGCCTTGCTTGTTCGTTCCCGGGCCGCGGGGCAAATTATTAAGCGTTGACCGGTCCGCGGATACAAAAAGGTTGGGGACCACTGCTCTACAAGACTATGGGGTTTGTTTTTCCGGAAGGCAAAGGAAAGTTGGCGCTGGCAAGACGGGAACAAACTACATAAAAAGAAGCAAACAAAAGGCGAGCACAATGGCGGAGAACAAACTTGACTGATGAAAACAAAAGACTAGCACAAAGGCAGAACAATGGGCAAAAAACAAAAGACATTAACTGTGGCATTAATAAACAAAACTTACTTGGCATGACAAGAAGCAAAACTATGGATCGGCATGAGTGACAGAAATCATGGCATGAAGTGAGTAGAGGTAGCATGGCATGAAGTGAGTAGAGGTAGCATGGCATGACGTAGGTAAAGGTAAAATCGCCAGGCTGACTACCTGGCAACTACAGGTTTAAATAATGCTGTGGTTGTGACGATTGGGTCGCATCGTGATGTGGGTTCGTTCTCTCAGAGATGCAGTCGGCCTCGGACACAGCGTGAAGTTAAAGTACCAATGATTGTCACACACACACACTAGGTGTGGTGAAATTTGTCCTCTGCATTTGACCCATCCCCTTGATCACCCCCTGGGAAGTGAGAGGAGCAGTGGGCAGCAGCGGTGCAATCATTTATGGTAATTGTAGGTAAGAAATACTGATTTATCCAACAAATGAAACAGGCTATGAAACAGAAAAAACGTGCACAAGGCACAAAAGGCCAAACGAACAGAACTAGCATGGGAGCTAGAAAAAAACTAAAGACTTAGCGTGGAAGCTAGCTGGTTGCGAACAGGAATACAGGATCGGAATCAGAGTCGTCACTGTTGTGAAACACAAACTAGGGAGCAAGGCGGAATCAACGGAAAAGGCAGGCTTAAATAAGGACCGCAATTAGAAAACAGGTGCGCGTCAAAAGCAAGGGGCAGGTGAAACTAATGCGTAACTATGGTAACAGACTTAACAAGGAAGTACAACCAGGAACCGAAAGAGTCCAAAACAAACAGAAAACACAAAAAGACTCAAAAACTTAAATCAAAATATATTCCGGGCAGCGGATCATAACAGTGGTGATTAGTGACAGGTGTGCGAGTGCAAAACGCGAGACAGGTGCGTGACATAAGGACAGGTGCAAACTAATGGGTAGTCATGGAAACAAAACAAACAAGGAAGTGCAAAAACAGGAACTGAGTGTCCAAAAAACAAACAGCACATGGCCAAACAAAAACATGATCAACAGGCATGACACAAGACGGGGACATGCCCAGGCAAGAATGGTTTCGTTTCGCCAAATAATTAGCATATGCCTAGAATTTCCACCGGGTCAAACTCGTCACGTCACGAGTGACACTTCACCTGTCATCATTTTCAAAATGGAGGAGGCTGATTTCAATAATTTGAAATCGCAAAAAGGAAGAAGATTAACAGCTATTCAGTATGATTTAAGGTCCAAGCTATTGAATATGCTAAAAAGAACATTAAGCAGCTATGTTTTGTTAATATCCCGTAGCTGCGTGTGTCAAATACGAGTCATTAAATGACTCCCGCCTCCTGGTGGTAGAGGGCGCTAGTGATCCTTCTTGCGACTACTCGGCTGCAGAAGAAGTGACAACAAGCAGCAAGAGTGAGCAGCGATCGTTTATTTATCCCAGGGGTCGGGAACCTTTTTGGCTGAGAGAGCCATGAAAGCCAAATATTTTAAAAATGTATTTCCGTGAGAGCCATGTAATATTTTTTTAACATTGAATACAACTAAATGCGTGCATTTTTTAAGTACGACCAACATTTTTTTAAATGTAATAAGTCCCTTGTTTTTGATAACACTGTTATTCTGAAGCTAACCAATAATAAATAAATAAAAAATTTCCATAAATGGGACTTCTAGAAAACGGATGGACGGATTAAAAATGATTGCGAATGTTTTATATTTTGAACGTTGTTTTTAACACTGTGAATGCAGCTGAAATAGGCTCCAGCACCCCTCCGCGACCCGAACGGGACTGGCGGTAGAAAATGGATGGATGGATGGATTACCAGCGGAATTATTCAATACTTATCGCGTTAAGCAATATCAGCTAAGATTCATATGAGAGCCAAATGCAGTCATCAAAGGAGCCACATCTGGCTCTAGAGCCATGGGTTCCCTACCCCTGATTTATCCTCTCGCTTGCACTTTTAACATGGAGGATTACATATCTAAAATAAAACAGTTTTCTAAACTGGACTTTCAATCGAAGGAAGATCTCCATCGAGACAGAGAGACTTTTAAAACTGAAGAAAGATAAGGAAGACTTATCTGCGTGGCGCAGTGGGGAGAGTGGCCGTGCGCAACCCGAGGGTCCCTGGTTCAAATCCCACCTAGTACCAACCTCGTCACGTCCGTTGTGTCCTGAGCAAGACACTTCACCCTTGCTCCTGATGGGTGCTGGTTGGCGCCTTGCATGGCAGCTCCCTCCATCAGTGTGTGAATGTGTGTGTGAATGGGTAAATGTGGAAGTAGTGTCAAAGCGCTTTGAGTACCTTGAAGGTAGAAAAGCGCTATACAAGTACAACCCATTTATTACTTATCGCGTTAAGCAATATCAGCTAAGATTCATCCGAGAGCAAGATGCAGTCATCAAAAGAGCCACATCTGGCTCAAGAGCCATAGGTTCCTTACCCCTGATTTATCCTCTCGCTTGCACTTTTAACATGGAGGATTACATATCTAAAATAAAACCGTTTTCTAAACTGGACTTTCAATCGAAGCAGGAGGTAATAAAGGAAGATCTCCATCGAGACAGAGAGACTTTTAAAACTGAAGAAAGATAAGGAAGACTTCTATAAACAAGTTATCGATGCTTTTGATCAGAAGGAGCTGCGCATGGACTTCATTTATAAGTAAAGGTAAGACCATAATAAGGTTTTTTTTTATTAAATGTGCTTTTCATGATGGTATCCTTACATCACACTCAAATTTATAAGCGCAGGCCTAAATTTACCGCATGCCTTTGGTAAACGCCGGAGAGAGAAGAGGTTTTAAATTAATTAGCGCTCGGCGGCCAATGAAGGAAATACGGTAGGTTATGTTCATAGTCTGTTTGTTTCTAGTACCAGCAGTTTGTTTGAACCGAAGCATTAGACTCTCAGCCTACTTTCCACTCTGCGTGTCTGCTTTTGCTCACAGCTCAGAGCTCCCCCAGCTCTGAGGCTCCGTGTCTGAGGCTGGCACACAGCGAGCTTCCTTTCTCCCTCCCTCCGGGTCCGTCTGCCACTGATAGACCCGACCCTGCGTATGTGTGCGCGTGTTAATTATTCAAAGTGTATTAAAGCTTAAAGATGCATCTCCAGATGCGTCCGTGATGGTTGGCGTGTTTAATGGCGAGAGACAGACGAGATGGGAAGCGAAAGGTGGAGCATCCCGCAGTAAAACACAAACGCGGGGAGGAGAGTCGCGGCGGCGAGGTGGCCTAGTTGCAAGCGCGCCGCCAGGGGACCGATCCTACCCTGAAATAAATAAATAAAAGCGGAGGGGCGGGTCTCTCTCTGCAAATTAAGGCTGTTTCACCATGCAAATGTTCCCATTAGAGGGCTTTAATTGATTAAATGCATACAAACGGCGTGCTGGTACTTGCACTATCTCCAGTCCCAAGGCGCTACATCAGGATTTTGAAGAATCTGTGTTTTGTTTTCACCCTGCAAATGTTGTTCACTGTCACGGCCCAATCAGGATAACTGACTAAATACAGAAGAACCTGTTGAAGTGGACCCAACTCGTGAAGTGAATTATGTTTATATAGTGTTTTTCTCAGGGCTTCACGGTGGCAGAGGGGTTAGTGCGTCTGCCTCACAATACGAAGGTCCTGCAGTCCTGGGTTCAAATCCAGGCTCGGGATCTTTCTGTGTGGAGTTTGCATGTTCTCCCCGTGAATGCGTGGGTTCTACTACGTGTACTCTGGCTTCCTCCCAACTTCAAAGACATGCACCTGGGGATAGGTTGATTGGCAACACAAAATGGTCCCTAGTGTGTGAATGTGAGTGTGAATGTTGTCTGTCTATCTGTGTTGGCCCTGCGATGAGGTGGCAACTTGTCCAGGCTGTACCCCGCCTTCCACCCAATTGTAGCTGAGATAGGCGCCAGCGCCCCCCACAACCCCAAAAGGGAATAAGCGGTAGAAAATGGATGGGATGGGATATATATATATATATATATATTTATATATATATATATATATATATATATGTATGTATATATATATATATATATATATATATACGTCGGATAGTCGAACCTCGGATTCAGGAGGAACAGTGTGGTTTTCGTCCTGGTCGTGGAACTGTGGACCAGCTCTATACTCTCGGCAGGGTTCTTGAGGGTGCATGGGAGTTTGCCCAACCAGTCTACATGTGCTTTGTGGACTTGGAGAAGGCATTGGACCGTGTCCCTCGGGAAGTCCTGTGGGGAGTGCTCAGAGAGTATGGGGTATCGGACTGTCTTATTGTGGCGGTCCGTTCCCTGTATGATCAGTGTCAGAGCTTGGTCCGCATTGCCGGCAGTAAGTGGAACACATTTCCAGTGAGGGTTGGACTCCGCCAAGGCTGTCCTTTGTCACCGATTCTGTTCATAACTTTTATGGACAGAATTTCTAGGCGCAGTCAAGGCGTTGAGGGGTTCCGGTTTGGTGACCGCGGGATTAGGTCTCTGCTTTTTGCAGATGATGTGGTCCTGATGGCTTCACCTGGCCAGGATCTTCAGCTCTCACTGGATCGGTTCGCAGCCGAGTGTGAAGCGACCGGAATGAGAATCAGCACCTCCAAGTCCGAGTCCATGGTTCTCGCCCGGAAAAGAGTGGAGTGCCATCTCCGGGTTGGGGAGGAGACCCTGCCCCAAGTGGAGGAGTTCAATGACCTAGGAGTCTTGTTCACGAGTGAGGGAAGAGTGGATCGTGAGATCGACTGCGGCGTCTTCAGTAATGCGGACGTTGTACCGATCCGTTGTGGTGAAGAAGGAGCTGAGCCGGAAGGCAAAGATCTCAATTTACCGGTCGATCTACGTTCCCATCCTCACCTATGGTCATGAGCTTTGGGTCATGACCGAAAGGATAAGATCACGGGTACAAGCGGCCCAAATGAGTTTGGGTCTCTCCCTTAGAGATAGGGTGAGAAGCTCTGCCATCCGGGAGGAACTCAAAGTAAAGCCGCTGCTCCTCCACATGGAGAGGAGCCAGATGAGGTGGTTCGGGCATCTGGTCAGGATGCCACCCGAACGCCTCCCTAGGGAGGTGTTTAGGGCACGTCCAACCGGTTGGAGGCCACGGGGAAGACCCAGGACACGTTGGGAAGACTATGTCTCCCGGCTGGCCTGGGAACGCCTCGGGATCCCCCGGGAAGAGCTAGACGAAGTGGCTGGGGAGAGGGAAGTCTGGGTTTCCCTGCTTAGGCTGTTGCCCCCGCGACCCGACCTCGGATAAGCGGAAGATGATGGATGGATGGATAGTGTTTTTCTCAGGGCTTCACGGTGGCAGAGGGGTTAGTGCGTCTGCCTCACAATACGAAGGTCCTGCAGTCCTGGGTTCAAATCCAGGCTCGGGATCTTTCTGTGTGGAGTTTGCATGTTCTCCCCGTGAATGCGTGGGTTCCCTCCGGGTACTCCGGCTTCCTCCCACCTCCAAAGACATGCACCTGGGGATAGGTTGATTGGCAACAATAAATTGGCCCTAGTGTGTGAATGTTGTCTGTGTATCTGTGTTGGCCCTGCAATGAGGTGGCGACTTGTCCAGGGTGTACCCCGCCTTCCGCCCGATTGTAGCTGAGATAGGCGCCAGCGCCCCCCGCGACCCCGAAAGGGAATAAGCGGTAGAAAATGGATGGATGGATGGATGGATAATGTTTTTCTCTAGGGCAGGGGTCACCAACTTTTTTGAAACCATGAGCTACTTCTTGGGTACTGATTAATGCGAAGGGCTACCAGTTTGATACACACTTAAATAAATTGCCAGAAATAGCCAATTTGCTCAATTTACCTTTAACTCAATGTTATTATTAATGATAGTCGCCACTTTATCGCTTCTAGTACCTGCTGATCCATATTTGGGATCTGCATGAATCCCGAAAAATTGCGCGCATCCGCCTTTGTAGTCCGCAGAAAAACTACAGTCGATAAGCTTCTTCCTTTTCTCTATCTTCTTGTTATGGGACATTCATCCTCCGCTTTTGCCATTTCTAATATAAAGTAGTGTAAAGTTCTTACTTATATCTGTCAGTAAACTCGCCATGAAAGCACTAAAACATACAGGTGTAGTGAGTTTACATTTTTCACCCAAGGAACTTTAGTTATTAGAGTGTTCCGGTGGGACGGTTTTTAACAGGACACATTTCCGGCGTAGTTATTGTATTGACTTTGTTTTGCTCAAACAATTGTATGTAATACAAGAGAATGAACAACTGTCTTAGATATTGTGTTGACGTTGTTAAAGGGGAACATTATCAGCAGACCTATGTAAGCGTCAATATATACCTTGATGTTGCAGAAAAAAGACCATGCATTTTTTTAACCGATTTCCGAACTCTAAATGGGTGAATTTTGGCGAGTTAATCGCCTTTCTGTTTATCGCGGTGGAGGCGATGACGTCAGAATGTGACGTCGCCGAGGTAACACACCCACCATTTTCATTTTCTCATTACAAACACCGGGTCTCAGCTCTGTTATTTTCCGTTTTTTTGACTATTTTTTGGAACCTTGGAGACATCATGCCTCGTCGGTGTGTTGTCGGAGGGTGTAACAACACTAACAGGGAGGGATTCAAGTTGCACCACTGGCAAGAAATCTGCCGCCAGACTTCATTGAATGTGCCAGAGTGTCTCCACATTTTACCGGCGATGCTAAGACAGACATGGCACAGAGATGTATGGATAACCTGCAGATGCATTTGCAACAATTAAGTCAACAAAATCACAAACTTGAGTTTTGTTGATGTTGTTGACGACGGATTTAAGTTGCTCCAGTGTCACAAGATGAGAAAGTCCTGATCGTTTGGTCCGCACATTTTACCGGCGATGCTAATAATCAATCGATCAATCAATGTTTACTTATATAGCCCTAAATCAATAGTGTCTCAAAGGGCTGCACAAACCACTACGACATCCTCGGTAGGCCCACATAAGGGCAAGGAAAACTCACACCCAGTGGGACGTCGGTGACAATGATGACTATGAGAACCTTGGAGAGGAGGAAAGCAATGGATGTCGAGCGGGTCTAACATGATACTGTGAAAGTTCAATCCACAATGGATCCAACACAGTCGCGAGAGTCCAGTCCAAAGCGGATCCAACACAGCAGCGAGAATCCCGTTCATAGCGGAGCCAGCAGGAAACCATCCCAAGCGGATCAGCAGCGCAGAGATGTCCCCAGCCGATACACAGGCAAGCAGTACATGGCCACCGGATCGGACCGGACCCCCTCCACAAGGGAGAGTGGGACATAGAAGAAAAAGAAAAGAAACGGCAGATCAACTGGTCTAAAAAGGGAGTCTATTTAAAAGCTAGAGTATACAAATGAGTTTTAAGGCAGCCATGCTATGGGCCACTTCATTAGGTACACCCATGCTATGGCCGAATAGCGTCAATAGCTTCAGTTTCTTCTTCAATTTCGTTTTCGCTATCTGCCTCCATACTCCGACCATTTGTTTCAATACATGCGTAATCTGTTGAATCCCTTAAGGCGCTGAAATCCGAGTCTGAAACCGAGCTAATGTCGCTATATCTTGCTGTGGTAACCGCCATGTTGTTTGTATTGGCAGCACTGTGTGACGTCACAGGGAAATGGACGGTGGCATCGCAAATAGCGAAAATCAAGACATTTAAAGCTTTTTTTAGGGATATTCCGGGAGGTGTCACATTTTTAAAAAAACTTCGAAAAATAAAACAAGCCACTGGGAACCGATTTTTATTGTTTTTAACCCTTTTGAAATTGTGATAATGTTCCCCTTAAAGCACGAATCCATTGAACGATTTACAGTTAATACATGTGATCGGCATCGGTATCGGCTGATCTCAGTCATTGCGCAAATGTAAAAATAAAATGTCAGCATTTGATAAATGGCTTTCGCTTTGCATAGTAGAGCTTTAACTTACACTTACAGATGTAGCGACCAACTGTATTTAGTGACAGTGGTTTTCTGAAGTGTTCCTAAGCCCATGTGGTGATATCCTTTAGAAATTGATGTCGGTTTTTGAGTGATGGAAGGTCACGGTCATTCAATGTTGGTTTCCGGCCATGTTGCTTACATGGAGTGATTTCTCCAGATTCTCTGAACCTTTTGATGATATTATGGAGCGTAGATGTTGAAATCCCTAAATTTCTTGCAATTGCACTTTGAGAAAGGTTGTTCTTAAACTGTTTCAATCAATCAATGTTTATTTATATAGCCCCAAATCACAAATGTCTCAAAGGACTGCACAAATCATTACGACTACAACATCCTCGGAAGAACCCACAAAAGGGCAAGGAAAACTCACACCCAGTGGGCAGGGAGAATTCACATCCAGTGGGACGCCAGTGACAATGCTGACTATGAGAAACCTTGGAGAGGACCTCAGATGTGGGCAACCCCCCCCCTTTAGGGGACCGAAAGCAATGGATGTCGAGCGGGTCTAACATGATACTGTGAAAGTTCAATCCATAGTGGCTCCAACACAGCCGCGAGAGTTCAGTTCAAGCGGATCCAAGACAGCAGCGAGAGTCCCGTCCACAGGAAACCATCCCAAGCGGAGGCGGATCAGCAGCGTAGAGATGTCCCCAACCGATACACAGGCGAGCGGTCCATCCTGGGTCTCGACTCTGGACAGCCAGTACTTCATCCATGGTCATCCACAAGGGAGGGGGGGGACATAGGAGAAAGAAAAGAATCAATCAATCAATGTTTATTTATATAGCCCCAAATCACAAGTGTCTCAAAGGACTGCACAAATCATTACGACTACGACATCCTCGGAAGAACCCACAAAAGGGCAAGGAAAACTCACACCCAGTGGGCAGGGAGAATTCACATCCAGTGGGATGCCAGTGACAATGCTGACTATGAGAAACCTTGGAGAGGACCTCAGATGTGGGCAACCCCCCCCCTTTAGGGGACCGAAAGCAATGGATGTCGAGTGGGTCTAACATGATACTGTGAAAGTTCAATCCATAGTGGCTCCAACACAGCCGCGAGAGTTCAGTTCAAGCGGATCCAAGACAGCAGCGAGAGTCCTGTCCACAGGAAACCATCTCAAGCGGATCAGCAGCGTAGAGATGTCCCCAACCGATACAGGCGAGCGGTCCATCCTGGGTCTCGACTCTGGACAGCCAGTACTTCATCCATGGTCATCGGACCGGACCCCCTCCACAAGGGAGGGGGGGACATAGGAGAAAGAAAAGAAGCGGCAGATCAACTGGTCTAAAAAGGAGGTCTATTTAAAGGCTAGAGTATACAGATGAGTTTTAAGGTGAGACTTAAATGCTTCTACTGAGGTAGCATCTCGAACTGTTACCGGGAGGGCATTCCAGAGTACTGGAGCCCGAACGGAAAACGCTCTATAGCCCGCAGACTTTTTTTGGGGCTCTAGGAATCACTAATAAGCCGGAGTCTTTTGAACGCAGATTTCTTGCCGGGACATATGGTACAATACTAATTGACTATTTGCTCACGCAGTTGTGGACAAAGGGGTGTACCTCGCCCCATCCTTTCTTGTGAAAGACTGAACGTTTTTTGGGGAAGCTGTTTTTATAGCCAATCATGGCACCCACCTGTTCCCAATTAGCCTGCACACCTGTGGGATGTTCCAAATAAGTGTTTGATGAGCATTCCTCAACTTTATCAGTATTTATTGCCATGTTTCCCAGCGTCTTTGTCACGTGTTGCTGGCGTCAAATTCTAAAGCTAATGATTATTTGCAAAAAGAAACATTTTTATGAGTTTGAACATCAAATATGTTGTCTTTGTAGCATATTCAACTGAATATGGCTTGAAAAGGATTTGCAAATCATTGTATTCTGTTTATATTTACATCTAACACAATTTCCCAACTCATATGGAAACGGGGTTTGTACTTAGATTTGAGTTTTTGCAGTGTTAAAACTCAAATGTGCTGTTTTTTCCTAACCGAGTTGGTTAGTCTTGTTGTAAATAGTTCAAGCATCAACTCTACTAATAATTTTACAATGGTTCTATTGAGCAGAAAGTGGACAATTGTCTTTGGGCGTGTTTGGTGCACTTGTGTCTGATTTACTACGGTAATCACGTGGAAACTCTTTAGAAGCACATAAAATCATTGCAATACTTGTCCGTAGCTTTAATGAATAACCTTTAATTAAGGCTAGTCTCCGGGTACTCATTAGAATATTAGAGGTACAGAAACTATTCCCCCGTAGCTTGCTCCATAAAGATGTCTACGAGTGTTCCCATTCATCTGGGTTATTATATTCCCGCGGCGTTCCATCGATCGCGACTGGACTGTTCAGTTTGTCTTGGAAGACGTTTCTTCTCTCATCAGTGCGGGCCTCGTTCAGTTCCTGCAACATAAAGCCAAGTTGCGAGCTGAGAGGAATATAAACTACTTGGGTGCGCCCTGTGGTGTTCTCGTTATGTAGATGCCTCTGGACCACATGCTGTGCTAATTAGTAGTCCTTCCTTAATCGAAGAACACAGCTATCAACTTAACTCAGGGGTGTCCAAACTTTTAAGCTTGATATTTTTCATTTTCAAACCATCACAAAATCTATGGATCTCAGTCACTAAAATGTTAAAAATAAGTCAAATTATTATTATTATTTTTTATTTAATGTTTACAGTAAATCTATACATCAACTTGAGTGTGACGTTTGCTGGGCGTAGCGATGCCGGATTTGTTCTTACGTGGATGCGTTCGGGCAAGCGAAAAAAGCGAATGGTAAGAAATAAAGATTTATTTAATTAATAAAAGGCTAAGAACAAAAACACTGGTGCTAGGCAGAAAAGGTAAACAAAAATCCCTAGCATGGGAGCTTGGGAAACAAACAGAAACACTTACATTTGGCACAAAGGCACAAAAAGGGAAAACAAAAACAATTAGTATGAGAGCTCGGGATAAATAAGGCGAAAGTTAGCGAGTATAAACATAGACAGCAGTTGTCATTTGTTGCATAAAAGCAAATTAGGGTCCGAGAGTGAATGAACAGAATGGCTGGCTTAAATAAGGCAGTAATCAGCAAAAACAGGTGTGCATCGAAAGCAAGGGGCAGGTGAAAACTGAGCAACCATGGTGACAGAACAAACACAGGAAATAAAGAAGTCAAACAACAGAATGTGATATAAAAAGGAATAAAGCTACAATATGGTTGAGGTTGATATGAAGTAAAATAAATCAGGTTTTATGCCTTTTCTGTCAAAAACAACTTTGATTTTTATAGTAAAACTGAAATATGCAGTATTTAGATAGATACATAGTACTTTATTGATTCCTTCTGGAGAGTTCCTTTATTTAGCAATTAAGGCCCTCAAAGATCAATAATGCAGGACACCATTGATTTTAATTATTTAATATTTTGGAGTAATCACAGTGAAAAGTTAAATAAAATCCTACTAAATATATTTAAGATCCGAAAGCTTCCCCACTCATAAAGTGATGCATTTTTATTTTTTTTTACTTTTAACCCTTGAATTACAAGATTAACTTCCGATATATCTGTCGATTTTAAGTCTGAACTATTATTTTGTTGGTTTTATGCTCTTTTGTCAAAACTTTGATGTTTTTATATGGCAACCACACAACATATGCAATATTTTTTCCACCTAAAACATTTTAAAGTGATCATTTTTAAGTAACAATTCATTATAACATAGTTTTTTTTTTCGAGCAATGGAAAAAAAAGAAAATAAAGACAAAAGGCAAAAAAAAAAAACTGCCTGCATGGCAGATTTGTGTCAACATTACCACTTTTTCTCATTAGATTTCACCTAATTCAATTTTTTTTAACGTTTTTTTATGTATTTTTGCAATACTATCAACTTTGCAATTTTTGCAGAATGTGTGGCGGGCCGCCAATGGCCCCCGGGCCGCACTTTGGACACCCCGGACTTAACTGATTACTTCTGAGAAATTGCCAACCGCTTATTAACTGTGATTATTTTAATGTGTAGTGTAAAAAAATATATACATACAAATACTTATTTACACCGAATACCAAGTATGAGTTTTCAATTTGTGTTTAAGCACAAGTTTAAACTTTACTGTCCAGAATAGCGGCGTTATTGTCTTTCTTTTAGTGCCCCCTTATCTTTGTAGTCGCATTAGAACTCCTCTCGCCCCATTAAACTGCAAATTAGAAGAACAAACACTAGGGGCAGATGGTGTCAAGCACTTTGCTGTTAAATTGACATTAAAGTGCCATTAAGTCGTATGTACAGTTGCACTTCAGAAGTTTCCATACACTCATCCCGGGCTTGAATGCCGTATTAACGTCCTTAATGATCCAGTTATGTTTTTTTTTTCTTGCAGGGTGGGACGATTAAGCACACATGCTAAAACTTACAGGGGGCGATACGGCTAAACATTTCAACGAGGTTCGAGAATGGCCTAATAACTTCTCATTAGTGATTATAATTGCAGCTCTTCGTTTCTTTTTGGCAGCATAAAAGGGACGGGATTGACGGCACTCTATATCTGGGATAATGGGAAAGCTGAAGGAAGTGTTAGGTACATCAGAATCAGAAGTAGTGGGGATGGGGGGGTAAATAAATAGTCCGTCAAAGGCTGGACTCCAAGGAGGGGGTCCAGACTGAGGCCAAGGAAAACAACCTCATAGCCAATGCACACATAAAGAATATACCGTTTTTTTCGGACTATAAGTCGCATTTTTTTTCATAGTTTGGCCGGGGGTGGGCGCGACATATTCTCCGGAGCGACTTATGCGTGAAATTATTAACACATTACCGTAAAATATCAAATATGTTTTACCTCATTCGCGGAAGAGACGAAGAAAATATCAGCAATCGTCACACACACGTCAACCAATAGGAATTCGGCGGGGGAGGGTCATGACAGAAGTGCATTGTGGGTCATGGGATGCTAACTGCTATATGCTACTGCCACAGCTATTAAAATAGATCATTCCATTGTTGGCGGTAACTTATAAAAACTGAGAAGAGCTGAACGAAAATGTCAGCGAAAAGGAAATCATGTACTGCAGATTACAAGCTGGACGTAGTGAAATATGCAGCAGAAAATGACAAGAGGAAGCGGCGCATACCTTTGGAGTTGGCAGAGTTGTTTAGAAGCGACATTGAGAAGGAAGATTTCATGGGATTTATGGATTAGGAGTGAGAGATAGTTTGGTAAAGGTATAGCATGTTCTTTATGTTATAGTTATTTGAATGACTCTTACCATAATATGTTAGGTTAACATAGCAGTTGGTTATTTATGCCTCATATAACCTACACTTATTCAGCCTGTTATTTGTTTTAAATTGCCTTTCAAATGTCTATTCTTGGTGTTGGGTTTTATCAAATAAATTTCCCCCAAGAATGCGACTTATACTCCAGTGCGACCTATATATGTTTTTTTCCTTCTTTATTATGCATTTGCGGCAGGTGCGACTTATACTCCGGAGCGACTTTTAATCCGGAAAATACGGTACATAGAATCAACAAAACTTGCAACAGAGCGGAGGGGAATGGGGGCTACGGAGGACGGCTGCTGCTGCTGCATAAGTGCTACTGCTGACGTCCGACAGGAGACTTACAGTACAGGCCATAAGTTTGGACACACCTTCTCGTCTTTCAATGTGTTTTCTTTATTTTCATGACTATTTACATTGTAGATAGTCACATCAAAACTATGAATGAACACGTGGAGTTATGTACTTAACAAAAAAAGGTGAAATAACCGAAAGCATGTTTTATATTATTGTTTCTTCAAAATAGCCACCCTTTGCATTGATTACTGCTTTGCACACTCTTGGCATTCTCTTCATGAGCTTCGAGCACACCTGTGAAGTGAAAACCATTACAGGTGACTACCTCTTGAAACTCATGGTGTTGCAACCGTGTACACCCACACATACACACACACACACACTTAGCAGGCCTAGACAGGAGGAGGACAGAGTAGGTACAAAAACATCAGAGGGTCAAATGTGTGAGAAAATGAGAGCAGACAGTGTTGACAAACACTGTTGCAACTGTGTACCTTCCATCCCACACACGCACACACACACACAAAGAAGGCCTAGACAGGAGGAGGACAGAGTGTAGGTACAAAGAACATCAGAGGGTCAAATGTGCGAGAAAATGAGAGCAGACAGTGTTGACAAACTGTTGCAACCATGTTACACTCACACACACGCACACACACACACACACACACACACACACAAAGAAGGCCTAGACAGGAGGAGGACAGAGTGTAGGTACACAGAACATCAGAGGGTCGAATGTGTGAGAAAATGAGAGCAGACAGTGTTGACAAACAATGTTGCAACCGTGTAACACACACTCAAACACACACACACACACACTTAGCAGGCCTAGACAGAAGGAGGACAGAGTGTAAGTACACAGAACATCAGAGGGTCGAATGTGCGAGAAAATGAGAGCAGACAGTGTTAACAAACAATGTTGCAACCGTGTAACACACACTCAAACATACACACACACACACACTCACACTTAGCAGGCCTAGACAGAAGGAGGACAGAGTGTAGGTACACAGAACATCAGAGCATCAAATGTGCGAGAAAATGAGAGCAGTTAAAATATTGAACAGATGTTTATTGGGATAAGGTAAACATCTGTTCAGTGTTTGAACATAAAAATGTTGGATGTTGAGGCATTAAAAGCCACAAAATGCAAGGAGTCCACCAGACCCATAAACACTGGCTGAGTAACAACATTATGAACACTACACAAGGATTAAAGTGACACACACACGGAGGGCGGCAGTATCGGTATGGTTGAGTCCGGTGTTAGTTAGTGGTGTGCAGAAGGGAGCCGTAAAAGAGGCCGGGGGGGGCAGTTAGAATGAAAATGAGAAAGAGACCCTTGAGACGTCGAGGAAGCAACCTGAAGGAATGAGGAGTGGGAGGAAGATGTAAGAGATGTTTTTACCATTCAGCAGATAAAAGCCTACTTTAGGGTCGCGACACAACCTGCACCTTGTGTTTCTTCAAAACCTGCTCAATAATTCTCTGTCATTTTACCTGCTTCCTTAAACTCCCCACATCCTGAATTTTCAAACTCCCTAAATAATTAAAGCTGCAAGCAGCGATGACAACATATCTTTACCTGCACATTACCTACCTTCTCTGTATCCTGGAGTCAAACTGGTGCCTCCATTTTGACTCCAGTTTGCCCTTTTAACCAAAAGGGTTCAATCTTTTTCCTGTGCTAGTTTGTAGCCGACACAACAAACGCGCTCAGAGGAGATAATGTTTGAAAAAAGGTGACCAGTTTTTCCAAAACTTTTGTTTTGAAGGCAGAATTGCCAACTTCCTGTTGATTTTTGCGGAAGGATGTAAATGAATGAAATATAGGTCTAAGTGAGACCTACATAGAGGTTTTTGTTTCATGTCTCTACGACATTCCTACCGGAAGTTACAATAAGTTTTGTCTGTGTTTTCTCCCTAGGAGCAGTTTTGTCAATGTATTATTCCTAGGGGGCGCTAGAGCACAATTTTGAGTTTTGGGGTTTGGTTTTTTATTAAATGGCAATTATTGCCAGTCCTGATCTGTTAGTCCAATTTGGTGAGTTTTGAAGCATGTTAAGGGGGTTAAATTACAGCTCAAAGAGGCAAAAATGACATTTTTTAGGAAACTTTTGCTTTGAAGTTGTTTTTGCCAACTTCCTTTTGATTTTTGCTGAAAAAGGTCGGTAAATGAAATCTAGGTCTAATTCAGACCTACATAGAGGTTTTTGTTTCATATCTCTACGGCATTCCTGAGGGAAGTTACAAGCAGTTTTATCTGTGTTTTTTCCTAGGGGGCGCTGGAGCGCAATTTGGAGTTTTGGTTTTTCGATTAGATCGCAATTTTCGCCAGTCCTGATGTGTGTGTGTAATATTTGGTGAGGTTTGAAGCATGTTAAGGGGGTCAAATTACAGCTCAAAGAGGCAAAAATGACATTTTTTAGGAAACTTTTGCTTTGAAGTTGTTTTTGCCAACTTCCTTTTGATTTTTGCTGAAGGAGGTCAGTAAATGAAATCTAGGTCTAATTCAGACCTACATAGAGGTTTTTGTTTCATGTCTCTATGACATTCCTGACAGAAGTTACAAGCAGTTTTATCTGTGTTTTGTCCTAGGGGGCGCTAGAGCGCAATTTGGAGTTTTGGTTTTTTGATTAGATCGCATTTTTCGCCAGTCCTGATGTGTGTGTGTAATATTTGGTGAGTTTTGAAGCATGTTAAGGGGGTCAAATTACAGCTCTAAAAGGCTGCAGTATAATAATAATATTAATAAAACCTTAGATATACAATTGGGTCCCTAAAAAGTGGCTTTTGCTTACATATTTGCATGCGGCAATGCATTTATCTAAACTATCAGCTTCTTACACTCTAACAGGATGAACTTTTTATCCTTTATCTCCCCCTGCCTTCCCCACCTTTCCGTGCCTATATTTCCCCGTGGTGGTGCGCTGGGACGAGTGGGTGGACTCTGCAAAAAAAAAAAAGAAAAAAAAGGCTTCTTACGGTTCAAAGTGTCTTTCATTGCATTCATGCAAGAGCTCCTGCGTCGGCGCTGAGGGGCCTGGCCTCCTTACACCTGACACCAGTCCAGGGAATCGCTTCATTTGAGCAAAGTAGATGAGAACTTTTCTCATTGAAATGAAGCACGGAGGTGAGTCGGGCT
>NC_084616.1:5387710-5430210 GCF_033978795.1 Nerophis ophidion
CATGTTCACCACTGTGTTAAATCACCTTTTCTTTTAACAACACTCAATAAACGTTTGGGAACTGAGGAAACTAATTGTTGAAGCTTTGAAAGTGGAATTCTTTCCCATTCTTGTTTTATGTAGAGCTTCAGTCCTTCAACAGTCCGGGGTCTCCGCTGTCGTGTTTTACGCTTCATAATGTCCCACACATTTTCCATGGTAGACAGGTCTGGACTGCAGGCGGGCCAGGAAAGTACCCGTACTCTTTTTTTTACAAAGCCACGCTGTTGTAACATGTGCTGAATGTGGCTTGGCATTGTCTTGCTGCAATAAGCAGGGGCGTCCATGAAAAAGACGGCGCTTAGATGGCAACATATGTTGCTCCAAAACCTGTATGTACCTTTCAGCATTAATGGTGCCTTCACAGATGTGTAAGTTACCCATGCCTTGGGCACTAATGCACCCCCATACCATCACACATGCTGGCTTTTCAACTTTGCGTCGATAACAGTCTGGATGGTTTGCTTCCCCTTTGGTCCGGATGACACAATGTTGAATATTTCCAAAAACAATTTGAAATGTGGACTCGTCAGACCACAGAACACTTTTCCACTTTGCATCAGTCCACCTTAGATGAATTTGGGCCCAAAGAAGCCGGCGGCGTTTCTGGATGTTGTTGATGAATGGCTTTCGCTTTGCATAGTAGAGCTTTAACTTGTACTTACAGATGTAGCGACAAACTGTATTTAGTGACAGTGGTTTTCTGAAGTGTTCCTGAGCCCATGTGGTGATATCCTTTAGAGATTGATGTCGGATTTTGATACAGTGCCGTCTGAGGGATGGAAGGTCACGGTCATTCAATGTTGGTTTCCGGCCATGCCGCTTACGTGGAGTGATTTCTCCAGATTCTCTGAACCTTTTGATGATATTATGGAGCGTAGATGTTGAAATCCCTAAATTTCTTGCAATTGCACTTTGAGAAAGGTTGTTCTTAAACTGTTTGACTATTTGCTCACACAGTTGTGGACAAAGGGGTGTACCTCGCCCCATCCTTTCTTGTGAAAGACTGAACATTTTTTGGGAAGCTGTTTTTATAGCCAATCATGGCACCCACCTGTTCCCAATTAGCCTGCACACCTGTGGGATGTTCCAAATAAGTGTTTGATGAGCATTCCTCAACTTTATCTGTATTTATTGCCACCTTTCCCAACTTCTTTGTCACGTGTTGCTGCCATCAACTTCTAAAGTTAATGATTATTTGCAACAACAAAAAAAATGTTTATGAGTTTGAACATCAAATATGTTGTCTTTGTAGCATATTCAACTGAATATGGCTTGAAAAGGATTTGCAAATCATTGTATTCTGTTTATATTTACATCTAACACAATTTCCCAACTCATATGGAAACGGGGTTTGTAGATTACGGTAATAACTCCTATAACACCCAAAAATGCAGATTTCAACCATTGAAATAATTTCTATAGTTGAAGACTCAGGGCCATTGCACACCTCTGGGGGTGTGGTCATCATACAGTGCGGTTTGGGTCTATGGCAAAAGAACCGATCAATAGGGTCTTGCCCCCCCTCCCTTTTTTTTTTTTTGCCTGAAGCGCTTCATTGGACTGTGACGCTAATCCGTGGGGACCCTCATCACGTTGGTGACCCCCTTGACACACACACACACGGACACATCCTCATCTATCATCCTCACAGAGTGTCAGCGCCCCAGGAAGGTGGCCTCATGGGCGATGGCCGGCAGCCAATCGGCGCCCTCGCCTCACCCGTGACATCACCGCAGATGGGACGCCTCGCCCTGCGGAGAGGAAGTCATTTAAGGATAGATGTGATCTAAATGAAGGTGTGACACGGTAGATTAACCGTTGTTTTTTTTTCTTTTTTTTACTGGTCTGTTTTTACTCGAACAAATTAAATGTCTTTTAAGAGGCTCTTTAAAAGAACGTTAATGGAGGAAAAAAAAATCCCTGAAATGTATTTTAATGTAACCCTCTGAGCGGTAATTCTCAAACTGAGGTATGCTTACCCTTAGTGGTATGACAAAAAAATCACTTAATTAAATAGTCAAACACAGTGTTACTGTTCAAACTGTGTGCCAAAAATGACATATATCTTAAGAGGCTCTTAAAAAGTACGGTTATGAAAAAAATAAAAAAATAAATTTTAAATGTAACCCTTAGATATTACTCACATGTGAATAATGCTGTATAATAGACTGTATTTATATTAGTCACATGTGAATAATGCTGTATAATAGACTGTATTTATATTATTCACATGTGAATAATGCTGTATAATAGACTGTATTTATATTACTCACATGTGAATAATGCTGTATAATAGACTGTATTTATATTACTCACATGTGAATAATGCTGTATAATAGACTGTATTTATATTATTCACATGTGAATAAAGCTGTATAATAGACTGTATTTATAGTATTCACATGTGAATAATGCTGTATAATAGACTGTATTTATATTACATGTGAATAATGCTGTATAATAGACTGTATCAATGTTATTCACATGTGAATAATGCTGTATAATAGACTGTATTTATATTATTCACATGTGAATAATGCTGTATAATAGACTGTATTTATATTATTCACATGTGAATAATGCTGTATAATAGACTGTATTTATATTATTCACATGTGAATAATGCTGTATAATAGACTGTATTTATATTACATGTGAATAATGCTGTATAATAGACTGTATCAATGTTATTCACATGTGAATAATGCTGTATAATAGACTGTATTTATATTAGTCACATGTGAATAATGCTGTATAATAGACTATATTATTCACATGTGAATAATGCTGTATAATAGACTGTATTATTATTCAGATGTGACTAATGCTAAATAATAGACTGTATTTATATTATTCACGTGTGAATAATGCTGTATAACAGACTGTATTTATATTATTCACATGTGAATAATGCTGTATAATAGACTGTATTTATATTATTCACATGTGAATAATGCTGTATAATAGACTGTATTTATATTATTCACATGTGAATAATGCTGTATAATAGACTGTATTTATATTACTCACATGTAAAAAAAATACCTCAGTGTTTATTGTTTATTGTGAGTGAACTGTGGTGCTGAATTTCCCTCAGTGATCAATAAAGTACTTTATATTCTATTATATTCTATTGATATCACAGCATCATATTAACACCGGTCTACTGTACAATACTAGCATGTACACGATTATCCAATATCAATAGAGACACTCATTTCATCATTTCATCAACTTTCAATTTTAAAAAAAAAGGAATGTGTGAAATGTCGCTGCATGCTTTGAGTAGGAAAACAAGTAGACCCTCTGGAGGACAGTGGAAATATATAAAATAAATTCTATCTAAAAGCCAGCTGTGCCAGTTTAAATCCTAAAATGATTGCATTCAGTTATAAAATAAACTGTAAAAAGATTTTAAAAATGTTGTTTTTGTGTGGCATCGTCAGTAACATTAACGACTAATCCTATTTTTCTTCTGAAACTAAAAACCTAACGTTGCCCCGAGGATCTGTCAAGACTCAAAGGAGGCCTCGCAGACCAACTGAAACTAGCACTGCTCAGGACTCAGCATGGACAACTTCAGATCTCAGTGTCGATGTTTCTGCCCCGCGGCCAAGAAAGTCAACATCGCACGCAGATAACTGATAACAGATAACTGACTTCACTGCGCCAAAGGGCAAGATTAACGTTTGGTGTGTAGTGGCGGGCCCTGTAAAGTGCGGATCGACCTTACGGGAATCATGCTGGAAATGCGTACGAGTCTCATGAAGCAGCCGTCCTCAGGTCTCATCTCCTTTTAATCCCATTTTAATAAACCAGCCAATGGCTTCCCTCTTATTTGCAGCCACTAGTTTATCCCGACTCTGCGCCTTTGCATTATATTTGATATATGACACTTCATATAGTTCTCAGTGCATGTATAGGATTAGACAAATATAAGCCTATTCCTTTTACGGTCATTCTTTTTCTTTTCTTTACGTTTGTATGATTGTTAAATATGTATAATCTGTACTGTTAAACTGGTCACACTAAATGGTTGATGGTAGATTATATGACCCAAATAAACTATTTTTTCCCCATAAAAAACAAAACAAAAATTAAAGCTGCAAGCAGCGTTGGTCGGGTCCGCCTTTGGCTGCTGCCCCCGAGACCCACGGCCGGATAAGCGTTAGAAAGGCCTTGGAGCCACTATTTTGAGAATCTAATGGATTGTGAAAGTAATGCAGTTGTTGTATTGAAATGAAACTATCAAACTTCCTGTTGATTTTTGCTAAAGTATGTTCATTATTAAAATGTAGGTCTAAGCGAGACCTACATAGTGTTTTTTGTTTCATGTCTCTCTGACATTCCTACCGGAAGTTACAAGCAGTTTTGTCTGTGTTTTCTTCCTAGGAGCAGTTTGTCTGTGTTGTATTCCTAGGGGGGCGGTAGAGCGCAATTTTGAGTTTTGAGTTTAGATTTTTTCATCAGATCGCAGTTTTTGCCAGACCTGATGTGTGTGTCAAGTTTGGTGAGTTTAGAAGCATTTTAAGGGGGTCAAATAACAGCTCAAAGAGGCAAAAAGGACATTTTTTAGGAGACTTTGCACAGGGGTTCTTTGAAGGCGCGTAAAATCAAAACCTGAGAACTTATCAAAACTCTGTTCTATACTTTTAATCAGAAGGGTTCAATCCCTCTCCTGTGTGAGTTTGAAGCCAAAACAACAAACGCACTCAGAGGAGATAATGTTTGAAGAAAGGTGACCGGTTTTTACAAAACTTTTGTTTTGAAGGGGGGATTGCAAACTTCCTGTTGATTTTTGTTGGGGGTTGTCAATCTACGAAATGTAGGTCTAAGCGAGACCTACATAGAGGTTTTTGTTTCATGTCTCTCCGACATTCTTACCAGAAGTTACAAGCAGTTTTGTCTGTGTTTTCTTCCTAGGAGCAGTTTTTTCAGTGTTTTATTCAAAAATAGCGCTAGAGTGCAATTTTGAGTTTTGGGGTTTGGTTTTTTCATTAGATCACAATATTCTCCAGTCCCTATGTGTGCGCCAAGTTTGGTGAGTTTTGAAGCATTTTAAAGGGGTCAAATTACAGCGCAAAGAGGCAAAAATTGCATTTTTTGCGAAAATTTTATTTTGAAGGGGTTTTTGCCAACTTCCTGTAGATTTTTGCTGAAAGAAGTGGAGGAAAAATTGGGTCTAAGTCAGACCTACATAGGAGTTTTTTTTTCATGTCGCTATGACATTCCTAACAGAAGTTACATGCAGTTTTGTCTGTAATTTTTTCCTCGGGGACGCTAGAGCGCAATTTTCATTTTGGGGGATTGGTTGCTTAATATGTTGGGAAGGTTTGCTATACCGACGTGTGTGTCAAATATGGTGAGTTTTGAAGCATGTTAAGGGAGTCAAATTACAGCGCGGAGGTGCGGAATAATAATAAAACACAGCAGTATCAATAGGGTCCTTGGTCCATGGCAAAGGACTCCTGTGGAGATGGATGGATGGATGGGTTGAAAAGGATTTGCAATTCATTGTATTCCGTTTATATTTACATCTAACACAATTTCTCAACTCATATGGAAACGGGGCTTGTAGATTGTTATAGTAACAGTAGGTCAAGCGTTGTCGGTGTGCCGTATGTTACTTAGTTTCTCTGAGGTGGGGGTCAGCAACCCGCGGGTCTCGAGCTGCATGTGCCGCCGTAGTGGACTCCTAGTAGCATTTAATAAACAAAAAACATTGAAAATGGAAAAATATGAGGGGAAAAATATTATTATTTTCTTTTGTAGTATGTTTTTAATTTGAGAACAAACATGACCCAACTGTTAGAACCATCACTGTTGAGTATGTTTGTGTGTACGCTTCACTGATGACACTATTTTGCTGAACATCCTTTAGTCCTATAATTTTGGCGGTTCTTGAACTCACCACAGTGTGGACTGCAGTCAGGGAAGAGAAAAAGTGTAAAAAAAGAGACATGGGTCAAGGTTGGCTGATAAGAAAAAAAAACCCCCACGATCAATCCCCTGGTGGTGGGAAGAGGTGAGGCGTCCGTCACCGCTCCTTAATGAATCGGCTCCCACAATGCATTGCCGCGGGTTTTTGTGTGTTTGCGCATTAAGTGCGCGGGAATTCCCTGCGGTAATTGGAACAGATGCTGGAACATGCTACTTCAACGCTAACAATGGCTGCCACTTCAGACGAGGTGCTTGAACATGGAACCTTACAATCCTAGTATCACACACACACACACACACACACTACGTGTGTCCTTTCCCCCGCGTTCTATTCTATTAGCGCCTCCGGGCATGGCGGCGGTCCATCACAGAGCCCGCCAGCACCTGTAAATACTTCAGACTTTAGCGCTCCACTTTCTTGTTGACAATCTGCTTCACTCCAGCAACCGCATTGATTTCTTCTCCTCTTCCGCCTTCTGTCCGTCCGTCTCGTCTTCTATTCAGGGATCGTGTGAAAACTTGATGTCGGCGGGCCGGTGGAAAACCGATATTCACCATGCGGATCGTGTGCCACTTTGAATCAATGAGGATTAGTAGGGGGAGGGAAATAAGCATTGACATTACAAGATCTATGAAAAATAAATCTAATTGTGTTTCATCAAGTCATAATTGTGTTAGATTTAGTAGTTGGGGCATTTATTTTGTTGGCGAGTGCTTAATAAAAGAGTATTTTGCAAATTTCGCAGACAGATTTTTCTGTTTGCATTTCTGGGTGTTGTTGATAAATGGCTTTCACTTTGCATAGTAGAGTTTTAACTTGCACTTACAGATGTAGCGACCAACTGTAGTTACTGACAGTGGTTTTCTGAAGTGTTCCTGAGCCCATGTGGTGATATCCTCTACACACTGATGTTAGTTTTTGTTGCATTACCGCCTGAGGGATCCAAGGTCCGTGATATCATGGCTTACGTGCAGTGATTTCTCCAGATTCTCTAAACTTTTTGATGATATTACTGACCCTAGATGGTAAAATGTCTAAATTCCTTGCAATATCTGGTTGAGAAATGTTGTTGTTAAACTGTTGGACAATTTGGTCAGGCATTTGTTTAGTAAAGGGAGAAAAAAGCATTAACATTACAATATTTATGTAAAATAAATGTAATTGTGTTTCATCAAGTCATAATTGTGTTAAATTTTGTAGTTGGGACATTCATTTTGTTGTCAAGTTCTTAAGTGTATTTTCCAAAAACCGGAGCCTGATTTTTATGTTTGCATTTCTGGGTGTTGTTGATAAATGGCTTTCACTTTGCATAGTAGAGTTTTAACTTGCACTTACCGATGTAGCGACCAACTGTAGTTACTGACAGTGGTTTTATGAAGTGTTCCTGAGCCCATGTGGTGATATCCTCTTCACACTGATGTTAGTTTTTGTTGCATTACCGCCTGAGGGATCCAACGTCCGTAATATCATGGCTTATGTGCAGTGATTTCTCCAGATTCTCTGAACCTTTTGTTGATATTACCGACCGTAGATGGTGAAATCCCTAAATTCCTTGCAATAGCTGGTTGCGAAATGTTGTTCTTAAACTGTTGGACAATTTGCTCAGGTATTTGTTTATTAGGGTGAGAAAATAAGCATTAACATTTATAAAAAGATCTATAAAAAATAAATGTAATCGTGTTTCATCAAGTCATAATTGTGTTAGATTTAGTAGTTGCGACCTTTTTTTTTTTTTGGCAAGTTCTTAAGAGTATTTTGCAAATTCCGGAGACAGATTTTTCTGTTTGCATTTCTGGGTGTTGTTGATAAATGGCTTTCACTTTGCATAGTAGAGTTTTAACTTGCACTTACAGATGTAGCGACCAACTGTAGTTACTGACAGTGGTTTTCTGAAGTGTTCCTGAGCCCATGTGGTGATATCCTCTACACACTGATGTTGGTTTTTGATGCAGTACCGCCTAAGGGATGGAAGTTTTGTGATATCATGACTTATGTGCAGTGATTTCTCCAGATTCTCTAAACTTTTTGATGATGTTACGGACTGTAGATGGTGAAATCACTAAATTCCTTGCAATAGCTGGTTGAGAAATGTTGTTTTTAAACAGTTAGACAATTTGGTCAGGCATTTGTTTAGTAAAGGGAGAAAAAAGCATTAACATTACAATATTTATGTAAAATAAATGTAATTGTGTTTCATCAAGTCATAATTGTGTTAAATTTTGTAGTTGGGACATTCATTTTGTTGTCAAGTTCTTAAGTGTATTTTCCAAAAACCGGAGCCTGATTTTTCTGTTTGCATTTCTGGGTGTTGTTGATAAATGGTTTTCACTTTGCATAGTAGAGTTTTAACTTGCACTTACCGATGTAGCGACCAACTGTAGTTACTGACAGTGGTTTTATGAAGTGTTCCTGAGCCCATGTGGTGATATCCTCTTCACACTGATGTTAGTTTTTGTTGCATTACCGCCTGAGGGATCCAACGTCCGTAATATCATGGCTTATGTGCAGTGATTTCTCCAGATTCTCTGAACCTTTTGTTGATATTACCGACCGTAGATGGTGAAATCCCTAAATTCCTTAGAATAGCTGGTTGAGAAATGTTGTTCTTAAACTGTTGGACAATTTGCTCAGGTATTTGTCTATTAGGGTGAGAAAATAAGCATTAACATTTATAAAAAGATCTATAAAAAATAAATGTAATCGTGTTTCATCAAGTCATAATCGTGTTAGATTTAGTAGTTGCGACCTTTTTTTTTGGCAAGTTCTTAAGAGTATTTTGCAAATTCCGGAGACAGATTTTTCTGTTTGCATTTCTGGGTGTTGTTGATAAATGGCT
Source organism: Nerophis ophidion (assembly GCF_033978795.1). Taxonomy (NCBI): domain Eukaryota; kingdom Metazoa; phylum Chordata; class Actinopteri; order Syngnathiformes; family Syngnathidae; genus Nerophis; species Nerophis ophidion. The sequence goes on from NC_084616.1 coordinate 5,396,530, forward strand.
TTCGCTTTGCATAGTAAAGTTTTAACTTGCACTTACAGATGTAGCGACCAACTGTAGTTACTGACAGTGGTTTTCTGAAGTGTTCCTGAGCCCATGTGGTGATATCCTCTACACACTGATGTTAGTTTTTGTTGCATTACCGCCTGAGGGATCCAAGGTCTGTAATATCATGGCTTACGTGCAGTGATTTCTCCAGATTCTCTGACCCTTTTGTTGATATTACGGACCGTAGATGGTGAAATCCCTAAATTCCTTGCAATAGCTGGTTGAGAAATGTTGTTCTTAAACTGTGGGACAATTTGCTCATGTATTTGTTTATTAGGGTGAGAAAATAAGCATTAACATTAGAAGATCTATAAAAAAGTTATAATTGTGTTAGATTTAGTAGTTGGGACCCTTTTTTTTGGCAAGTTCTTAATAAGAGTATTTTGCAAATTCCGAAGACCAATTTTTCTGTTTGCATTTCTGGGTGTTGTTGATAAATGGCTTTGACTTTGCATAGTAGAGTTTTAACTTACACTTATAGATGTAGCGACCAACTGTAGTTACTGACAGTGGTTTTCTGAAGTGTTCCTGAGCCCATGTGGTGATATCCTCTACACACTGATGTTAGTTTTTGTTGCATTACCACCTGAGGGATCCAAGGTGTGTAATATCATGGCTTATGTGCAGTGATTCTCCAGATTCTCTGAACCTTTTGTTGATATTACCGACCGTAGATGGTGAAATCCCTAAATTCCTTGCAATAGCTGGTTGAGAAATGTTGTTCTTAAACTGTTGGACAATTTGCTCAGGTATTTGTTTATTAGGGTGAGAAAATAAGCATTAACATTTATAAAAAGATCTAGAAAAAATAAATTGTGTTAGATTTAGTAGTTGCGACCTTTTTTTTTCGGCAAGTTCTTAAGAGTATTGTGCAAATTCCGGAGACAGATTTTTCTGTTTGCATTTCTGGGTGTTGTTGATAAATGGCTTTGGCTTTTCATAGTAGAGTTTTAACTTGCACTTACAGATGTAGCGACCAACCGTAGTTACTGACAGTGGTTTTCTGAAGTGTTCCTGAGCCCATGTGGTGATATCCTCTTCACACTGATGTTAGTTTTTGTTGCATTACCGCCTGAGGGATCCAAGGTGTGTAATATCATGGCTTACATGCAGTGATTTCTCCAGATTCTCTGAACCTTTTGTTGATATTACGGACTGTAGGTGGTGAAATCACAAAATTCCTTGTAATAGCTGGTTGAGAAATTTTCTTCTTAAACTGTTGGACAATTTGCTCAGGTATTTGTCTATTGGGGTGAGAAAATAAGCATTAACATTAGAAGATCTATAAAAAATAAATGTAATTGTGTTTCATCAAGTCATAATTGTGTTAGATTTAGTAGTTCAGACCTTTTTATTTTGGCAAGTTCTTAATAAGAGTATTTTGCAAATTCCGGAAACCGATTTTTCTGTTTGCATTTCTGGGTGTTGTTGATAAATGGCTTTGGCTTTGCATAGTAGAGTTTTAACTTGCACTTATTTGCAAAATACTCTTATTAAGAACTTGCCAAAATAAAAAGGTCTGAACTACTAAATCTAACACAATTATGACTTGATGAAACACAATTACATTTATTTTTTATAGATCTTCTAATGTTAATGCTTATTTTCTCACCCTAATAAACAAATACCTGAGCAAATTGTCCAACAGTTTAAGAACAACATTTCTCAACCAGCTATTGCAAGGAATTTAGGGATTTCACCATCTACGGTCGGTAATATCAACAAAAGGTTCAGAGAATCTGGAGAAATCACTGCACGTAAGCCATGATATCACGGACCTTGGATCCTCAGGCGGTAATGCAACAAAAACTAACATCAGTGTGTAGAGGATATCACCACATGGGCTCAGGAACACTTCGGAAAACCACTGTCAGTAACTACAGTTGGTCGCTACATCTGTAAGTGCAAGTTAAAACTCTATTATGCAAAGCGAAAGGCATTTATCAACAACACCCAGAAATGCAAACAGAAAAATCGGTCTCCGAAATTTGCAAAATCCTATAATTACTGAGAGTGGTTTTCTGGAGTGTTCCCGAGCCCATGTGGTGATATCCTTTACACAATTATGTCGCTTTTTGATGCAGTACTGCCTGGATGGAAGGTTAGTAATATCATGGCTTACGTGCAGTGATTTCTCCAGATTCTCTGAATCTTTTGATGATATTACAGAACGTAGATGGTGAAATCTCTAAATTCCTTGCAATAGCTCGGTTATGAGATGGCATTTGTTGACAAAGTGGTGACCCTCGCCCCGTCCTTGTTTGTGAATGACTTAGCATTTCCTGGAAGCTGCTTTTATAGCCAATCATGGCACCCACCTGTTCCCAATTAGCCTGTTCACTTGTGGGATGTTCCAAATAAGTGTTTGATGAGCATTCCTCAACTTTCTCAGTTTTTTTTTTTTTTACCAGTCCAAACGTTAAATATCTTGTCTTTGCAGGCCATTCAATTGAATATAAGTTTAAAATGGTTTGCAAATAATTGTATTCTGTTTTTTTTTTTTTTACCATTTACACAACGTGACAACTACACTACTTTTGGGTTTCGTAGATTTGTATTCAAAATGTGATCAAATTCTATTAAACTACAAACCCCGTTTCCATATGAGTTGGGAAAGTGTGTTAGATGTAAATATAAACAGAATACAATCATTTGCAAATCCTTTTCAAGCCATATTCAGTTGAATATGCTACAAAGACAACATATTTGATGTTCAAACTCATACACTTAATTTTTTTTTTTGCAAATAATACTCAACTTGGAATTTAGAGTCTGTTTTTGATACATTTTGAGGGATGGAAGGTCACGGTCATTCAATGTTGGTTTCCGGCCATGCCGCTTACGTGGAGTGATTTCTCCAGATTCTCTGAACCTTTTGATGATATTATGGAGCGTAGATGTTGAAATCCCTAAATTTCTTGCAATTGCACTTTGAGAAAGGTTGTTCTTAAACTGTTTGACTATTTGCTCACACAGTTGTGGACAAAGGGGTGTACCTCGCCCCATCCTTTCTTGTGAAAGACTGAGCATTTTTTGGGAAGCTGTTTTTATAGCCAATCATGGCACCCACCTGTTCCCAATTAGCCTGCACACCTGTGGGATGTTCCAAATAAGTGTTTGATGAGCATTCCTCAACTTTATCTGTATTTATTGTCACCTTTCCCAACTTTTTTGTCACATGTTGCTGGCATCAAATTCTAAAGTTAATGATTATTTACAAAATGTTTATGAGTTTGAACATCAAATATGTTGTCTTTGTAGCATATTCAACTGAATATGGGTTGAAAAGGATTTGCAAATCATTGTATTCTGTTTATATTTACATCTAACACAATTTCCCAACTCATATGGAAACGGGGTTTGTATTTCAACTTACAAGTATTTGGGGATACTACACTAGTATTTCAACCACCCGGAATTACATTTATAAATGTGTTCACGGTGGCAGAGGGGTTAGTGCGTCTGCCTCACAATACGAAGGTCCTGCAGTCCTGGGTTCAAATCCAGGCTCGGGATCTTTCTGTGTGGAGTTTGCATGTTCTCCCCGTGAATGCGTGGGTTCCCTCCGGGTACTCCGGCTTCCTCCCACTTCCAAAGACATGCACCTGGGGATAGGTTGATTGGCAACACTAAACTGGCCCTAGTGTGTGAATGTTGTCTGTCTATCTGTGTTGGCCCTGCGATGAGGTGGCGACTTGTCCAGGGTGTACCCCGCCTTCCGCCCGATTGTAGCTGAGATAGGCGCCAGCGCCCCCCGCGACCCCGAAAGGGAATAAGCGGTAGAAAATGGATGGATGGAATGTGTTAACATATTCAATAGATTTACTAAATGCAAAATTACATTTAATAATTTTTTGATTGTATTATTTCATTAATTGCTTTACAATTTAATTAATTGTTTATTTAATTATTTTACAATACAAATAATTAATGACACATCTAATTAAGTATTATTTAATCATATTTATTTTTTTTTTAATTTATTTTTATTTTGGAATTTGTCAGCGCTTTTTTTATTTGTAAATACATCAAATTCAACCATCAATCAGTACAATTTACGACCCAAATTGCAATTATTAGAGACACATTTCAGTAATTTTCTAAAAAATGTTTTATTAGATTTTGTCCTATTCGGCCCTCCATACTGTACATGTAAAACAGGGGTCACCAACGAGGTCGCCCGTAAGGACCGGATGAGTCGCCCGCTGGCCTGTTCTAAAAATAGCTCAAATAGCAGCACTTACCAGTGAGCTGCCTCTATTTTTTTAAATGTTATTTATTTACTAGCAAGCTGGTCTCGCTTTGCTGGACATTTTTAATTCTAAGAGAGACAAAACTCAAATAGAATTTGAAAATCCAAGAAAATATTTTAAAGACTTGGTCTTCACTTGTTTAAATAAATTCATTCATCTTTTTATAACTTTATATATATTTTTTTATAACTTTCAGAAAGACAATTATAGAGAAAAAATACTACCTTAAAAGTGATTTTAGGATTTTTAAACACATATACCTTTTTACCTTTTAATTCGTTCCTCTTCTTTCCTGACAATTTAAATCAATGTTCAAGTAAATTATTTTTTTTTATTGTACAGAATAATAAATACATTTTATTTTAATTCTTCATTTTAGCTTCTGTTTTTTCGACGAAGAATATTCGTGAAATATTTCTTCAAACTTATGATTAAAATTCAAAAAAATTATTCTGGCAAATCTAGAAAATCTATAGAATCAAATTTAAATCGTATTTTAAAGTGTTTTAAATTTCTTTAAAAAAATTTGTTCTGGAAAATCTAGAAGAAATAATGATTTGTCTTTGTTAGAAATATAGCTTGGTCCAATTTGTTATATATTCTAACAAAGTGCAGATTGGATTTTAACCTATTTAAAACATGTCATCAAAATTGTAAAATTAATCTTAATCAGGAAAAATTACTAATGATGTTCCATAAATTCTTTGTTTTCAAAAAGATTCGAATTAGCTACTTTTTCTCTTCTTTTTTTGGTTGAATTTTGAATTTTAAAGAGTGGAAATTGAAGATGAACTATGTTTCAAAATGTAATTTCCATTTTTTTCCTGTTTTCTTCTCTTTTAAACCGTTCAAATAAGCGTTTTTTTTCGTTTTTTATTCTCTACAGAAAAATGTACGACGGAATGACTGACAGAAAATACCTTCTTTTTTTTTTTTACATTTATCTGTTTCTATATATATATATTTATTGTGAGAAATCATTAAGATGATCAGTGTTCCCACAATGATAAATATTATTAATTATCAATAATGACATATTGTTAAAGGTAAATTGAGCAAATTGGCTATTTCTGGCAATTTATTGAAGTGTGTATCAAACTGGTAGCCCTTGGCATTAATCAGTACCCAAGAAGTAGCTCTTGCTTTCAAAAAGGCTGCCTGAACCTCCACCTGCATGTCAATAAACGTACATGTTGCATCCGTGTTCCAAAGTCACAATAGCGACCATTCCTCCCGGCGCCATCGTGCACCTTAATCCCCCCTCCTTCTTGCTTTTCCGGTCACATCTCAACCTCTCTGCTCTTAATTTTCTTATCTGCAGGAGTGTCCTCAAATCCTGCCCTCCACTCAGATCTATATCCCCGCCGGAGTTATGAGGCCAATCACGCTGCTGGCTCAGAACCTGCCTCAGCCGCAATCCGGGCAGAGGAACTACGAGTGCATGTTTCACATCCAAGGCAACACGCTCAGTGTCCCCGCCCTCAGGTTCAACAGCAGCAGCATCCAGTGCCAGAAGATCATAGTAAGCACCACACACACACATCAGTGCTGTGCACACACACACCACACACATCAGTGCTGTGCAGGAACATGGGGACATCGTTCAGGGCTAAAGTTATAAGTAGAATAGAATACAATAGAAAGTACTTTATTGATCCCTGGGGGAAATTCAGCACCACAGTTTGCTCACAATAAACAATAATAATAATTAAAGCTGCAAGCAGCGTTGGTCGGGTCCGCCTTTGGCTGCTGCCCCCGAGACCCACGCGTTAGAATACGCCTTGGAGCCACTATTTTGAGAATCTAATGCATTGTGAAAGTAATGCAGTTGTTGTATTGAAGTGAAAATATCAAACTTCCTGTTGATTTTTGCTAAAGTATGTTAATTATTAAAATGTAGGTCTAAGTGAGACCTACATAGTGTTTTTTGTTTCATGTCTCTCTGACATTCCTACCGGAAGTTACAAGCAGTTTTGTCCGTGTTTTCTTCCTAGGAGCAGTTTGTCCGTGTTGTATTCCTAAGGGGGCGGTAGAGCACAGTTTTGAGTTTTGAGGTTAGGTTTTTTCATCAGATCGCAATTTTTGCCAGACCTGATGTGTGTGTCAAATTTGGTGAGTTTAGAAGCATTTTAAGGGGGTCAAATAACAGCTCAAAGAGGCAAAAAGGACATTTTTTAGGAGACTTTGCACAGGGGTTCTTTGAAGGCGCGTAAAATCAAAACCTGAGAACTTATCAAAACTCTGTTCTATACTTTTAATCAGAAGGGTTCAATCCCTCTCCTGTGCGAGTTTGAAGCCAAAACAACAAACGCACTCAGAGGAGATAATGTTTGAAGAAAGGTGACCGGTTTTCACAAAACTTTTGTTTTGAAGGGGGGATTGCAAACTTCCTGTTGATTTTTGTTGGGGGTTGTCAATCTATGAAATGTAGGTCTAAGCGAGACCTACATAGAGGTTTTTGTTTCATGTCTCTCCGACATTCTTACCGGAAGTTACAAGCAATTTTGTCTGTGTTTTCTTCCTAGGAGCAGTTATTTCAGTGTTTTATTCAAAAATAGCGCTAGAGCGCAATTTTGAGTTTTGGGGTTTGGTTTTTTCATTAGATCGCAATATTCGCCAGTCCTTATGTGTGCGCCAAGTTTGGTGACTTTGGTGATTTTAAAGGGGTCAAATTACAGCGCAAAGAGGCAAAAATACGAGATGAACCAGCCAACGAACCCCCACTTATGTTATACCGTGGGAAAGGTCTCGTTCGCCCCGATTGGCCTATTATAAATTGGGAACATTTTGTGTTACCATAGCAATGTTATTTACGAATAAATAAAAAATGGACAATTGATTAGGTACTGCGCTTTGGTCTAATAGGCGACTAACCAGACAACAAACCCCCACATATGTTATACCGTCGGATATGTCTACTTTCTGCCTATGAGCGTATTTTAAATTGGGAACATTTGGTGTTACCATGGCAACGCTATCCACGTATAAATTAAAAAAAATAGGCCAATTGATTAGGTAGAGCGCTTTGGTCTAATACGCGACGAACCAGCCAACAAACCCCCACATATGTCATACCGTCGGTTAGGTCTACTCTCTGCCTATCGACTTATTTTAAATTGGGAACATTTTGTGTTACCATGGCAACGGTATTCACAAATAAATCAATAAAATGAGCCGATTGATAAGGTACGGCGCTTTGGTCTAATACGCGACAAACCAGCCAAAGAACCCCCACATATGTTATAACGTCGGTTAGGTCTACTTTCTGCCTATGAGCGTATTTTAAATTGGGAACATTTCGTGTTACCATGGCAACGCTATTCACGAATAAATAAATCAAAAAATGGGCCGATTGATTAGGTATGGAACTTTGGTAGAATACGTGGCGGACCAGCCAACGAACCCCCACATATGTTATACCATCGGATATGTCTACTTTCTGTCTATGGAAGTATTTTAAAATGGGAAGATTTCCTGTTACCATGGCAACTCTATTCACGAATAAATCCAACAATGGGCCAATTGATTAGGTACAGTGTTTTGGTCTAATATGTGACGAACCAGCCAACAAACCCCCACATATGTCATACCATCGGTTAGGTCTACTCTCTGCCTATGGACTTATTTTAAATTGGGAACATTTTGTGTTACCATGGCAACGCTATTCACGAATAAATAAAAAAATGGGCCAATTGATTAGGTATGGTGCTTTTGGTCTAATAGGCGACAAACCAGCCAACAAACCCCCACATATGGTATACCGTCGGATAGGTCTACTTTCTGTCTATGGACGTATTTTAAATTGGGAACATTTCGTGTTACCATGGCAACTCTATTCACGAATAAATTAAAAAATGGGCCAATTGATTAGGTACGACGCTTTGGTCTAATAGGCGACGAACCAGCCAACGAACCCCCACATATGTTATACCGTCGGATAGGTCTACTTTCTGTCTATGGACGTATTTTAAATTGGGAACATTTCATGTTACTATGGCAACTCTATTCACGAATGAATCAAAAAATGGCCCAATTGAGTAGTTATGGCACTTTGGTCTAATACACGACCAACCAGCCCACAAACCCCCACATATGTTATACCGTCGGTTAGGTCTACTTTCTGCCTATGGACGTATTTTAAAATGGGAACATTTCCTGTTACCATGGCAACGCTACTCACAGATAAATCAAAAAATGGGCCAATTGATTAGGTATGTTGCTTTGGTCTAATATGTGACGAACCAGCCCACAAACCCCCACATATGTTATACAGTCGGATATGTCTACTTTCTGCCTATGGACGTATTTTAAATTGGGAACATTTTGTGTTACCATGGCAACGCTATTCACAAATAAATAAATAAAAAATTGCCAATTTATTAGGTATGGTGCTTTGGTCTCATATGTGACGAACCAGCCAACGAACCCCCACATATGTTATACAGTCGGATAGGTCTACTTTCTGCCTATGGACGTATTTTAGATTGGGAACATTTTGTGTTACCATAGCAGCGTTATTTACGAATAAATAAAAAATGGCCAATTGATTAGGTACGACGCTTTGGTCTAATATGTGACGAACCAGCCAACAAACCCCCACATATGTTATACCGTCAGATAGGTCTACTTTCTGCCTATGAACGTATTTTAAATTGGGAACATTTGGTGTTACCATGGCAACGCTATCCACGTATAAATTTAAAAAAATAGGCCAATTGATTAGGTAGAGCGCTTTGGTCTAATACGCGACGAACCAGCCCACAAACCCCCACATATGTTATACCGTCGGTTAGGTCTACTCTCTGCCTATCGACTTATTTTAAATTGGGAACATTTTGTGTTACCATGGCAACGGTATTCACAAATAAATCAATAAAATGGGCCAATTGATCAGGTACGGCGCTTTGGTCTAATACGCGACAAACCAGCCAACAAACCCCCACATATGTTATAACGTCGGTTAGGTCTACTTTCCGCCTATGAGCGTATTTTAAATTGGGAACATTTCGTGTTACCATGGTAACTCTATTCACGAATAAGTCCAAAAATGGGCTAAATGATTAGGTACAGTGTTTTGGTCTAATACACGACAAACCAGCCAACAAACCCCCACATATGTTATACCGTCGGATAGGTCTACTTTCTGCCTATGATCGTATTTTAAATTGGGAACATTTCGTGTTACCATGGCAACGCTATTCACAAATAAATAAAAAATTGGCCACTTGATTAGGTCTGGTGCTTTGGTCTAATATGTGACGAACCAGCCAACGAACCCCCACATATGTTATACCGTCAGACTGGTCCATTTTCTGCCTATGGACTTATTTTAAATTGGGAACATTTGGTGTTACCATGGCAACGCTATTCACAAATAAATTAAAACATGGGCCAATTGATTAGTACGGTGCTTTTGGTCTAATACGCGACGAACCGGCCAACAAACCCCCACATATGTTATACCGTCGGATAGGTTTACTCTCTGCCTATGGACGTATTTTAAAATGGGAACATTTCCTGTTACCATGGCAACGCTATTCACAAATAAATCCAAAAATGGGCCAAATGATTAGGTACAGTGTTTTGGTCTAATGCGCGACAAACCAGCCAACAAACCCCCACATATGTTATACAGTCGGACAGGTCCACTTTCTGCCTATGGACTTATTTTAAATTGGGAACATTTTGTGTTACCATGGCAACGCTATTCACGAATGAATTAAAAAATGGGCCAATTGATTAGGTACGGTGCTTTTGGTCTAATACGCGATGAACCAGCCAACGAACCCCCACGTATAATATAGTGTCGGACAAGTCCATTTTCTGCCCATGGGCGTATTTTAAATTGGGAACGTTTCGTGTTGCCATGGCAACGCTATTCACGAATAAAATAAAAAAATGGGCAAATTGAGTATGTACGGCGCTTTGGTCTAATACCCGACAAACCCCCACATATGTTATACCGTCGGACAGGTCTACTTTCTGCCCATGGATGTATTTTAGATTGGGAACATTTCAGGGTTTTTATGGCGACACTATTCATGATTTAACAAAAATTGTGGAGGAAAATCCATAAATTAGCCGCACCTTTTTATTAGTCGCAGGGTTCAAAGTATAGGTAAAAAGTAAAAAGTTGAGACTAGAAAAATGAAACCAAAGGAGACAGAATAAATGCAGTTAAAAAAAATGCATACAGAAAGCGAGATTGAAATATAATATTGTGAAGTCTTACAAAATGTGAAAGTTAAAAGTGGTATGTTTTGAAGTTATTCTTCTTGATCATGTAACAACCCCAAAAAAGATGTTTTTCAAAGCTCCTTTGATAACAAGTACCTGCGCTGTGGGCCAAAACTGGCCTTCAAAAGCAGAACCACAGCCTTGCAGTGCAAGTATTAGTTCTGATGACTCCCCTGCAAAATGTCAAAACATGGCTTTGTTGACATTGTGATCGTCGTGGAAACACGGAACGTCTTTTCATCTCGCCGCACGTCAAACCGGGAGGAACGTGAACGACTCAATAATACGACCTTGTCGCTGTGAAACATTCATTTTCTTTCAGGGAGAATGTTTAAACTTCACTCCTTGGACATGTTTTTACAGGTGAGTCACGCTCGCACGTCAAATGCGGCTCATTTCAGTGTAAAATATCAATTCAATACGTTCAAGACTTCAAAACTGTAAGCCTTTTTACTTTGCGTCATTAAAATCTAAAAAAAAAAATAATAATAATTCAAACATTAAATATATAACTTGCCTTTTAAAAAAAGGAATAAAAAAACGTTTACAGCAGGGTTGGCAACCCAAAATTTTAAAAGAGCCATATTGGACCGAAAATACAAAAAACTATTCTGTCTGTAGCCGCACAAAATTAAAAACCCTATATAAGTGTTGTAATGAGGGCAACACATGATGTAAGTGTCTATATTAGCTATATTAGCCTACTATCAAAACTACTTTAAAAGTCTTATATAAGTGTTACAATGAAGGCAACACATGATGTAAGTGTCTATATTAGCTATATTAGCCTACTATCAAAATGACTTTAAAAGTCTTATATAAGTGTTATAATGAAGGCAAAACATGATGTAAGTGTCTATATTAGCTATATTAGCCTACTATCAAAATTACTTTAAAAATCTTATATAAGTGTTATAATGAAGGAAACACATAATGTAAGTGTCTATATTAGCTATATTAGCCTACTATCAAAATGACTTTAAAAGTCTTATATAAGTGTTATAATGAAGACAACACATAATGTAAGTGTCTATATTAGCTATATTAGCCTACTATCAAAATGACTTTAAAAGTCTTATATTAGTGTTATAATGAAGGCAAAACATGATGTAAGTGTCTATATTAGCTATATTAGCCTACTATCAAAATTACTTTAAAGTCTTATATAAGTGTTATAATGAAGACAACACATGATGGAAGTGTCTATATTAGCTATATTAGCCTACTATCAAAATTACTTTAAAAGTCTTATATAAGTGTTATAATGAAGGCAACACATGACGTAAGTGTCTTAATTAACTATAATTGCCTACTATCAAAATTACTTTAAAAATCTTATTTAAGTGTTATAATGAAGACATTGATTGATTGATTCATACTTTTATTAGTAGATTGCACAGTACAGTACATATTCCGTACAATTGACCACTAAATGGTAACACCCCAATAAGTTTTTCAACTTGTTTAAGTCGGGTCCACGTTAATCAATTCATGGTACAAAGACAACACATAATGTAAGTGTCTATATTAGCTATATTAGCCTACTATCAAAATGTATTTAAAAATCTTATTTAAGTGTTATAATGAAGACAACACATGATGTAAGTGTCTATATTAGCTATATTAGCCTACTATCAAAATGACTTTAAAAGTCTTATATAAGTGTTATAATGAAGACAACACATAATGTAAGTGTCTATATTAGCTATATTAGCCTACTATCAAAATGACTTTAAAAGTCTTATATAAGTGTTATAATGAAGGCAAAACATGATGTAAGTGTCTATATTAGCTATATTAGCCTACTATCAAAATGACTTTAAAAATCTTATATAAGTATTATAATGAAGGCAACACATGACGTGTCTTCATTAGCTATAATTGCCTACTATCAAAACTACTTTAAAAGTCTTATTTAAGTGTTATAATGAAGACAACACATGATGTAAGTGTCTATATTAGCTATATTAGCCTACTATCAAAATGACTTTAAAAATCTTATATAAGTGTTATAATTAAGGCAACACATGATGTAAGTGTCTATATTAGCTATATTAGCCTACTATCAAAATGACTTTAAAAATCTTATATAAGTGTTATAATTAAGGCAACACATGATGTAAGTGTTTGTATTAGCTATATTAGCCTACTATCAAAATGACTTTAAAAATCTTATATAAGTGTTATAATGAAGACAACACATAATGTAAGTGTCCATATTAGCTATATTAGCCTACTATCAAAATGACTTTAAAAGTCTTATATAAGTGTTATAATGAAGACAACACATGACGTAAGTGTCTTAATTAACTATAATTGCCTACTATCAAAATGACTTTAAAAATCTTATTTAAGTGTTATAATGAAGACAACACATAATGTAAGTGTTTTTATTAGCCTACTGTCAAAATGACTTTAAAAATCTTATATAAGTGTTATAATGAAGGCAACACATGATGTAAGTGTCTATATTAGCTATATTAGCCTACTATCAAAATGACTTTAAAAGTCTTATATAAGTGTTATAATGAAGTCAACACATGATGTAAGTGTCTATATTAGCTATATTAGCCTACTATCAAAATGACTTTAAAAGTCTTATATAAGTGTTATAATGAACGCAACACATGATGTAAGTGTCTATATTAGCTATATTAGCCTACTATCAAAATGACTTTAAAAGTCTTATATAAGTGTTATAATGAAGGCAACACATGACGTAAGTGTCTATATTAGCTATATTAGCCTACTATCAAAATGACTTTAAAAAATCGTATATAAGTGTTATAATGAAGACAACACATAATGTAAGTGTCCATATTAGCTATATTAGCCTACTATCAAAATGACTTTAAAAGTCTTATAGAAGTGTTATAATGAAGACAAAACATGATGTAAGTGTCTATATTAGCTATATTAGCCTACTATCAAAATGACTTTAAAAGTCTTATATAAGTGTTATAATGAAGGCAACACATGACGTAAGTGTCTATATTAGCTATATTAGCCTACTATCAAAATGACTTTAAAAATCTTATTTAAGTGTTATAATGAAGACAACACATGATGTAAGTGTCTATATTAGCCTACTATCAAAATGACTATGTGTCACAGATTGATGCAAATCTTTGACAGAAATGTTGAAATTTGATATTTATTTTGCACATTTTTGCAACATTAGAAACTATTACTTTCTAATGTGGATAGTGCATACCCCCTAATTTGTCACGTTTTATGTGTCAGGTAAAGCGCCTCGCTACATACTGACATTGTGGTCAAAGTTGGAATTTCTACAAAAGACATTTTAAGATATTCTACACCCTGCTGCCATCTAACGTGGATAGTGCACCCCCCCAATTTGTCACGTTTTATGTGTCAGGCGAAGCGCCTCTCTACATACTGACGTTGTGGTCAAAGTTGGAATTTCCACTAAAGACATTTTGAAATATTGTACACCCTACTGCCGTCTAACATGGATAGTTCACCCCGCCAATTTGTCACGTTTTATGTGTCAGGTACCCCCTTCCTACTGTCGTCCCACTAAACGCTTCTCTTGAAACAGGAACAATGTGTAAATACTACATCCAAATGCTTAAAACCAGGCTTAAAAACAATGAATGACTCAACATGTGGTCCATATGTTTATTTGCATGCATTACTTTGTCCTTTCACACACTTTGAGTTCTAACCTGGTGGAAAAGAAGCCTGAAGGCCTCAAAGCGATGAAGCCCGGCTATCAGTCATCCGTCAGCAGGAAGTCGGCTTCCAACAAATGAACTTCTTTAACCGTTTTGAGAGCTTTCGGCCGCAGGGGCTTCTTGTTGAAATGCCACTCTCTCTTCATTCCCACTCAGCCTTCAGTCAAAGTGTCAGGCCTAACAAGGAGCGACGGGGTCCGACTTCCAGGCTGCCTTCAAGTTCATTGCCGTCGCTCCAATCAGGTTGCAGACAGGAGGCACTTAAAACCACACCAATTGACTTACTTATGGTGATTTATGAACTTATCGCTGAAAGTGAGCCGGCATCTGTCCTTTCTTGAGGGTGTTACGCTCCCGTTAAGGGGCTGCAGGTCTTTGTTCTGGTTTACTGTACTCCCACTGGGAACTGGAACATAATGTTCACTTTTGTGGATTAACTTCAAATTAAAGCTGCAAGCAGCGATGGTCGGGTCCGCCTTTGGCCGCTGCCAAGCCCTGGTCTAAGTCAGACCTACATAGAGGTCTTCGTTTCATGTCTCTACGACATTTCTAACAGAAGTTACACACAGTTTTGTCTGGGTTTTTTCCTAGGGGGCGCTGGAGCGCAATTTTGACTTTTAGGGTTTGGTTTTTTATTAGATGGCAATTTTCGCCAGTTCTGATGTGTGTGTAAAATTTGGTGAGTTTTGAAGCATGTTAAGGGGGTCAAATTACAGATCAGCGTTTCTGGATGTTGTTGATAAATGGCTTTCACTTTGCATAGTAGAGCTTTAACTTACACTTTGAAGCATTTTAAGGGGGTCAAATTACAGCTGGGCTTCGCGGTGGCAGAGGGGTTAGTGCGTCTGCCTCACAATACGAAGGTCCTGCAGTCCTGGGTTCGAATCCAGGCTCGGGAACTTTCTGTGTGGAGTTTGCATGTTCTCCCCGTGAATGCGTGGGTTCCCTCCGGGTACTCCGGCTTCCTCCCACTTCCAAAAACATGCACCTGGGGATAGGTTGATTGGCAACACTAAATTGGCCCTAGTGTGTGAATGTGAGTGTGAATGTTGTCTGTCTATCTGTGTTGGCCCTGCGATGAGGTGGCGACTTGTCCAGGGTGTACCCCGCCTTCCGCCCAATTGTAGCTGAGATAGGCGCCAGCGCCCCCCGCGACCCCAAAAGGGAATAAGCGGTAGAAAATGGATGGAAATTACAGCTCAACGAGGCAAAAATTACATTTTTTAGGAAACTTTGCGCAGGGGTTCTTTGAAGGCGCTTAAAATCAAAACCGGAGCAGTAATCAAAACTTTGTTCGATAGTTTCAATCAAAAGGGTTCAAACTCTCTCCTGTGCGAGTTTGAAGCCCAAACGAAAAACGCACTCGGAGGAGTTTACGTTTGAAAAAGGTGACGGGTTTTTACAAAACTTTTATTTTGAAGTGGTAATTTTTAACTTCCTGTTGATTTTTGCCGAAGGATGTCAATCATCTAAATGTAGGTCTAAGTGAGACCTACATAGAAGTTTTTGTTTCATGTCTTTCCGGCATCCCTGCTGGAAGTTACAAGCAATTTTGTTTGTGTTTTCTTCCTAGGAGCCGTTTTTGCTGTGTTTTATTAAAAAAATGCGCTAAAGCTAAAGCGCATTTTTTTAATTTTCGGGTTTAGTTTTTTCATTAGATCATAATTTTTGCCAGTACTGATGTGTGTGCCAAGTTTGGGGAGTTTTGAAGCATTGTAAGGGGGTCAAATTACAGCTCAAAGAGGCAAAAATAGCATTTTTTGCGAACATTTTGCTTTGAATGAGTTGCCAACTTCCTGTTGATTTTAGATATAGAAGTTTCTAATGGGGAATCTAGGTCTAAGTCAGTCCTACATAGAGGTTTTTGTTTCATGTCTCTACGACATTCCTAACGGAAGTTACAAGCAGTCTGTTTTTTTTTTTTCTTCCTAGGGGGCGCTAGCGCGCAATTTTCATTTTTGGGGTTTGGTTGCTTAATAAGTTGGGAAGGTTTGCCAGACCGACGTGTGTGTCAAATTTGGTGAGTTTTGAAACATGTTAAGGGGGTCAAATTAGGGTGCAAATGAGCGGAATAATAATAAAGAAAAAAGAATAATAAAACCTTACAGTTTCAATAGGGTCCTTGGCCAAGGACCCTAATTATGGCTCCCTTAGGTCTTTAAATTCAGGTTTAATGTCCCATAGTATCATGTTTTGTTTTTTTTGGACCAATTTCAAACAAGCCTCAGATGTTCCACAATAATGTTGTTTATTGGACAAACTCTGACCTGGATGCAGTTTACAAGCACTTTCCGAGAGTGTGTGTCACTACCTTGTCATGTCTGTGATCATGTTTTGTTTTAGTCATGTTCTGTTGGTTTTTTGGCCACTCAGTTCCTGTTTTTTTTATCACCATGACTACCCATTAGTTTTCACCTGTCCTCATGTCTCACACCTGTTTTCACTAATCACTACAATATTATTTAAGCCTATCTGTTTCTGTTGTTCATTCTGGCAACATCACCTCTTTCACACCCTCGATCACCTGCTGTGCACCTTGTAATCCAGGGGTAGGGAACCTATGGCTCTAGAGCCAGATGTGGCTCTTTTGATGACTGCATCTGGCTCTCGGATAAATCTGAGCTGACACTGCTTAACACGATAAGTAATGACTAATTCCACTTGTAATCAAAATGTTAAAAATAACGTTCAAAATATTAAACATGCTCATGCATTTGAATCCATCCATCCTTTTTTCTACCGCACTTGTTGAAGAAATTGCATGATTTATTTATCATTGTTTTTTTTTTCGGGCTTGCCCTCCTGGGGGTTCTTCAGACCACCAAGCACCGACATGAAAGCCTTTTTCAGGGTTACGATATTTTTTAAATTTTTCATTAAGTCTCTCAGTTGCTTTCCAGCAATTGTGTTTTTCGCTTTCGTTCTCGCTCGCGCTCTGGCTCCAGCTCCAACCCTGTCTCTCCTCCCAGCTTTCTGCTTATAACAGAGCGACAGGTGATTAGATAACAAGGCCCAAGTGGGCCATCTACGCACCTGTCGCTGATTTCGAGGTCGGTCCTGGCACACCCAGCTTTGCTGCAGGCCCGCAGGCCACGCCCCTCCACAGTTAACTTCAGAATATCAACGTTATTACAAAGATTATGAGACCTATTATACTCTAGTAATGGTGGTCTTACTTAAAAATGCACGCGTTTAGTTGTGTTCAGTGTTGAAAAAAAATTATATGGCTCTTATGGAAATACATTTTAAAATATTTGGATTCTTGGCTCTCTCGGCCAAAAAGGTTCCCGACCTCTGTTGTAATCCATGCCAATGATCCATGTCCCGTTCTCGTTTTGTTCCAAGTAAGTTTTCTCATTATTCATGCCATAGTGCAAGTGTTTTGTTTCGTGTTTTTGGTTAATTGACTTTGTGCTAGTCTTTTGTTTCATAGCCAAGTTTTTGTACCGCCATTGTGCGTGCCTTTTGTTTGTTCCTGTTTTTAGTTATAGTGTTAATAAAAAATATGTTCTTACATTCACGTCTTGCCCGTGCCAACTTTCCTTTGCCTTCTGGGAAAACAAACCCCATAGTCGTGACATACCTATGATACCAATGAGCTGGGTGTGTCTCCAAGAAGCGCAATGTTGCCACTTTATCCCCTTTTTTTTAATATACAGTACAATAATCTTATGTTTCTCGCGTCTACTATTTGGTTCCTGCCCCAGCAGGCACACGACATTGATACAACGTTATTTATACATACAGGTCCTTTAAAAACTGACATTGAAACCACATTTCAAAATACAAACCCCGTTTCCATATGAGTTGGGAAATTGTGTTAGATGTAAATATAAACAGAATACAATGATTTGCAAATCCTTTTCAACCCATATTCAATTGAATGCACTACAAATAATAATTAACTTAGAATTTCATGGCTGCCACATGTGCCAAAGTAGTTGGGAAAGGGCATGTTCACCACTATGTTACATCATCTTTTCTTTTAACAACACTCAATAAATGTTTGGGAACTGAGGAAACTAATTGTTGAAGCTTTGAAAATGGAACTCTTTCCCGTTCTTGTTTTATGTAGAGCTTCAGTCCTTCAACAGTCCGGGGTCTCCGCAGTCGTATTTTACGCTTCATAATGTGCCACACATTTTCCATGGGAGACAGGTCTGGACTGCAGGCGTGCAAGGAAAGTACCTGCACTCTTTTTTTGACGAAGCCACGCTATTGTAACACGTGCTGAATATGGCTTGGCATTGTCTTGCTGAAATAAGCAGGGGCTTCCATGAAAAGGACGGCGCTTAGATGGCAGCATATGTTGTTCCAAAACCTGTATGTACCTTTCAGCATTAATGGTGCCTTCACAGATGTGTAAGTTACCCATGCCTTGGGCACTAATGCACCCCCATACCATCACACATGCTGGCTTTTGAACTTTGCGTCGATAACAGTCTGGATGGTTCACTTCCCTTTTGGTCCGGATGACACGATGTCGAATATTTCCAAAAACAATTGAAAATGTGGACTCATCAGACCACAAAACACTTTTCCACTTTGCATCAGTCCATCTTAGATGATCTCGGGCCCAGAGAAGCCGGCGGCGTTTCTGGATGTTGTTGATAAATGGCTTTCACTTTGCATAGTAGAGCTTTAAGTTGCACTTACAGATGTAGCGATGAACTGTATTTAGTGACAGTGGTTTTCTGAAGTGTTCCTGAGCCCATGTGGTGATATCCCTTAGAGATTGATGTCGTTTTTTGATACAGTGCCGTCTGAGGGATGGAAGGTCACGGTCATTCAATGTTGGTTTCCGGCCATGCCGCTTACGTGGAGTGATTTCTCCAGATTCTCTGAACCTTTTGATGATATTATGGAGCGTAGATGTTGAAATCCCTAAATTTCTTGCAATTGCACTTTGAGAAAGGTTGTTCTTAAACTGTTTGACTATTTGCTCACGCAGTTGTGGACAAAGGGGTGTACCTCGCCCCATCCTTTCTTGTGAAAGACTGAGCATTTTTTGGGAAGCTGTTTTTATACCCAATCATGGCACCCACCTGTTCCCAATTAGCCTGCACACCTGTGGGATGTTCCAAATAAGTGTTTGATGAGCATTCCTCAACTTTGTCAGTATTTATTGCCATCTTTCCCAACTTCTTTGTCACGTGTTGCTGGCATCAAATTCTAAAGTTAATGATTATTGGCAAAACATCAAATATGTTGTCTTTGTAGCATATTCAACTGAATATGGGTTGAAAAGGATTTGCAAATCATTGTATTCTGTTTATATTTACATCTAACACAATTTCCCAACTCATATGGAAACGGGGGTTTGCACCAAGCCCAGCATGTCAAATTGAACGTGCCGTGTGAGCACACCCTGGAGGGTGTCAATGATTGGTGGGGGTGGGGAAAAGCCTCCTCGTCAGGTGGGACCGCGATGGCGTCCAATTAAGGGAGCGTGGCTGAAATGATGATGAATTACGGACCGACGTAAACAAACACGAAGGCGGGGAAGAGAGTGGAAAAGAAGTGTGATGGAGTCCCCGACAAAATGATGATGACGATGAGGAGGAAGGAGAGATAACAAATAGCGGGACAGAAAGATGGAGTCAGCAATGAACAGATTGCATGCAAACAGGATATTTGCTACAAAGTTGCAGTAATTAGGTGCTCCAATTATTACGTCTTTCGCAACTCAGCAGTGGCGGCGAACGCATGGCGGTTTTTTCTCTGCAGTGCGCCGGCCGCACCCGGGGGTCTCCGCACGCTCGGGTGTAATAAATCACGTAAGAGCAGCTCGCCGCTCGTTACTGACGCCGCCGCTCTGCATGATTAGGGAGAGCATCATGTGGAGAATCTGCCATATGCTTTTGGACTTTATGTCGAGCTCGGCAGTCTGCAAACAACTCGTGTGAAGGTGAATGTACGTCTTTCCCCCCCCCCTTGGGCGTCCAGGCGTGCATACTCCCCAGGTTGGATGTTTGGAGAGGCGGGCGGGGGGGATGGACCGGGCGAGCATCCACTGCCGGCTAATTTTTGCAGTGATTTATGAGGTGGCACAGACACTACCTGCTGTGATACACATACATACTCTCTCCTCCCGAGAATACTCAGCACAATGGCGACCGGGAGGAGGTCAATCAATCAATGTTTATTTATATAGCCCCAAATCACAAATGTCTCAAAGGACTGCACAAATCATTACGACTACAACATCCTCGGAAGAACCCACAAAAGGGCAAGGAAAACTCACACCCAGTGGGCAGGGAGAATTCACATTCAGTGGGACGCCAGCGACAATGCTGACTATGAGAAACCTTGGAGAGGACCTCAGATGTGGGCAACCCCCCCCCCTCTAGGGGACCGAAAGCAATGGATGTCGAGCGGGTCCAACATGATACTGTGAAAGTTCAATCCATAGTGGCTCCAAGACAGCAGTGAGAGTCCCGTCCACAGGAAACCATCTCAAGCGGATCAGCAGCGTAGAGATGTCCCCAACCGATACAGGCGAGCGGTCCATCCTGGGTCCCGACGAGCGGTCCATCCTGGGTCTCGACTCTGGACAGTCAGTACTTCATCCATGGTCATCGGACCGGACCCCCTCCACAAGGGAGGGGGGGACATAGGAGAAAGAAAAGAAGCGGCAGATCAACTGGTCTAAAAAGGTCTATTTAAAGGCTAGAGTATACAGATGAGTTTTAAGATGAGACTTAAATGCTTCTATATTTATTATCAATCATAATAAATATTCTATACTAGTCTTTTTCAACCACATCCAGTCTGGTGTGTCGTGGGAGATGACCTAATTTCACCTATTTGGGTTGGAATAATTTTTGCAAACCGGTAACTATCAGTAGGTGGCAGCCAGTAGCTAATTGCTTTGTAGATGTCGGAAACGGCGGGAGGCAAGGTGCAGGTAAAATTTGGGTTATACTTGTATAGCACTTTTCTACCTTCAAGGTACTCAAAGCGCTTTGACACTACTTCCACATTTACCCATTCACACACTGATGGAGGGAGCTGCCATGCAAGGCGCCAACCAGCACCCATCAGGAGCAAGGGTGTAGTGTCTTGCTCAAGGACACAACGGACGTGACGAGGTTGGTACTAGGTGGGGATTGAACCAGGGACGCTCGGGTTGCGCACGGCCACTCTCCCCACTGCGCCACGCCGGTGTTTAATGAAGTGAATTATATTTATATAGCGCTTTTCTCTAGTGACTCAAAGCGCTTTACATAGTGAAACCCAATATCTAAGTTACATTCAAACCAGTGTGGGTGGCGCTGGGAGCAGGTGGGTAAAGTGTCTTGCCCAAGGACACAACGGCAGTGACTAGGATGGCGGAAGCGGGAATCGAACCTGCAACCCTCAAGTTGCTGGCACGGCCACTCTACCAACCGAGCTATACCGCCCCACAATGCTTAATTATTTTTTAAAGCAAAAATAAAGTGCCCTTAAGAAAAGGCATTGAAGCTTAGGGAAGGCTATGCAGAGCGAAACTAAAACTGAACTGGCTGCAAAGTAAACAAAAACAGAATGCTGGACAACAGCAAAGACTTACTGCGGTTTAGCTCGGTTGGTAGAGTGGCCGTGCCAGCAACTTGAGGGTTTCAGGTTCGATTCCCGCTTCCGCCATCCTAGTCACTGCCGTTGTGTCCTTGGGAAAGACACTTTACCCACCTGCTCCCAGTGCCACCCACACTGCTTTGAATGTAACTTAGATATTGGGTTTCACTATGTAAAGCGCTTTGAGTCACTAGAGAAAAAGCGCTATATAAATATAATTCACTTCACTTCACTTCACTAAGACATCCATCCATCATCCATCCATTTTCTACCGCTTATTCCCTTTCGGGGTCGCGGGAGGCGCTGGCGCCTATGTCAGCTACAATCGGGCGGAAGGCAGGGTACACCCTGGACAAGTGGCCACCTCATCGCAGGGCGGAGCTAAGCCATGAATTGATTAACGTGGACCCCGACTTAAACAAGTTGAAAAACTTATTGGGGTGTTAGCATTTAGTGGTCAATTGTACGGAATATGTACTGTGCTGTGCAATCTACTAATGAAAGTATCAATCAATCAATCAATCAAACAATGTACCGTATTCTCATAGTCATCATTGTCACCGACGTCCCACTGGGTGTGAGTTTTCCTTGCCCTTATGTGGGCCTACCGAGGATGTCGTAGTGGTTTGTGCAGCCCTTTGAGACACTAGTGATTCAGGGCTAAATAAGTAAACATTGATTGATTGATTGATTGATTTCCTTGAATTGTGAAGTGAATTGAATTATATTTATATAACGCTTTTCTCAAGTGACACACAATATCTAAGTTCCATTTAAACCAGTTTGGGTGGCACTGGGAGCAGGTGGGCAAAGTGTCTTGCCCAAGGACACAACGGCAGTGACTAGGATGGCACAAGCGGGAATCGAACCCGCAACCCTCATGTTGCTGGCACGGCCGCTCTACCAACCGAGATATGCCGCCGGGGCGCTAATTAATTTAAAACCTCTTCTCACTCCAGCGCTTACCAAAGGCACGCGGTAAATTTAGGCCTGCACTTATACATTTGAGTGTGATGTAAGGATACCATCATGAAAAGCACATTTAATTAAAAAAAATGTTATTATGGTCTTACCTTTACTTGTAAATGAAGTCCATGTGCAGCTCCTTCTGATCAAAAGCATCGATAACTTGTTAATAGAAGTCTTCCTTATCTTTCTTCAGTTTTAAAAATCTCTCTGTTTCGATGGAGATCTTCCTTTATTACCTCCTGCTTCCATTGAAAGTCCAGTTTAGAAAACTGTTTTATTTTAGATATGTAATCCTCCATGTTAAAAGTGCAAGCGAGAGGAAAAAATAAACTCTTGCTGCTTGTCTTCACTTCTTCTGCAGCCGAGTAGTCGCAAGAAGGATCACTAGCGACCTCTACCACCAGGAGGCGGGAGTCATTTAATGACCCATATTTGACACACGCAGCTACGGTATGTTGATAAAACATAGCTGCTTACTGTTCTTTTTAGCATATTCAACAGTTTGGACCTTAAATCCTACTGAATTGTTCTTAATCTTCTTCCCTTTATGCGATTTCAAATGATTGAAATCAGCCTCCTCCATTTGGAAAATGACGACAGGTGAAGTGTCACTCGTGACGTGACGAGTTTGACCCGGTGGAAATTCTAGGCATGCGCTAATAAAAATATTTTGCGAAACGAGTTTGACCCGGCGTTAATCCTGAGAGTAGTGTGTTTTTATCAAAATATAACCATATATGTCAAGATTGTGTACGTGCTGAAAGATTCATTTATGATTGTTTATTGGGGACGGCGTGGCGCGGTTGGTAGAGTGGCCGTGCCAGCGACCTGAGGGTTCCTGGTTCAATCCCCACCTTCTACTAACCTCGTCACGCCTGTTGTGTCCTTGAGCAAGACACTTCACCCTTGCTCCTGATGGTTCGTGGTTAGGGCCTTGCATGGCAGCTCCCGCCATCAGTGTGTGAATGTGTGTGTGAATGTGGAAATAGTGTCAAAGCGCTTTGAGAGCCTTGAAGGTAGAAAAGCGCTATACAAGTATAACCCATTATCAAAATATAACTATAGATGTCAACATTGTGGTGTGCTGAAAGATTAATTTATGATTATCAAGACATGCACCTGGGGATAGGTTGATTGGCAACACTAAATTGGCCCTAGTGTGTGAATAATGCCAAGCATGCGCTAATTATTTTGCGAAACGAGTTTGACCCGGCAGTAATTCTAGTCAGGTGCATACTATATACCCGGCGGCAATTCAAGGAAATACGGTATTTTTTGTCCAATCTGGCTCTGAAAAAAACTGCGACTTATAGTCTAGGGCTGGGCAACGATTAAAAATGTTAATCAAAGTTCATCGCACTATTTGTCCGATTAATCGCGATTAACTGCATTGTATACGCAAAGCCCAATAATGAATTCAAAAGTAGTGTGTAGTGCACCTTTATTGGAATATTCTCCCACATGAACAAAAGCGCCAAAACATTTGTTGTGCAAACACAATTTAAATCAGTCCTTGTTAAACAGTAGCAGTTAAATAGCATATTTGATGAAAATCAACTCCAAAAATGTAAATACAAACATTTAAGCTTATTGCCACTGCCAGGGTATTTAAGTTATCCTGTTTGTTATGGAAAATAAATATAATCTACATACAAATCTCTGAGCCACAATCATAACATCTGAACAGGCAATTTCTGAGGTAACAGCAGAAACATTTTTTTTTTATCAGGGTCTTATGTTTAAAAAACCTATATTATAGGTAGTGGGCTGTTTTAGGGAATTTTTGATCAAATTATCCGTAGTAGCAATATTAATAATGTTGTGTTTATTCTGCGTAGTGCACTTAAAATAATTATGACCATATCTAGGAATTGATATGATGGGAATTTTCCGATTGTTTGCTTGGTGCTTTGATAAACTGAAGGCATCATATACATGGTACTATATTGTGATGTTATGAGCCAGGGAAAAAAGAACTACCCTACCCAGCATGCAACAGGAGTGAGGAGCATGTATAGGTTGTGTCGCCATGACTACATCTTGTATGTTGTGATATGCACGCTCTGAAAGCAAACGTTAAGAACTCAGCCAACACTCCTGGTCTGCATTATTCATAAATAGACAGACAACACATATACTCCGCTGCTTCACAGGCCGCTGGATGTAGCCGGCAAAGTATTCCCATGCTAGCTAGCCGCTCTAGCAAGCACGCCTCATTCAGTCCAAAACCTAGCAAGCATGCCTCATTCAGTCCAAAACGGCCCGATCTATCCACATCCAGAATTGTCTGGCGGTCGTAAGTGATCCCGGAGTGACCACGCTGTAAGCCAGCCAGGAAATTTGCAGAATTGTCCGGTATTTTTGCCAAATGTTGCATCTTTACCAAGAGCCCCTCCACGCCATCTTGTTAAGAAAAGGCGTTAACAAAATAAAAGCATGTAAACAACATACGCAAATGTGCGATAAAATAATTGTCGGCGTTAATAGATTGATGAGTTAACGCGTAATTAACAATTTTTTTTTCCTACCCCTAATTATTTGAAAGTCATGTTGGCTTTAGGGCTTCACGGTGGCAGAGGGGTTAGTGCGTCCGCCTCACAATACGAAGGTCCTGCAGTCCTGGGTTCAAATCCAGGCTGGGGATCTTTCTGTGTGGAGTTTGCATGTTCTCCCCGTGAATGCGTGGGTTCCCTCCGGGTACTCCGGCTTCCTCCCACCTCCAAAGACATGCACCTGGGGATAGGCCCCTCCCACTTCCAAAGACATGCACCTGGGGATAGGGCCCTCCCACCTCCAAAGACATGCACCTGGGGATAGGGCCCCTCCCACCTCTCAAAGACATGCACCTGGGGATAGGCCCCTCCCACCTCCAAAGACATGCACCTGGGGATAGGCCCCTCCCACCTCCAAAGACATGCACCTGGGGATAGGCCCCTCCCACCTCCAAAGACATGCACCTGGGGATAGGCCCCTCCCACCTCCAAAGACATGCACCTGGGGATAGGCCCCTCCCACCTCCAAAGACATGCACCTGGGGATAGGCCCCTCCCACCTCCAAAGACATGCACCTGGGGATAGGCCCCTCCCACCTCCAAAGACATGCACCTGGGGATAGGTTGATTGGCAACACTAAATGGTCCCTAGTGTGTGAATGTTGTCTGTCTATCTGTGTTGGCCCTGCGATGAGGTGGCGACTTGTCCAGGGTGTACCCCGCCTTCCGCCCGATTGTAGCTGAGATAGGCGCCAGTTTGACCTGGCAGTAATTCTAGTCAGGTGCATACTATATACCCGGCGGCAATTCAAGGAAATACGGTATTTGTTGTCCAATATGGCTCTGAAAAAAACTGCGACTTATCGTCCGAAAAATAGGGTACATGTATTATTTGAAAGTCATGTTGGCTTTAGGCAGATCCTCCCCTCCCCCGCCCCTCCAGAGTGAGCTGCAGACCTGCCTTGCATAGGTGCATAGATGCATAGGTGCAGCTTTGATCTGGAGCGCCTGTGTAGACGCTGTTAAAAGTTTCCAGGTGGAACCCCGCGAGGGGGAAAAAAAAAAAAAAAAAAAAAAAAAAAGTTGCTCCACATAGACCTCAGCTTTGCCCAGCTTGGTGTCCTTTCCCTCCACTCCCCTGAGCACCGGGAGCTGCTGGAGATGAGTAATCAAACTCATTACTGGAGCCCCCGGCCGGCTCCTGCATGTCACTGCATGTAATTAATCTACCTGGGCCAACATACATACTGTACGCTCGCCAGGGCCGGGCCCTCGGGGGAGGGGGAGGAGGGAGGAGGAGAAATGACATGTGCGGGGGACAGCCGCCGAGCAAATTAGAAATAAGAGAAATGGACGTCGGAGAAGGAGATAAGGGATGAGGATAAGTGAGGAGGGCAGTCAATGAGAGGTGACAAGAGGAGATCCAAGGAGAGGCAGTACAAAGTACAAGGTGAGCACAAAACAGCCGCCGGCCTCATTACTGTAACACCGGCAGTTGGCTCGGGTTCATTCCTTATCTGCCCCCGCACTCCTGTACTCTGTGGCTACATGGACGCCAGCTCCCCCAGGAATGTGGGGAATGATACGTCTCCTGTGTGTGTACGTGTGTGTGTGTGTGCGTGTGTGTGTACGTGTGTGTGCGTGTATTGCTACCCTTCTCGGGACATGAAGAAGGAAAAGTATCTTCCATATGAGGAGGTGTGAACAAGTGATGACATAAATCATGGTCCCCATAACATTGCATCTACAAACCCCGTTTCCATATGAGTTGGGAAATTGCGTTAGATGTAAATATAAACAGAATACTATGATTTGCAATTTATTTTCAACCCATATTCAGTTGAATATGCTACAAAGACAAGATATTTGATGTTCAAACTGACAAATATTTGTTTTTTTTGTGCAAATAATAATTAACTTAGAATTTCTCGGCTGCAACACGTGCCAAAGTAGTTGGGAAAGGGCATGTTCACCACTGTGTTACATCACCTTTTCTTTTAACAACGCTCAATAAACGTTTGGGAACTGAGGAAACTAATTGTTGAAGCTTTGAAAGTGGAATTCTTTCCCATTTTTGTTTTATGTAGAGCTTCAGTCCTTCAACATAGTGTTGTTAAAAGAAAAGGTGATGTAACACAGTGGTGAACATGCCCTTTCCCAACTACTTTGGCACATGTTGCAGCCGAGAAATTCTAAGTCAATTATTATTTGCACAAAAAAAAAAAATATTTGTCAGTTTGAACATCAAATATGTTGTCTTTGTAGCATATTCAACTGAATATGGCTTGAAAAGGATTTGCAAATCATAGTATTCCGTTTATATTTACATCTAATGCACCCCCATACCATCACACATGCTGGCTTCAGTCCTATTTTACGCTTCGTAATGCGCCACACATTTTCCATGGGAGACAGGTCTGGACTGCAGGCGGGCCAGGAAAGTACCCGCACTCTTTTTTTACGAAGCCACGCTGTTGTAACACGTGCTGAATGTGGCTTGGCATTGTCTTGCTGAAATAAGCAGGGGCGTCCATGAAAAAGACGGCGCTTAGATGGCAGCATATGTTGCTCCAAAACCTGTATGTACCTTTCAGCATTAATGGTGCCTTCACAGATGTGTAAGTTACCCATGCCTTGGGCACTAATGCACCCCCATACCATCACACATGCTGGCTTTTCAACTTTGCGTCGATAACAGTCTGGATGGTTTGCTCCCCCGGATGACATCCATCCCATCCATTTTCTACCGCTTATTCCCCTTCGGGGTCGCGGGGGGCGCTGGCGCCTATCTCAGCTACAATCGGGCGGAAGGCGGGGTACACCCTGTACAAGTCGCCACCTCGTCGCAGGGCCAAGACAGATAGACAGACAACATTCACACTCACATTCACACACTAGGGACCATTTTAGTGTTGCCAATCAACCTATCCCCAGGTGCATGTCTTTGGAAGTGGGAGGGGCCTATCCCCAGGTGCATGTCTCTGGAGGTGGGAGGAAGCCGGAGTACCCGGAGGGAACCCACGCATTCACGGGGAGAACATGCAAACTCCACACAGAAAGATCCCGAGCCTGGATTTGAACCCAGGACTGCAGGAACTTCATATTGTGAGGCAGACGCACTAACACCCCCCCCCCCCCCGGATGACATGATGTCGAATATTTCCAAAACTCGTCAGACCACAGAACACTTTTCCACTTTGCATCAGTCCAACTTAGATGATCTCGGGCCCAGAAAAGCCGGCGGCGTTTCTGGATGTTGTTGATAAATGGCTCTCGCTTTGCATAGTAGAGTTTTAACTTGCACTTACAGATGTAGCGACCAACTGTATTTAGCGACAGTGGTTTTCTGAAGTGTTCCTGAGCCCATGTGGTGATATCCTTTAGAGATATCACCAACGCCAACATTTTTAAGTTTTCTGACAAAATTGTGACTCTTGTGAAGTAAAATCTCAATTTCAAAAAATTGCCAAAATGAAAAGCTTTTCTCGTAAATTGGCGACTGTTGAGTAAAAGTACAGCTTTTATCATAATATTGCACAAGTGTACAGTTTTTCTTGCAAAATATTGACTTGTGTTGCGTAAAATGCCAGAGGTCGCGCATTTTTCGGGGGTCTCAAGAAGGTAACACGTACAAGAGTGTGTGTGTGTGTGTGTGTGTGTGTGTGTGTGTGTGTGTGTGTGTGTGTGTGTGTGTGTGTGTGTGTGTGTGTGTGTGTGTGTGTGTGTGCGTGTGTGTGTCGGGGACGGAGAACTGCCGATTTTTAACAAAGCAAGAGCAGCTGTGAGATGAGGAGGCCTGTGAGAAAAAAGCCGGGTGCATACATGGGTCGCCCTCTGGTAATTAGTCATGTTGGCAGACACCTTCTGAGGGGGCTGGAAATAGGCTTCAAGTGCGTACACAAATCTACATTTTTTGGGGGGGGGTTTGGATTTTGCTTTTGATACTTTGACATCAATGGTCACATTGCACTCATTTCATCCCTACTAGATTTAAGTAAGCACAGTTTATTTACAAACCCCGTTTCCATTTGAGTTGGGAAATTGTGTTAGATGTAAATATAAACGGAATAATCATTAACTTTAGAATTTGATGCCAGCAACACGTGACAAAGAAGTTGGGAAAGGTGGCAATAAATACAGATAAAGTTGAGGAATGCTCATCAAACACTTATTTGCAACATCCCACAGGTGTGCAGGCTAATTGGGAACAGGTGGGTGCCATGATTGGGTATAAAAACACCTTCCCAAAAAATGTTCAGTCTTTCACAAGAAAGGATGGGGCGAGGTACACCCCTTTGTCCACAACTGCGTGAGCAAATAGTCAAACAGTTTAAGAACAACCTTTCTCAAAGTGCAATTGCAAGAAATTTAGGGATTTCAACATCTACGCTCCATAATATCATCAAAAGGTTCAGAGAATCTGGAGAAATCACTCCACGTAAGCGGCATGGCCGGAAACCAACATTGAATGACCGTGACCTTCCATCCCTCAGACGGCACTGTATCAAAATCCGACATCAATCTCCAAAGGATATCACCACATGGGCTCAGGAACACTTCAGAAAACCACTGTCACTGAATACAGTTGGTCGCTACATCTGTAAGTGCAAGTTAAAGCTCTACTATGCAAAGCGAAAGCTATTTATCAACAACATCCAGAAACGCCGCCGGCTTCTCTGGGCCCGAGATCATCAAAGATGTACTGATGCAAAGTGAAAAGGTGTTCTGTGGAGTTACAAGTCCACATTTCAAATTTCTTTTGGAAATTATTCGACATTGTGTCATCCGGACCAAAGGGGAAGCGAACCATCCAGACTGTTATCGACGCAAAGTTGAAAAGCCAGCATGTGTGATGGTATGGGGGTGCATTAGTGCCCAAGGCATGGGTAACTTACACATCTGTGAAGGCACCATTAATGCTGAAAGGTACATACAGGTTTTGGAACAACATATGCTGCCATCTAAACGCCGTCTTTTTCATGGACGCCCCTGCTTATTTCAGCAAGACAATGCCAAGCCACATTCAGCACGTGTTACAACAGCGTGGCTTCGTAAAAAAAGATTGCAGGTACTTTCTTGGCCCGCCTGCAGTCCAGACCTGTCTCCCATGGAAAATGTGTGGCGCTTTATGAAGCGTAAAATAGGACAGCGGAGACCCCGGACTGTTGAAGGACTGAAGCTCTACATAAAACAAGAATTGGAAAGAATTTCACTTTCAAAGCTCCAACAATTAGTTTCCTCAGTTCCCAAACGGTCTGAGAAAATATTAAAATTTTTTGACATAGGATTTTTGAGTTTTCTTAAGCTGTATGCCATAATCAGTAATATTAAAATAATAGAAGGCTTGCAATATTTCAGTTGATGTGTAATGAATACAGAATGCATGACATTTTCATGTTTTTAGTTGCATTACAGAAAATAAAGGACTTTATCAACATATTCAAATTTTCTGAGACAGTCCTGTACATATATGCATGTTGTATTTTTATATATATATATATATATATATATGGCTTCACGGTGGCAGAGGGGTTAGTGCGTCTGCCTCACAATACGAAGGTCCTGCAGTCCTGGGTTCAAATCCAGGCTCGGGATCTTTCTGTGTGGAGTTTGCATGTTCTCCCCGTGAATGCGTGGGTTCCCTCCGGGTACTCCGGCTTCCTCCCACCTCCAAAGACATGCACCTGGGGATAGGTTGATTGGCAACACTAAATGGTCCCTAGTGTGTGAATGTGAGTGTGAATGTTGTCTGTCTATCTGTGTTGGGCCTGCGATGAGGTGGCGACTTGTCCAGGGTGTACCCCGCCTTCCGCCCGATTGTAGCTGAGATAGGCGCCAGCGCCCCCCGGGAATAAGCGGTAGAAAATGGATGGATGGATGGAGTTCCCAAACGTTTATTGAGTGTTGTTCAAAGAAAAGGTGATGTAACACAGTGGTGAACATGCCCTTTCCCAACTACTTTGGCACGTGTTGCAGCCATGAAATTCTAAGTTAATTATTATTTTCAACAAAAAAAAATATTTATGAGTTTGAACATCAAATATGTTGTCTTTGTAGCATATTCAACTGAATATGGGTTGAAAAGGATTTGCAAATCATTGTATTCCGGCTTCCTCCCACTTCCAAAGACATGCACCTGGGGATAGGTTGATTGGCAACACTAAATGGTCCCTAGTGTGTGAATGTGAGTGTGAATGTTGTCTGTCTATCTGTGTTGGCCCTGCGATGAGGTGCCGACTTGTCCAGGGTGTACCACGCCTTCCGCCCGATTGTAGCTGAGATAGGCGCCAGCGCCCCCCGGGAATAAGCGGTAGAAAATGGATGGATGGATGGAGTTCCCAAACGTTTATTGAGTGTTGTTAATAGAAAAGGTGATGTAACACAGTGGTGAACATGCCCTTTCCCAACTACTTTGGCACGTGTTGCAGCCATGAAATTCTAAGTTAATTATTATTTGCAACAAAAAAAATATTTATGAGTTTGAACATCAAATATGTTGTCTTTGTAGCATATTCAACTGAATATGGGTTGAAAAGGATTTGCAAATCATTGTACTCCGGCTTCCTCCCACTTGCAAAGACATGCACCTGGGGATAGGCCCCTCCCACTTCCAAAGACATGCACCTGGGGATAGGTTGATTGGCAACACTAAAATGGTCCCTAGTGTGTGAATGTGAGTGTGAATGTTGTCTGTCTATCTGTGTTGGCCCTGCGATGAGGTGGCGACTTGTCCAGGGTGTACCCTGCCTTCCGCCCGATTGTAGCTGAGATAGGCGCCGGCACCCCCCGCGACCCCGAAAGGGAATAAGTGGTAGAAAATGAATGGATGGATGGAGTTCCCAAACGTTTGAGTGTTGTGAACAGAAAAGGTGATGTAACACAGTGGTGAACATGCCCTTTCCCAACTACTTTGGCACGTGTTGCAGCCATGAAATTCTAAGTTAATTATTATTTGCAACAAAAAAAATATTTATGAGTTTGAACATCAAATATGTTGTCTTTGTAGCATATTCAACTGAATATGGATTGAAAAGGATTTGCAAATCATTGTATTCTGTTTATATTTACATCTAACACAATTTCCTCAGCTAGCTAGCTGTGACCGGCAAGAAATCTGCGTTCAAAAGACTCCGGCTTATTAGTGATTCCTAGAGCTCAAAAAAAGTCTGCGGGCTATAGAGCGTTTTCCGTTCGGGCTCCAGTACTCTGGAATGCCCTCCCGGTAACAGTTCGAGATGCTACCTCAGTAGAAGCATTTAAGTCTCACCTTAAAACTCATCTGTATACTCTAGCCTTTAAATAGACCTCCTTTTTAGACCAGTTGATCTGCCGCTTCTTTTCTTTCTCCTATGTCCCCCCCTCCCTTGTGGAGGGGGTCCGGTCCGATGACCATGGATGAAGTACTGACTGTCCAGAGTCGAGACCCAGGATGGACCGCTCGTCGGGACCCAGGATGGACCGCTCGCCTGTATCGGTTGGGGACATCTCTACGCTGCTGATCCGCTTGAGATGGTTTCCTGTGGACGGGACTCTCACTGCTGTCTTGGAGCCACTATGGATTGAACTTTCACAGTATCATGTTAGACCCGCTCGACATCCATTGCTTTCGGTCCCCTACAGGGGGGGGGTTGCCCACATCTGAGGTCCTCTCCAAGGTTTCTCATAGTCAGCATTGTCACTGGCGTCCCACTGAATGTGAATTCTCCCTGCCCACTGGGTGTGAGTTTTCCTTGCCCTTTTGTGGGTTCTTCCGAGGATGTTGTAGTCGTAATGATTTGTGCAGTCCTTTGAGACATTTGTGATTTGGGGCTATATAAATAAACATTGATTGATTGATTGATTCCCAACTCAAATGGAAACGGGGTTTGTTAGTAAACATTGATTAATTGATCGATTATTCGCGGATTATAATTATTTGGTAACGAAATAGGTGAAATTCCGGCACACCAGTGGTTGGGGACCACCGGCTTAGACCGTGGGTGGGTGGCAGTGTGACAGTGTCTCCTCAGCACTTGAAAGCCCGTGGCGGCGTGAATAAAGCATGATGTGGTGGGCAGGGGCCCGGCTCGTCCAACAAGTCCACCTAGTGTTTTGGTGACAGCAGACAAGTGGAAAGCCTTAAAAGTTTAATGGAGGCCACACCACGGAGGCTGCTATTGTTTCACTGCCGGCTGCCAGTATTTAGGCTGCTATTTAACCGGCGGGACACGGCGGCTAATGAAGTCAAGCCGCCACTGGCGTGATGGATGGAGGGTCACGCCCGGATCAGGGGGGACGGGGGGGTACAATAGCTGATAGTGAGCGCCGGAGAGCAGAGAGGAGACTTTTTTTTTTTGTGTTGTTTTTTTTCTCCGGTCTGCATCATAAATGTGTGTGCATGCGCTACAAGCCCCGTCGGCCATTCGGGGTGGTCAAGCTCCGTCTAGCAAA
>NC_084616.1:5437710-5447710 GCF_033978795.1 Nerophis ophidion
ATTGTACGGAATATGTACTGTACTGTGTAATCTAATAATACAAGTTTCAATCAATGCCTATTGAGCCTATGGTGCTGTTAAGTTATTTTGGCTCAATATGCCTTAATTTTTTTTATTTTAATGTACTATTATTTAATATATATTATTGTTTTAGTTGCTTAAGAGATATTCCTGGGCTTGAATCTGCTCGTTGCTATTTTTTAAGTTTTGTGCATTACTTGTTGCCGTAATCGATAAACAAACAGGTTACTCATCAGTTACTCAGTACTTGAGTAGTTTTTTCACAACATACTTTTTACTTTTACTCAAGTAATTATTTGGGTGACTACTCCTTACTTTTACTCGAGTAATACATCTCTAAAGTAACAGTACTCTTACTTGAGTACAATTTCTGGCTACTCTACCCACCTCTGCTGAGTATAAGTCGCAACCATGAAAAAAACTGCGACTTGGATTAGTTCAAACATGGCTTGCAAGGCTGGAAAAGGGGCGGTGGAAGACAAAAATGTTTGGGTGTGATGTAGAGCTGGGCAAAACCAAATGGATGAGAACAGATACACAAATAAACAGACTGGCAAAGGATGTGAGAACATGATGGGTGGATGACAGCTTGATAAATGGCAGTTGAGGGAAATGAAAATTGATAACGAAAAACCAAAAGTGACACAAAGGGAAGACATTTATTATTCCAATGACTGCCTGTGCATGAAGTGGAAAACAATTAAAAAATCTTCCTCAAGTGTATTGCGTCAGGCTAATGAATTCTGATGTCCCGACACACCAGATAAGTGCGTCACACAGATATTTGCTTAAAATTTGCATATGTAGAGTCGGATTTACAAATATTCCCCCCCCTGCTTGGCGGTCCTGTTCCAGTCAGTGTATGTTTGCTATCTTCAGATGACAAAGTGCTGCTTCTAATCTAACGTTGTGTCTGACCCACTTTGGATAGAAGTCAGACACACGGTTCATCTTGCAGATCGCTTGCAAATGACTTGCTTATAGGTCATAACCCAATTCTTCTGATGCATGTTTGCACCCAAGAATGTGCTCCTTTAGAGTCCGCTTTCCTTTCTGGGGTCACATCTTGATTGCTTTACGGCAGGGGTGTCCAAACATTTTCCACTGAGGGCCGCACACTGAATAATCAAAGCAAGCTGGGGCCATTTTGATATTTTTTATTTTAAGAAACAATACAATATATGTAGAAAAATATACATTTAGGCCTCCAGTCAGGCTTGACATCAAAGGGTTTTGGTCAAAAAAAAATATTAAAAATGTGTCATTATTCAGTATTATTATTATTATTTATTATAGACTTAAATCTCTAGATCAGGGGTGCCCATTACGTCGATCGCGAGCTACCAGTCGACCGCGGGGGGTGTGTCAGTCCATCTCCAGCCAGGCTTTTAAAAAAAATAGACCTAAAAATGAGTGATCATCAATCTTCACCAAGACGTCACTTAAATGACATTCACGGTACCGGAGGGTCTTGTGAGATGACGCTGGCTGCTGCAAGATCATTATTATGAAAATATGACCGAGAGGAAGGCCAGAAACACTTTTTATTTCAACAGACTCTCGCGCCGTACCTTCCGTCAAAACTCTAAAGGCCGACTGCACATTTCCTATCTTCACAATAAAAGCCCTGCTTCATGCTGCCTGCGCTAACTAAATACAGAGTCTCGGAAAACTGGCGTGCACAAGCGATCCCGTGATGTGCACGCTGAACATCCCTGGTTTACGGTGTTGAGATAGACATGTGGATCGCAGGACACATGCTTGCCAAGCCGTCATATTTCCATTTTCACTAACGACAACACCTTGGGTCCTCACCAATTAAGTAGCAGCCAAGTGTTCAATGTTGCCAACGCAGGCTTTTTTCTTACCGGGATTGAGGAGGAATGCAAACAAGAAGAGCTCACTTCTCTTCAAAATAGCATTGAGGCAGTTTGAAAAAGTACTTTCTACTATTATGTTTGTTGAACACTCATTCAGCTCTTAAGTGTTGATCCACATTGATTGCTTGTTATCATAATCAATTTAGTAGGATTTTGTACAAACACAACACGCTGTTAGAAAGCGGAAAAAGTCAGTTACATTTCCGTCCATCCATTTTCTACTGCTTGTCCCCTTTTGGGGTTGCGGTCGCTGGAGCCTATCTCAGCTGCATTCGGGCGGTAGGCGTCCTACACCCTGGACAAGTCTCCACCCCATCGCAGTCAGTTACATCATTTCATTCATGTTCATTATTAAATGTGTGCTAACCCAAACTATGTTTTAATTATATATATATATATATATATATATATATATATATATATATATATATATATATATATCCATCCATCCATCCATTTTCTACCGCTTATTCCCTTTCGGGGTCGCGGGGGGCGCTGGCGCCTATGTCAGCTACAATCGGGCAGAAGGCGGGGTACACCCATATATATATATATATATATATATATATATATGTTTTTAAACGTATATATAGATATGTGTGTGTGTATGTATGTTTGGATATGTATATATATGTTGATATATTTTTTATTTTTGATATATATATATTTATTTTTTCAAAATATTTTTTTGTATGTGAATATGTGTGTATATATATATATATATATGTATGTATGTATGTATGTATGTATGTATGTATATATATATATGTATATATACATACATGTATATACACTCATATATACATATACACAAATGCATGTATGTATATGTATATGTATATTATTTATATATATATATTATATGTATATTTATATATATATATATATATATATATATGAAAAATGCACCAATGCATGTATGTATGTATGTATATATATGTATATTAAATATATATATATATATATATATATATGTTTTTAAACGTATATATAGATATGTGTGTGTGTATGTATGTTTGGATATGTATATATATGTTTATATATTTTTTATTTTTGATATATATATATTTATTTTTTCAAAATATTTTTTTTGTATGTGAATATGTGTGTATATATATATGTATGTATGTATGTATGTATGTATGTATGTATGTATGTATGTATGTATGTATATATATATATATATATATATATGTATATATACATACATGTATATACACACATATATACATATACACAAATGCATGTATGTATGTGTATATGTATATTATTTATATATATTTATATATATATATATATATATATATATGAAAAATACACCAATGCATGTATGTATGTATGTATATATATGTATATTAAATATATATATATATATATATATATATATATATATATATATATATATATATATAAATACACATATGCATATATGTACAGAACTGTCTCAGAAAATTACAATATCGTGATGAAGTCCTTTATTTTCTGTAATGCAACTAAAAACATGAAAATGTCATACATTCTGGATTCATTACACATCAACTAAAATATTGCAAGCCTTGTATTATTTTAATATTGCTGATTATGGTATACAGCTTAAGAAAACTCAAAAATCCTATCTCAAAAAATGTGAATATTTCCTCAGACCAAGTAAAAAATAAAGATGTATAACAACAAAACAAAATCAAACATTTGAAAATGTCAATTATTGCACTCAGTACTTGGTTGGGAATCCTTTTGCATGGATTACTGCATCAATGTGGCGTGGCATGGAGGCAATCGGCTTGTGGCATTGCTGAGGTGTTATGGAGGCCCAGGATGCTTCAATAGTTGCCTTCAGCTCATTTGCATTATTGGGTCTGGTGTCTTTCAGCTTTTTCTTCACAATACCCCACAAATTCTCCATGGGGTTTAGGTCAGGAGAGTTGGCAGGGCAATGGAGGACAGTAATGCCATGGTCAGTACACCAGTTACTGATAGTTTTGGCACTGTGAGCAGGTGTCAGATCATGCTGGAAAATTAAATCATCATCTCCATAGAGCTTTACAACAGATGGAAGCATGTACACAGCTGCATTGACTCTGGACTTGATGAAACCATGAATTGATTAACGTGGACCCCGACTTAAACAAGTTGAAAAACTTATTGGGGTGTTACCATTTAGTGGTCAATTGTACAGAATATGTACTGAACTGTGCAATCTACTAATAAAAGTATGAATCAATCAATCAATCAATCAATCAAACACAGTGGACCAAAACCAGCAGCTGACATGGCTCCCCAAACCATTGCTGACTGAGGGAACTTCCTTTGTCTAGAGTTCAGGAGAGGCTTGACCATGGGAATACGGCTATTGAAGCTGTATCTGTTGAAAAGCTCTATGGAGATGATGATTTAATTTTCCAGCATGATCTGGCACCTGCTCACAGTGCCAAAACCAGCAGTAACTGGTGTACTGACCATGGCGTTACTGTCCTCCATTGTCCTGCCAACTCCCATGACCTGAACCTCATAGAGAATTTGTGGGTTATTGTGTAGAAAAAGCTGAAAGACACCAGACCCAATAATGCAAATGAGCTAAAGGCCGCTATTGAAGCATCCTGGGCATCCATAACACCTCAGCAATGCCACAGGCCGATTGCCTCCATGCCACGCCGCATTGATGCAGTCATCCGTGCAAAAGGATTCCCAACCAAATACTGAGTGCATTAATTGACATTTTCAAATGTTTGATTTTGTTTTGCTGTTATAAATCGTTATTTTTTTACTTTTCATAAGGTTTTGTTTTTGTTGACGTTTGTTGTAAAAATCTGCTCCCGCATATGTTTCTGACAAGTTTTTCGGCCACCCTGCTTTGGCCCTGGTCTGAGCTGCTGTGACCTTGATTACCGTAATAACTCCTATAAGACTCAAAAGTACAGACTTTAACCATTGAAATACTTTCTTTGGTTCAAGACTTACGGTCATTTAAAAATAGCACTGCACTTCATACTGGCGGCAAGAGTTTTGATGTTAAAGGTCTAAAAAAATGATGTAGAACGTCCGGAAAATATTAATGGGCCGCATGTCGCCCACGGGCCTTATTTTGCCACGGTCTGCTGCTGTTTATGCATTTGCTTAAATAGCTGCAGGGACTCCAAAGGTTATTTATTGCACATCCCATTCGCAAAGAGGTGTACAACTTCTTTAATGGTCCTGGCTCGTACAATCCCCATCAAGACCTTCTCCTCATCCTCCCTTTAATCCTTGGCCACTCCATCCCCTTTGTCTTCCTCCTTCAACACCGGACCACCATTACGGTATCGAACGCCGCATTCTGGCTCTCGCCCAGCTTTGGCCCCAGTGTGAAGTGGAGATGTTAATTAAATCTTTCATTTGCTCCAGATTAATTAGCATTATGCCACTTTTTAAGATAAACCGTGACTAATCAGATTAGGCCGGGGGCGAGCTGTAAAGCCGGGGCTGAGGATGAATCTGCAAAGAAGATCACTTTGAAGTCTTGCGCTCTTTCTGAGAACACCGAGGAAGAAAGTTTGACTAAATGTTATTTTTATTTGTAAATTCTTGTCTGTTTTCACCATTTATTTTTGTGTGTATCTACCACACACACACACACACACACACACACACACACACTATATCCTTTCATCTGCCTCTTCTTCTCAGGTGTTGTTATTATTATTTATTTTACTCCTAATGACTTTTTTCCACTCTGAGGAGTAAACGGAATTCATTTTTACACAACAAATTATCACTTCCCCTCCGGCATTAAAGCCATTACCTGTTGAATTAATTTCTGTAATATCGCTACCGGTTATTTTTTTTTTGGAGGATTTGTTTTCCATCTGCTTATCCTTGGCAAATTGTATGTATTAATGTATATTTTTTTGCAGTGATAATCACCCGCTGAGGGCTTCACAGGTTTAAAGATAATTGGAATTTAGTTGCGAGGAGACTTTCAATGAGGGTTTGTTTAGTTTTTTTTATCCCCTTGTCTGAAAAATAGGGCTGTGTGTAAATTCCCGCACTTCTCTACTTGTACCTCAATATGTACACGATGGGCCTGATAAACTTCGTTTACGTATTTAACACATGCTAACTTGATAGCACACGCAAAGCTGATGTACTTTTATTTACCGTCTATTATCTTCTATGTTAGCTCCCTCTTTTTATTTATGTTTATTTTCTGCTGGATCTTCTCTCTATTTTATGCTGCCCTTATTTTATTTGTATTTTTTTTTTTGCTGCTGCTGTTACGTATACTGTAATATTGTACATGGTAATTGGGATTTGTTGTATATTGTATATATTATATACAAGTATGATATAATATAATAGTATAATATGTCAGTATATATTATATATAACATGTAAATATTACATATTTTCCACCCTTTGAAACTGAGCTACTGTGTGGAACAATTTCCCTTGTGGATCAATAAAGTTTGTCTAAGTCTAATTAAATGAGCTAAATTTGGGGTGTCCAAACTACGGACCAACAACAACAACTTCAGATTGGCCCATGAAACGTGATGAGTTAAAGTATGTCGCCGGAAGGGAGATTAGAGATTGGATAGACTGTCTTATATGACACCATTTTATCACCATAAAGTGGTTAATGCAAGAAAGTTAGGCCAGTGACCTTTACTTATTCTCCGAATTGAGCGATGTGCAGCATTTACTTATATGACCAAATGCAAACAACCTTCCCTAGTCATGGTGCAAAAACAAAAATAATAATAATAAATCCAACCAACACAAAATGTCAACAGACATGGTAACACATACCACAACATACTCGCTGAACTTTGTGGATATAACCAAAAATGGCCATGCACCAAAATAAATTGTAAATTACACCGATTTAAATCTATTACAAAGCATAATGAGAAAAATGCAAAACACTCCCCACATTTACCCATGTTTGGCGCATTTTAGCAGCTTTATATTTCTGATTGATTACAAAACTTTGATGCGGTTGTCACATAAATAAACAAGGTTGGAGTCGAACTTTCAAATACTTTTAATATCCGATTATATTAGTTATTACTTATATATCCATTATACTATATCCATGTATAGGCTTTTATATATATATATATATAT
Source organism: Nerophis ophidion (assembly GCF_033978795.1). Taxonomy (NCBI): domain Eukaryota; kingdom Metazoa; phylum Chordata; class Actinopteri; order Syngnathiformes; family Syngnathidae; genus Nerophis; species Nerophis ophidion. Next base: position 5,444,715 of record NC_084616.1, read on the forward strand.
ATGTATACGGGGACGGCGTGGCGAAGTTGGGAGAGTGGCCGTGCCAGCAATCTGCGGGTTACTGGTTCAATCCCCACCATCCTAGTCACGTTCGTTGTGTCCTTGAGCAAGACACTTCACCCTTGCTCCTGATGGGTGCTGGTTAGCGCCTTGCATGGCAGCTCCCTGCATCAGTGTGTGAATGCGTGTGTGAATGTGGAAATACAGTCAAAGCGCTTTGTGTTTCTTTAAAAAGGGGTAGAAAGGCGCTATACATGTATATATACATGTATATGTATGTATATATATATATATATATGTATGTATATATACATATATATGTATGTATATATACATATATATGTATGTATATATACATATATATGTATGTATATTAATATGTATGTATATATATGTATGTATATATATATGCATGTATATATATATATATATATATATATATATATATATATATATATATATATATATATATATATATATGTCTTGATTGGATTATCCAGAGAATAGTGCTCGATACCGTGGTAGAGCGCAATATGTAGGTGTGGGAAAAATCATCTCCTGATGATTGAGGAAACCCCTCATGAAACAGTTCTGTAGAGACGAAGTAGTCTTGTGATATTTTTCCCACACCTACATATATATATATATATATATATATATATATATATATATATATATATATATATATATATGTCTTGATTGGATTATCCGGAGAATAGTGCTCGATACCGTGGTAGAGCGCAATATGTAGGTGTGGGAAAAAATCACAAGACTACTTCATCTCTACAGATCTGTTTCATGAGGGGTTCCCTCAATCATCAGGAGATTTTAATGGAAGCATTCACATACAATGGTTTATATAGAGCACAGAGTGGGTGGGTATATTCACGAAACCCAACACAACACTCCAATACGTGCACCACGACAGCAACCACCCACCCACCACCACGAAAAGAATACCTACCGGAATTAATAAAAGGCTATCGATGCTGTCATCCAGCAAAGCTGAATTCGACCAAGCAACCCCCCCGTACCAGAAAGCACTTGATGAAAGCGGATACAACTTCACCCTCACCTATGAACCCACCCCAGGAAACCAACCAAAAAAGAGCAGAAAACGAAACAACATCATCTGGTACAATCCGCCATTCAGCAAAGACGTCTCAACCAACATCGGCCGCAAGTTCCTCACTCTGATCGACAAACACTTCCCCAAAGGCAACACCCTAAGAAAAATATTCAACAAGAACAACATTAAATTGAGCTACAGCTGTATGAATAACATGCAACAAATCCTTTCAAACCACAACAAAGCAATTGCAAAAGGACTGCCCACCCCCAGACTAAACGACTCTGAAACCAATAATGAATGTAACTGTCGCAAGAAACCTGATTGCCCTCTCAACGGAAGGTGCTTACAGACATCAGTCGTTTACCAAGCAAAGGTAATACGCAAGGACATTAACACATCCGACACGTACGTAGGATTAACCGAAGGAGCGTTCAAAACAAGATGGAATAATCACAACGCCTCCTTTAGAAACCAGACTTTGCAGAATTCTACCGAACTCAGCAAACACATTTGGAACCTCAAAGACAATAATGTTGAATATTCAATAACATGGCAAATTCTTGCATCCAGCACACCTTACAACAGTGGTAATAAAAGATGCAACTTATGCTTAAAAGAGAAACTGTTTATTATATATCATCCAGAGCTATCATCCCTCAACAAGCGCAGTGAAATCATTTCAACATGCCGCCACAGGCGGAAACACCTCCTAGGTAACACATGAGCCAATCACCACACCCTACACCTGCTTGTACCCACCCACTCTGTGCTCTATATAAACCATTGTATGTGAATGCTTCCATTAAAATCTCCTGATGATTGAGGGAACCCCTCATGAAACAGATCTGTAGAGATGAAGTAGTCTTGTGATTTTTTCCCACACCTACATATATATATATATATATATATATATATATATATATATATATCCATCCATCCATTTTCTACCGCTTATTCCCTTTTGGGGCCGCGGGGGGCGCTGGCGCCTATCTCAGCTACAATCGGGTATATACATATATATATATACCTGCGAAACAGGCTTGTAGGAATGAAATAGCCTTTTTTTCCTGACCCAACGTATATATATATATATATATATATATATATATATATATATATATATATATATATATAATATATACGATCCATCCATCCATCCATTTCTACCGCTTATTCCCTTTGGGGTCGTGGGGGCGCTGGTGCCTATCTGTTACAATCAGGCGGAAGGCGCGTACACCCTGGACAAGTCGCCACCTCATCGCATATATATATATATATATATATATATATATATATAATATATACGATCCATCCATCCATCCATTTCTACCGCTTATTCCCTTTGGGGTCGTGGGGGCGCTGGTGCCTATCTCAGTTACAATCAGGCGGAAGGCGCGTACACCCTGGACAAGTCGCCACCTCATCGCATATATATATATGTATATATATATATTTATGTATGTATATATATATATTTATGTATGTATATATATATATATATATTTATGTATGTATATATATATTTATGTATATATATATATATATATATATATATGTGTATATATATATATACACATACATATATAATTAATGTTAAATCGTTCTTTTGAAAAGTAATTACCCGATTCCTATTTTAAACAGTCAGCTCGTTTGAGGAGGTAAACACTGAACACCAGCCCGGCATATTTGTTCATGAATTAACGTGGACCCCGATTTAAACAAATTGAAAAACTTATTGGGGTGTTACCATTTAGTGGTCAATTGTACAGAATATGTACTGTACTGTGCAATCTACTAATACAAGTTTCAATCAATCAATCAATTCTCTACATGTCAGTTTAGACTGCTCGATGGCTCCTCATCACCCCTTCAAGATGGCGGCCCAATTTCTCGCGTCACAGCAGCCAATGCTGCGTCTACTTAT
>NC_084616.1:5452710-5577710 GCF_033978795.1 Nerophis ophidion
TGACAGATATAAATAAGAACTTTACACTACTTTTATATTAGAAATGGCAACAGCGGACGATAAATGTCCCATAAGAAGAAGAACCTTATAGACTACGACGTCGACATGGATTACAAAGGCAGACGAGCTCAATTTTTCAGGATTTATGCAGATCCCAAATACAGATCAGTAAATTACACTAACATCCAATTTGATATTGATATTATTATTAATTTCGTCTTCTGATAGATCAAAAATGAACACCAAAGGGAGCATTTTAAAACTGCCAGACTCAAATCCACCTGTTTGACTGGTGAACAATATCACATCATTTATTCAGAAAGTATGAATAAGGACAAATGATGATAGAATACTATTAATCTCAACACATAAGTGTAAAAAAAAAAAAAACCCTGTAAAGATTGGTCCATTTTCAAAAAATCTTTATTTTTAAGTTATCATGTCATGATTGTGGCAGTCAAGCCCACTTGGCAATAGATTGAGTTTAAATGAGTTCGACACTCCCGATCCGAACAGTAAGATTCCCTGTGAAAGCAGACATTGTACAGTTAGTGTAGTTTTATTATGTTGGGATTTTATTTGTTATTTTATGCATGATGCACATTAGTGTCGTTGAAGGGAAAGTGAAGTGAAGTGAATTATATTTATATAGCGCTTTTTCTCTAGTGACTCAAAGCGCTTTACATAGTGAAACCCAATATCTTAAGTTACATTCAAACCAGTGTGGGTGGCACTGGGAGCAGGTGGGTAAAGTGTCTTGCCCAAGGACACAACGGCAGTGACTAGGATGGCGGATGCGGGAATCGAACCTGCAACCCTCAAGTTGCTGGCACGGCCGCTCTACCAACCGAGCTAAACCACCGTGAACATTGTGATGTGTATATCTGTATGCTGAAAATAAGCAAAACACATGAGCATTACATATTATGAGTGTCCCTGGCACAGTATTATATTACATATAGACTTAGAGCATGTATATAAAACAGTGATGGAGGCTTTTGGATGTTTTTTTAGAGTGATTTATAGGCGAAGTAGAGCTACTCCCGTTAGCTCCATTGTTAGCTGACTTTTGCTAAAGTTTATTTACGACTTAGAATGCTTAAAAAACCAACATGTGTGTGGATTGTAAATGATAGGCAAAGTCAATCAATCAGTCAATCAATGTTTACTTATATAGCCCTAAATCACTAGTGTCTCAAAGGGCTGCACAAACCACCACGACATCCTCGGTAGGCCCACATAAGGGCAAGGAAAACTCACACCCAGTGGGACATCGGTGACAATGATGACTATGAGAACCTTGGAGAGGAGGAAAGCAATGGATGTCGAGCGGGTCTAACATGATACTGTGAAAGTTCAATCCACAATGGATCCAACATAGTCGCGAGAGTCCAGTCCAAAGCGGATCCAACACAGCAGCGAGAGTCCCGTTCACAGCGGAGCCAGCAGGAAACCATCCCAAGCGGAGGCGGATCAGCATCGCAGAGATGTCCCCAGCCGATACACAGGCAAGCAGTACATGGCCACCGGATCGGACATTGAAGAAAAAGAAAAGAAACGGCAGATCAACTGGTCTAAAAAGGGAGTCTATTTAAAGGCTAGAGTATACAAATGAGTTTTAAGGTGAGACTTAAATGCTTCTACTGAGGTGGCATCTCGAACTGTTACCGGGAGGGCATTCCAGAGTACTGGAGCCCGAACGGAAAACGCTCTATAGCCCGCAGACTTTTTTTGGGCTTTGGGAATCACTAACAAGCCGGAGTCCTTTGAAGGCAGATTTCTTGCCGGGACATATGGTACAATACAATCGGCAAGATAGGATGGAGCTAGACCGTGTAGTATTTTATACGTAAGTAGTAAAACCTTAAAGTCACATCTTAAGTGCACAGGAAGCCAGTGCAGGTGAGCCAGTATAGGTATATATGTATGTATATATGTATATAAAGGTATATACAGTATAGGTATATATGTATGTATATATGTATATAAAGGTATATACAGTATAGGTATATATGTATGTATATATGTATATAAAGGTATATACAGTATAGGTATATATGTATGTATATATGTATATAAAGGTATATACAGTACAGGCGTAATGTGATCAAACTTTCTTGTTCTTGTCAAAAGTCTAGCAGCCGCATTTTGTACCAACTGTAATCTTTTAATGCTAGACATGGGGAGACCCGAAAATAATACGTTACAGTAATCGAGGCGAGATGTAACAAACGCATGGATAATGATCTCAGCGTCTTTAGTGGCCAGAATGGAGCGAATTTTAGCGATATTACGGAGATGAAAGAAGGCCGTTTTAGTAACGCTTTTAATGTGTGCCTCAAAGGAGAGAGTTGGGTCGAATATAATACCCAGATTCTTTACCGTGTCGCCTTGTTTAATTGTTTGGTTGTCAAATGTTAGAGTTGTATTATTAAATAGAGTTCGGTGTCTAGCAGGACCGATAATCAGCATTTCCGTTTTTTTGGCGTTGAGTTGTAAAAAGTTAGCGGACATCAAGCATTTGAAAGCACAATAAAGACTAACTCAAAAATATCACTATTGCAGTAGCATTGACCAGTCCAATGAGAACACAATGTTGAGTATCGTGGCCCCTGATTGGCTCAGCTTCAGGCGGCATGACTGTGTTGGTTTACATAAGATGACTCTGTGGGTGTTATTCAATATCCAGAGGGCTGTCATAATGTTAACAACCATGTTAAAAAGGTGATAAACCGGTGTTTTTTATTCTCTTGCTAGAAAAATGGTTGATTTTTAGGGATGCACCGATTAATCGGTAACCTATTCGGCCAAATATGGCAAAGAAAGCCACATTCGGCCTTTGGTGGAATGAGTTAAAAACAAGGCCGAATAGTGGCGTGTGACGCAGAGACTTAATTTTTTGACGCAATCAACCAACGTGCAGTGTTGAATTTAAATCGTTAGTTTCCTTCTTTTTATTCTGAAGCTGAAGTACTGTTATTGACGAATCTGTTCTGGCCTGGGATATGTTGTGTACCTGTATAAGTGTATGAGGTTACAAGCACACACTTATTGAGATTTACTTGAGCCTTCTGTTTACATTATTAGCCTGTTGTGTAGGCTACCTGTATAAGTGTATGAGGTTACAAGCACACACTTAATTGAGATTTACTTGAGCCTTCTGTTTACATTATTAGCATATCTACTGTGGCGAAGCAGACTTTTGCCAAAAGGACAATAATTCATTTGTTGTGGGTTTATCCACTTTAATGCACTTTATTTTTTTTTTTGGAATGCATGTTTTGTTTGAAGGCCTAATATAAATGAAAAACTGTGCTTTTTTGGAAAAGGAAAGGCTACTGGAATATTAAAAAATGTCAATATTCAATAAAAATTTACTTTATTTGAAAAACATGCCCTGCGATGAGGTGGCGACTTGTCCAGGGTGTACCCTGCCTTCCGCCCGATTGTAGCTGAGATAGGCGCCAGCGCCCCCCGTGATCCCGAAGGGGAATAAGCGGTAGAAAATGGATGGATGTCTAAAAATGTATTGTAGGCTATTTATGCAATATAAAGAAGTTGTGAAAAACTGCATTTATTATTCGGTATTTGGTATTCGGCCAAGCGCTCAAATTTTATTCGGCTTCGGCCACAAATTTTCATTTCGGTGCATCCCTATTGATTTTATAATTGTTTCCTACTTAGCAGAAATTCACGGCCCGCAACCATTTAACAGTGATAAACAAGAATTTAATGTATATATGGAAGATCGCAGTCAATAAAAACTACATACAAAAATAGTTAAAAGGAAAGTGTCATTAGGCGCCACATCTTCATCTCGACATCATCTTCATTTGAAAGTCGTCCAGTTACCTGCAGAGATCCAAGGCTGACTTTACCACTTTGATAGGGTCTTGCGTCAGCCCTCTTTGGCGAAGCCCCCGAGGTCACGCAACGTCTTCTCTTTGGTTGTCCTTCACAGAGAATTAGAGCTGCTCTATTTTAATGTGTTGCTATTACCACAAGTACATGTCAGGTCCTTGACGTTGCCCTTGGCATACCAAAGTGTACGGGACTTTATTACACGGGGTTACATCAAACTGCACTGTGATCTTTATTTGATTTGGACCATTTCTTTGGCTTTTCATATGATTTAAGCCTCATAATAAATGTTCCTGGATTTTATAACACATAAACGTATAATTCTCTGCCGAAGTCAGACTTTCTGCATCTTCTCAAGCTCTTAATATGCAAATGTGTATTTAGTTGTTTTTTTAATTAAGCAAAACTAGTTGTCACCAATAAATATGCTTTCTAATAAAACAGTGAGTTTGAATTTTAATGTTGTAAATATGTTATGCTTAACAAAAGAGAACAATGTGCATCACAATTACCCTTGCACGATTCAACTTGTCCGAAAAGGAAAAAGATTTAAAGCTTACTTTACAGAACCCAGTTAAACAAAATGTATATATTTATTTTTGTATTTGTAGCTGAGATAGGCACCAGCGACCCCAAAGGGAATAAGCGGTAGAAAATAGATGGATGGATTTATATTAAAAATATAATTAATATATATTTTTTTTAACAATTCTATGTTTCATCCAAACACAAAAGTGCTAAAAAAATAAATATATATATTTTAAATCCTAATATTATAAATGTGCGTCATTTATGCGCGTTTGCATAAAATGTGATATATTGATATTTCTAAAAATATAAATGCACATGGTCAATGCAAATGTATTAGAAAGAGCAACATCATATTTCTTTAGCACTTTTTTTTGGGTGAGAGAATTAAAACTAAATATATTAAAACTAATTATTATATACATTCAGTGCATTACCAAACAATATATTATTTAGTTCATAAATACAGTATACATATGTACAGTACATCCAGAAAGTATTCACAACTTCACTTTTTCCACATTTTATGTTACAGCCTTAATTCCATAATGTAATATATTTTTTGTCCTGAAAATTCTACACACAATACCCCATAATGACGATGTTAAGTTAAAGTTAAAGTACCAATGATTGTCACACACACACACACTAGGTGTGGTGAAATTTGTCCTCTGCATTTGACCCATCACCCTTGACCACCCCCTGGGAAGTGAGGGGAGCAGTGAGCAGCAGCGGTCCCGCGCCCGGGAATCATTCTTGGTGATTTAACCCCCAATTCCAACCCTTGATGCTGAGTGCCAAGCAGGGAGGTAATGGGTCCCATTTTTATAGTCTTTGGTATGACTCGGCCGGGGTTTGAACTCCCAACCTACCCATCTCAGGGCGGACACTCTAACCACTAGGCCACTGAGTAAGTGTGATTTTTTTTCCTTTTTTTTAATTTGTAAATTTAATAAAACCAAAAAAAATACAAAATCAAAAAATTCTACCCACAATACCCCATAATGACAGTGTTTTTTTTTCTTTTTTTTAATTTGCAAATTTAATAAAACAAAAAAAATAATTTAAAAAAGTCACATGTTCATAAGTATTTACTGCAGGGGTGTCCAAAGTGCAGCCCAGGGGCCATTTGGGGCACGCAGCTAATCATTTACCGGCCCGCCACACATTCTGCAAAAATTGATAGTATTGCAAAAATAAAGTAAAAACATTTAAAAAAGTCGAATGAGGTGAAATCTAATGAAGAAAAAGTGGCAATGTTGACACAAAGCTGCCATGCAGGCAGGTTTATTTTTCCCTTTTGTCTTTCTTTTCTTTTTTTTCCATTGCTCAAAAAAAAGGACAAAAAAATCTGTTAGAATGAATTATTACTTAAAAATTATCACTTTAAAATGTTTTATGTGGAAAAAATATTGCACATGTTGTGTGGTTGCCATATAAAAACATCAACGTTTTGACAAAAGAGCATAAAACAAACAAAATGATAGTTCAAACTTAAAATCGACAGATATATCGGAAGTTGATCTTGAAATTTAAGTGTTAAAAGTAAAAAAAAATAATAATAAAAATGCATCACTTTATGAGTGGGGAACCTTTCGGATGTCAAATATATTTAGTATCAATCAATCAATCAATGTTTATTTATATAGCCCCAAATCACAAATGTCTCAAAGGACTGCACAAATCATTACGACTACAACATCCTCGGAAGAACCCACAAAAGGGCAAGGAAAACTCACACCCAGTGGGCAGGGAGAATTCACATTCAGTGGGACGCCAGCGACAATGCTGACTATGAGAAACCTTGGAGAGGACCTCAGATGTGGGCAACCCCCCCCCTCTAGGGGACCGAAAGCAATGGATGTCGAGCGGGTCTAACATGATACTGTGAAAGTTCAATCCATAGTGGCTCCAAGACAGCAGTGAGAGTCCCGTCCACAGGAAACCATCTCAAGCGGATCAGCAGCGTAGGATTTTATTTAACTTTTCACTGTGATTACTCCATCCATCCATCCATTTTCTACCGCTTATTCCCTTTTAGGGTCGCGGGGGGCGCTAGCGCCTATTTCAGCTACAATTGGGTGGAAGGCGGGGTACACTCTGGACAAGTCGCCACCTCATTTTTTTGCTCAAAAATATTAAATAAAATCAATGGTGTCCTGCATTATTGATCTTTGAGGGCTTTAATTGCTAAATAAAGGAACTTTCCTGAAGGAATCAATAAAGTACTATCCATCTATCTAAATACTGCATATTTCAGTTTTACTATAAAAAAAACAAAGTTGTCTTTGACAGAAAAGGCATAAAACCTTATTTGTTTTACTTTATATCAACCTCAAGTTGATATAGAGATTTACTGTAAGTATTAAATAAAACAAAAAATAATTGACCCATGTTTAATATTTTAGTGACTGAGACCCTCTATGCTCCCCAGGAGCCCTAAGGATAAAAAAAAATCCATATATTTTTGAAAATAAAAAATATCAAAATGGCCTCCGCATGCTTAAATTTTTCCGTGTGGAAAAAGTTTGGACACCCCTGATTTACAGCCTTTGCTCACTACTTTGTTGTGAGCAATTACAGCCTCAGGTCTTTAAATACGACACCACAAGCCTGGCACACCTATGTTTGGGCAGTTTCGCCCATTCCTCTTTGCAGCACCTCTGAAGCTCCATCAGGTTGGATGAGAAGTGTTGCTTTTCATCCAGGATGTCTCTGTACATTGCTGCATTCACATTAGTCTAGTCAGGGAGGTGACTAGACTAATGTGAATTTAGCCAAAATAAAACAAAACAAATTAAACTTTTCATATTGTCATTATGGGGTGTTTTGTTCAGAATTTTGAGGACAAAAATGAATTCATTTCATTTTGGAATAAGGCTGTAAGATAACAGGCCCTGTGATGAGGTGGCGACTTGTCCAGGGTGTACCCCGCCTTCCGCCCGATTGTAGCTGAGATAGGCGCCAGCGCCCCCCGTGACCCTGAAAGGGAATAAGCGGTAGAAAATGGATGGATGGATGGATGTAAGATAACAAATTGTGGGAAAAAATGAAGCACCGTGAATAATATCCAGATGTACTCTGTAAAAAAAAAATAATTCTGTAAATAAACGGTCATCTACTGGCAGCTACGGCTGCCAAACGAAACCATAAAATTAAAGTAAAACATTGTAAACATAATAATGATCAAAAACCTAGTATTTAAAGAAATTTTTATGAAACGTTTTGCGGAAAAATATCTTAATTTTACAGATTTTTACTATATTATTAAGATCAACCACCTTTGATAAAGTGACGATGCAAACAGTTCTGCAGAAAAATACTTTTATTATTACAGAGTTTTTTAAAATTATTACGATCAACAACCTTTAATGAAGTGACAATGCTGGCAGTTCCACTGAAAAATACCATTATTTTACAGATTTTTTCTGAATTGTTAACCAACCAATTTAACGAGAAAAATGTTAAATTGTTAGTTTGAGCATAAACTTTTATACAACAGGCTACTTATATTTTTCAACTTGAATATAAAAACACATATAAATATAAAAAAAATAAGACTTTAGAATTACATATAAAACTGTTTAATTGTTAGTATGGACATAGACTTTTATATAACAAGCTACATATTTAATGGAAGTTAATTACTGTAATTTTACATGAATTTGAGAAAACAGAAAATATGTATAATTAATTTTGTGTGTTTCTGTAAAAAAAAATAGAAATATACCGTACTTAGTTTGTCATTACTGGCATATTACTTAAAATAACAGGCGGTTTGTTTATTTGCAGATAATGCCTTCAATTCTACAGTTTTATAACCTATTTAAAAAAAATAGCAAAATTACAGTAGAAATTTAAATTAACCATAAAAATAGGATTGTTTTTTTTACAGTGTATATACAGTGGGGCAAGAAAGTATTTAGTCAGCCAGCGATTGTGCAAGTTCTCCCACTTCAAATGATGACAGAGGTCTGTAATTTTCATCATAGGTACACTTCAACTGTGAGAGACAGAATGTCCAAAAAAAATCCAGGAATTCACATTGTAGGAATTTTAAAGAATTTATTTGTAAATTATGGAAGGAAGATCTCTGGCTCTCACAGACCTGTAACTTCTTCTTTAAGAAGCTTTTCTGTCCTCCACTCGTTACCTGTGTTAATGGAACCTGTTTGAACTCGTTATCTGTATAAAAGACCCCTGTCCACAGCCTCAAACGGTCAGACTCCAAACTCTAATATGGCCAAGACCAAAGAGCTGTCGAAAGACACCAGGAAAAGAATTGTAGACCTGCACCAGACTGGGAAGAGTGAATCTACAATAGGCAAGCAGCTTGGTGTGAAAAAATCAAATGTGGGAGCAATTATAAGAAAATGACATACAAGACCACTCATAATCTCCCTCGATTTGGGGCTCCATGCAAGATCTCATCCCGTGGGGTCAAAATGATCATGAGCAAAAATCCCAGAATGAGCTGCAGAGAGCTGGGACCAAAGTAACAAAGGTTACCATCAGTAACACACTACGCCGACAGGGAATCAATCCTGCAGTGCCAGACGTGTCCCCTGCTTAAGCCAGTGCATGTCAAGGCCCGTCTGAAGTTTGCCAGAGAGCACATGGGAGAATGTCATGTGGTCAGATGAAACCAAAATAGAACTTTTTGGTATAAACTCAACTTGTCCTGTTTGGAGGAAGAAGAATACTGAGTTGCATCCCAAGAACACCACACCTACTGTGAAGCATGGGGGTGGGAACATCAAGCTTTGGGGCTGTTTTTCTGCTAAGGAGACAGGACGATTGATCCGTGTTAAGGAAAGAATGAATGGGGCCATGTATCGTGAGATTTTGAGCCAAAACCTCCTTCTAACAGTGAGAGCTTTGAATGGTTGACCAAATACTTATTTTCCACCATAATTTACAAATAAATTATTTAAAATTCCTACAATGTGAATTCCTGGATTTTTTTTTTCACATTCTGTGTCTCACAGTTGAAGTTTTATCTTCCACCATAATTTACAAATAAATTCTTCAAAATTCCTACAATGTGAATTCCTGGATTTTTTTTACCTATGATGAAAATTACAGACCTCTGTCATCATTTGAAGTGGGAGAACTTGCACAATCGCTGGCTGACTAAATACTTTTTTGCCCCACTGTATAGGACAGGGGTCGGGAACCTTTTTGGCTGAGAGAGCCAAGAATCAAAATATTTTAAAATGTATTTCCGTAAGAGCCATATAATATTTTTTTTCAACACCGAACACAACTAAACGTGTGCATTTTTAAGTTAGACCAACATTTCTAGAGTATAATAGCTCTCTTAATATTTGTAATAACATTGTTATTCTGAAGTTAACTGTGGAGGGGGCGTGGCCTGCAGGCCTGCAGCGAAGCAGGGTGTGCCAGGACCGACCTCGAAATCAGCGACAGGTGCGTAAAAGGCCCACCTGGGCCTCGTTATCTAATCACCTGTCGCTCTATTATAAGCAGCAGCCAGGAGGAGAGACGGGGGCTGGGGGTGGAGCCAGAGTGCGAGCGAGAAGTGAAGTGAATTATATTTTATATAGCGCTTTTCTCTAGTGACTCAAAGCGCTTTACATAGTGAAACCCAATATCTAAGTTACATTCAAACCAGTGTGGGTGGCACTGGGAGCAGGTGGGTAAAGTGTCTTGCTCAAGGACACAACGGCAGTGACTAGGGTGGCGTAAGCGGGAATCGAACCTGCAACCCTCAAGTTGCTGGCACGGCCGCTCTACCAACCGAGCTATACCGCCCCGAGAACAAAAGAGAAAAAGACAATTGCTGGAAAGCAACGGAGAGACTTATTGAAAAATAAAAAATATTGCAACCCTGAAACAGGCTCTCACGTCGGTGCAAACCCTAAACTAATCAATAATAAATAAATCACTTCTTACCCTTAATGCAACTTCTTGAACAAGTGCGGTAGAAAAAAGGATGGATGGATTAAAATGCATGAGAATGTTTTATATTTTGAACGTTATTTTTGACACTGTGCTTACCAGCAGAAAATGGATGGATGATACTTTTTCGTCACTTATTGTTTGTCTTTGGTACACTAATGTGTTTTAGGCCATTGGTTCTTTGTTTTATTTTTGCAAAAATGTATACAGTATATCTATTTTTATATTGCTATTTTTATCTTTGGTATGAAAATTATTAAGTAACAACATCTATTAGTATTTTTTGGTTCTTTGTTGTTGCTATTTTTGTATTATGACAATTTATTATTGGATCATGTTGTACTGCATTTTAATCGTTTGTTCTGTGGTTGTGTGATGTTTTTTGCCTGGACCCCAGGAAGAATAGTCTCCACTGCGGTGTAGACTAATGGGGATCCTTAATAAACTAAACTAAACTAAACTAAACTAAATAAACTAAACTAAACCAGCGGAATTATTCATTACTTATCGTGTAAAGCAATGTTAGCTAAGATTTACCTGAGAGCCAGGTGCAGTCATCAGTAGAGCCACATCTGGCTCTAGAGCCATAGGTTCCCTACCCCTGTTCTAGGACATTGTTATGCTACTATCATGTTTGTAGCAACAACAGTGGTATCTTGCATTCCATTTTAAAGAGACTAGTTGTAATACCATTATTCTAAAGGTGACCCCCCCCCAATGTGGCCCCTTAACATTCGCCTGTATCGCCTATTGACAGAGCCCTTATTGATGGAAACTTCCACATTGTATTGCTCTCTCACCCCTTTACCTTTTCTCCATGTTTTTCAATGAGTGCCTTAAAGCCTTCATAACGTCTATACCAAAACAAGCATGGCCGCCTTGTGCTGTGGGCCTTGCTGAGCGCCACAGTCGTACAAGGCGGTGGACACATTACGCATAATTACCTTGTGATGCTTGTTAGGGATGACACGCTCGTGTGTGTGTGTGTGTGTGTGTGTGTGTGTGTGTGTGTGTGTGTGTGTGTGTGTGGGTGTGATGGTGGCAACAAGCATCCATCCGACACCTTATTTGTTTTGTCACACCACACCTGTCCCCGTTACGCATCGTAATTCGCCTCGATAAATCACACCGCTGTTTTGTTTTTTGTTTTCCCGGGCGATGCCTGCCGCCCGACTATTTTCCTCTCTCCGCCGCAGTTGTTTCCGGACACGGGACCTCGCCAAGGAGGCACCAGGATGACCATCGTCGGAGAGAACCTGGGTCTGCACTTCAGGGACATCCAGTCGGGCGTCAGGTTAGGCAAGGTGCCCTGCGTCCCCATCGAGGAGGAGTACCTGAGCGCTGAGAGGTGAGGTTGCACCACGTGTCAGGTTCAAACACCGAAACCATCTATTACACAAGACAAGAAGACGGAATCAAGCGGAGACAGAGTTGGGTTTTACTCATGAGGAGAGACGTATTGGGCTGTACACTCAGTTACAGTTTCCCCCTACGCTCTAAGGCAGGGGTCGGGAACCTTTTTGGCTGAGAGAGCCATACAAGCCAAATATTTTTAAAAGTATTTCCGTAAGAGCCATATAATTATTTTTTTTAACAATGAATACAACTATATGCATGCATTTTTAAGAAACACCAACATTTTTAGTGTAGAATAAATCTCTTATTCTTTTTAATAACATTATTATTCTGAGGCTATCCATCCATTTCTACCGCTTATTCCCTTTCGGGATCGCGGGGGGCGCTGGCGCCTATCTCAGCTACAATCAGGCGGAAGGCAGGGTACACCCTGGACAAGTCGCCACCTCATCGCAAGGCCAACACAGATAGACAGACAACATTCACACTCACATTCACACACTAGGGACCATTTAGTGTTGCCAATCAACCTATCCCCAGGTGCATGTCTTTGGAAGTGGGAGGAAGCCGGAGTATCAATCAATCAATGTTTACTTATATAGCCCTAAATCACTAGTGTCTCAAAGGGCTGCACAAACCACCACGACATTCTCGGTAGGCCCACATAAGGGCAAGGAAAACTCACACCCAGTGGGACGTCGGTGACAATGATGACTATGAGAACCTTGGAGAGGAGGAAAGCAATGGATGTCGAGCGGGTCTAACATGATACTGTGAAAGTTCAATCCACAATGGATCCAACACAGTCGCGAGAGTCCAGTCCAAAGCGGATCCAAGACACAGCAGCGAGAGTCCCGTTCACAGCGGAGCCAGCAGGAAACCATCCCAAGCGGAGGCGGATCAGCATCGCAGAGATGTCCCCAGCCGATACACAGGCAAGCAGTACATGGCCACCGGATCGGACCGGACCCCCTCCACAAGGGAGAGTGGGACATAGGAGAAAAAGAAAAGAAACGGCAGATCAACTGGTCTAAAAAGGGAGTCTATTTAAAGGCTAGAGTATACAAATGAGTTTTAAGGTGAGACTTAAATGCTTCTACTGAGGTGGCATCTCGAACTGTTACCGGGAGGGCATTCCAGAGTACTGGAGCCCGAACGGAAAACGCTCTATAGCCCGCAGACTTTTTTTGGGCTTTGGGAATCACTAACAAGCCGGAGTCCTTTGAACGCAGATTTCTTGCCGGGACATATGGTACAATACAATCGGCAAGATAGGATGGAGCTAGACCGTGTAGTATTTTATACGTAAGTAGTAAAACCGTACCCGGAGGGAACCCACGCATTCACGGGGAGAACATGCAAACTCCACACAGAAAGATCCCGAGCCTGGATTTGAACCCAGGACTGCAGGAACTTCGTATTGTGAGGCAGACGCACTAACCCCTCTGCCACCGTGAAGCCTATTCTGAGGCTAATCAAAAATAAATAAAATACTTCTTTCCATTAATGAGACTTCTTGAACAGGTGCGGTAGAAACCGGATGGATGAAAATGCATGAGAATGTTTTATGTTTTGAACGTTGTTTTTGACACTGTGATTACCAGCGGAATTATTCATTACTTATCGCGGTAAGCAATGATTTAAGGTCCAAGCTATTGAATATGCTAAAAAGAACAGTAAGCAGCTATGTTTTATTAATTTACCATAGCTGTGTGTGTCAAATATGAGTCATTAAATGACTCCCGCCTCCTGGTGGTAGAGGGCGCTAGTGATCCTTCTTGCGACTACCCGGCTGCAGAAGAAGTGACAACAAGCAGCAAGAGTGAGCAGCGATCGTTTATTTTTTCCTCTCGCTTGCACTTTTAACATGGAGGATTACATATCTAAAATAAAACAGTTTTCTAAACTGGACTTTCAATCGAAGCAGATCTCCATCGAGACAGAGAGACTTTTAAAACTGAAGAAAGATAAGGAAGACTTCTATAAAGAAGTTATTGATGCTTTTGATCAGAAGGAACTGCGCATTAACATCATTTATAAGTAAAGGTAAGACCATAATAAAGTTTTTTTAATTTTTTTTCATTAAATGTGCTTTTCATTAAGGTATCCATACACTCAAATCTATAAGCGCAGGCCTAAATTTACCGCATGCCTTTGGTAAACGCCGGAGTGAGAAGAGGTTTTAAATTAATTAGCGCCCAGGCGGCAATTCAAGGAATTACGGTACTCAGAATGGAAATGTGCTGACACTCGTGATCTCGCCCTGTCTCTGTCCTGTCCGCGCCGAGGTACTCGATGTCCGTCCTCGGTTGTCAGCAGGCAGGGTCTGGAAACAAACTGCTGACACGAGACAACTCGCAAAGCAAGATTTCCCGTTGTGTGCCTTTGCACAGAGATAAAAGTACAACTTCGGCACAATTGATAATAACTATTGCAACGGCCTTTAAGCATAAGAGTTGTGCGCTAACTTACACATAATTATTGTAACAAAATGTAGTATGTTGACGAAAGACACCCCAATGATGTGGACATTTGCTCTTTTTGCAGGATAGTGTGTCAGCTCAATGACGCGACAGGATACAGGGTCCAAGAGGCTCAGGTGGAGGTGTGTGTGAGGGACTGTGTCAACGACTACAGAGCTCTGTCCCCCAGGCCCTTCACGTTTGTGGTAAGACAACACACCGTAAGACATTAATGGACTTGTTGCAATAAAACTGCACAAGCAAGGTCCATACCGGCATGCTTGGGGGAGTTTGGTGTGGAAACACTTGAGAGTCATGACCTTTAAACTTTGACATTTAATTCTAAATACCATTGGAATTTAGCTGCAGGCTGTTTTTCTTTCTTTTTTCTTCTCTTTGTCTCCAAATGCTAGTGTTAACCGACCAAAAACACTGCAAAAATTCAATATTATCTACAGCTGATTGTCACACACACACTTGGTGTGGTGAAATTATCCCTGATCACCGCGCCCGGGAATCATTTTGTGATTAAACCCCCAATTCCAACCCTTGATGCTGAGTGTCAAGCAGGGAGGTAATGGGTACCATTTTTATAGTCTTACTTATGGCTGTTAGCGAAGAAAAATCTATAAATTAGTCGCACCGTTTTAGAAGCTGCAGGGTCAAAGCGTAGGAAAAAAGTAGTCCGGAATTTACGGTATTTCTTGCATTCTATTGTATTGTCTGTGTTACAATAATTCCATCCATCCATCCATCATCTTCCACTTATCCGAGGTCGGGTCGCGGGGGCAGCAGCCTAAGCAGGGAAGCCCAGACTTCCCTCTCCCCAGCCACTTCGTCTAACTCTTCCCGGGGGATCCCAAGGCGTTCCCAGGCCAGCCGGGAGACATAGTCTTCCCAACGTGTCCTGGGTCTTCCCCGTGGCCTCCTACCAGCTGGACGTGCCCTAAACACCTCGCTAGGGAGGCGTTCGGGTGGCATCCTGACCAGATGCCCGAACCACCTCATCTGGCTCCTCTCGATGTGGAGGAGCAGCGGCTTTACTTTGAGTTCCTCCCGGATGGCAGAGCTTCTCACCCTATCTCTAAGGGAGAGACCTGGAAACTCATTTGGGCCGCTTGTACCCGTGATCTTATCCTTTCGGTCATGACCCAAAGCTCATGACCATAGGTGAGGATGGGAACGTAGATCGACCGGTAAATTGAGAGCTTTGCCTTCCGGCTCAGCTCTTTCTTCACCACAACGGATCGATAAAAGGTCCGCATTACTGAAGACGCCGCACCGATCCGCTTGTCGATCTCACGATCCAATCTTCCCCCACTCGTGAACAAGACTCCTAGGTATTCTAATTCTTATCTAAAATTTTGTTTTTCTTTTCAAAAGGCAAAATGTATTTTAAGGCAGCCAAGCACAGAATAAATGGATTTCAATTCATTTAAATAGGCGACGTTGTTTCGCCGTATGAGTTTTTCGAGGTACGAGCTGTGTCACGGAACCAATTAAACTCACATCCCCAGGCACCAATGCAGTATTTATTTTTTATATATTGTATACACTCTTCCGAACATTGAGGTATGCAACTATGATTTCAGTAGCGAGGCAAAATGAGCATGCTTTAAATGGGGAGAGAATAGCACCATGTTGTGGACAAACAATAACATTTCAGTTAGAAATTTCAATGTAAATAACTGCATTAGTTTGATATGATAAATGTTGCATAAAAATGGCATTTTAAATGTTTTTTACTGCGTACCTTTGCCATGTTAGTGTCATTTAAAGAGCAGATATGGTAACTCACATCCACCGATGGTATGGTATCACTTGGTCCCTCGTGATTCCTTTCACACAATTGCAACATGCCTGAAAAGAAGTAAGAAGAAGCAGAGCTTCTTCAGCCCTGCCTCTACTCCATGTCCATTAATAATAATAATAAGTTCACATCATTTTTGGAAAAAGTTGGTTAGTTTTTGTACGGTTTCCTTTTCCTAAACTTGTACCGTATTTTTCGGACTATAAGTCGCAGTTTGGCCAGGTTTGCGACATATACCCCGGAGCGACTTATGTGTGAAATTATTAGCACATTACCGTAAAATATAAAATAATATTAGTTATCTCATTTGCGGAATAGGCGGAAGAAAATGTCAGCAATCGTCACACACATGTCAACCATTAACAATTCGGCGGGGGAGGGTCGTGGAATGCTAACTGCTATATGCTACTGCCGTAGCTATTAAAGGCCTACTGAAAGCCACTACTAGCGACCACGCAGTCTGATAGTTTATATATCAATGATGAAATATTAACATTGCAACACATGCCAATACCGCCGGTTAAGTTTACTAAATTGCAATTTTAAATTTCGCGCGTAAGTATCATGCTAAAACGTCGCGGTATGATGACGCGTGCCCGTGACGTCACGCATTGTAGAGGACATTTTGTTCCAGCAACGTTCCCAGCTATAAGTCGTCTGTTTTCATCGCTTAATTCCACAGTATTCTGAACCTCTGTGTTGCTGAATCTTTTGCAATTTGTTCAATTAATAATGGAGACGTCAAAGAAGAAAGATGTAGGTGGGAAGCGGTGTATTGCGGCCGCCTTTAGCAACACAAACACAGCCGGTGTTTCATTGTTTACATTCCCGAAAGATGACGGTGAAGCTTTACTACAGAACAGAGCGGTCAAGCGAACATGGTTCCCTACCACATGTCAACCGGCAGGTTTTGGTGAGAAAATGGTGGTAATAAGTCGGCTCTTACCATAGACATGAGCGGAGTGTGAAGTGAAGTGAATTATATTTATATAGCGCTTTTCTCTAGTGACTCAAAGCACTTTACATCGTGAAACCCAATATCTAAGTTACATTTAAACCTGTGTGGGTGGCACTGGGAGCAGGTGGGTAAAGTGTCTTGCCCAAGGACACAACGGCAGTGACTAGGGTGGCAGAAGCGGGGATCGAACCTGCAACCCTCAAGTTGCTGACACGGCCGCTCTACCAACCGAGCTTTACCGCCCCGAGCTTGCGTCGTTCCTCCTGCACCTGTCAAAGAGGCAGTTGTGGACTCTCTTGCCTCCTCCCACCGGCCGCCCCCGACCGTCGGATGCTTCCACCGTGGAGGAGGGATAAAATAAAAAAATCTCAGCCCATCCCGACTAGCTGCCTTTGCCTCGTCGAGAAACGTGGTTTCCCTCGGAGACACTGGCGGTCACCACACCCGTGGCCACACCCCTTCGACTTTCAGGTTGTACAGGTACGACCATATAATCTCACTAAAACACTAGTAACACAATAAGCAGATACGCGATTTTCCAGAATTATCCTAGTAAATTTATCTAAAAACATCTGAATCGCTCTGTCGTCTATTTTTTTTTAAATTAATATCTATCAATCAATCTATCAATGTTTACTTATATAGCCCCAAATCACTAGTGTCTCAAAGGGCTGCACAAACCACTACGACATCCTCGGTAGGCACACATAAGGGCAAGGAAAACTCACACCCAGTGGGACGTCGGTGACAATGATGACTATGAGAACATGATACTGTGAAAGATCAATCCATAATGGATCCAACACAGTCGCGAGAGTCCAGTCCAAAGCGGATCCAACACAGCAGCGAGAGTCCCGTTCACAGCGGAGCCAGCAGGAAACCATCCCAAGCGGAGGCTGATCAGTAGCGCAGAGATGTCCCCAGCCGATACACAGGCGAGCAGTACATGGCCACCGGATCGGACCGGACTCCCTCCACAAAGGAGAGTGGGACATAGAAGAAAAAGAAAAGAAACGGCAGATCAACTGGTCTAAAAAGGGAGTCTATTATTATTATTTATTTTTTCTAGTCCTTCACTCTCACTTTCCTCATCCACCAATCTTTCACCCTTGCTCAAATTAATGGGGAAATCGTCGCTTTCTCGGTCCGAATCGCTCTCGCTGCTGGTGGCCACGGTTGTAAACAATGTGAGGAGCTCCACAACCCGTGATGTCACGCGCACATCGTCTGCTACTTCCGCTACAGGCAAGGCTTTTTTATTAGCGAACTTTATGGTCGATGTTCTCTACTAAATCCTTTCAGCAAAAATATGGCAATATCGCGAAATAATCAAGTATGACACATAGAATGGACCTGCTATCCCCGTTTAAATAAGAACATCTCATTTCAGTAGGCCTTAAAAATGGATGATTTCATCATTGGGGGTAACTTATAAAAACTGAGAAGGGCTGAACAAAAATGTCAGCGAAAAGGAAAACATGTACTGCAGATTACAAGCTGGACGTAGTGAAATATGCAGCAGAAAAGGAAAAGAGGAAGCGGCGCATACCTTTGGAGTTGGCAGAGTTGTTTAGAAGCGACATCAAGGAAGAAGATTTCATGGGATTTATGGATTAGGAGTGAGAGATAGTTTGGTAAAGGTATAGCATGTTCTATATGTTATAGTTATTTGAATGACTCTTACCATAATATGTTATGTTAACATAGCAGTTGGTTATTTATGCCTCATATAACCTACACTTATTCAGCCTGTTATTTGTTTTAAATTGCCTTTCAAATGTCCAACGATGAAATGCTCCATTTTAATATCTACGGCAGTAGCATATAGCAGTTAGCATTCCGTGACCCACAATGCACTTCTGCCATGACCCTCCCCAGCCGAATTCTTATTGGTTGACAAGTGTGTGACGATTGCTGACAGTTTCTTCGTCTTGTCCTCGAATTAAATAAGTAATATTATTTCATATTTTACGGTAATGTGTTAATAATTTCACACATAAGTCGATCCTGAGTAGAAGTCGCACCCCCGGAAAAAACTGCAACTTATAGTCCGAAAAATACGGTACTTACTATGGTATATTATTTATTTATTATTCATGCATTCACTTTTTTGTTACAGGAACACAAGCAAAGGGGATACAATTGCCATGATCTGAAAAGGGGTAGGATTAAATAAGATCAGCTTCTTCCTACTCCTTTTCGGACGTGCTGTAATGAAACAACTAGAAATGTGTGATGCATTACATTGTGTCGTATGCATGTTTCACATAAACTGACACTGAACTGAACTACTGTATTTCCTTGAATTGCCGCCGGGGGGCTAATTAATTTAAAACCTCTTCTCACTCTCGCGCTTACCAAAGGCATGCGGTAAATTTAGGCCTGCGCTTATAAATTTGAGTGTGATGTAAGGATACCATCATGAAAAGCAGATTTAATAAAAAAAACACGTTATTATGGTCTTACCTTTACTTATAAATGAAGTCCATGCGCAGCTCCTTCTGATCAAAAGCACCGATAACTTGTTTATAGAAGTCTTCCTTATCTTTCTTCAGTTTTAAAAGTCTCTGTCTCGATGGAGATCTTCCTTTATTACCTCCTGCTTCCATTGAAAGTCCAGTTTAGAAAACTGTTTTATTTTAGATATGTAATCCTCCATGTTAAAAGTGCAAGCGAGAGGAAAAAATAAACTCTTGCTGCTTGTTGTCACTTCTTCTGCAGCCGAGTAGTCGCAAGAAGGATCACTAGCGCCCTCTACCACCAGGAGGCGGGAGTCATTTAATGACTCATATTTGACACACGCAGCTACGGTATATTAATAAAACATAGCTGCTTACTGTTCTTTTTAGCATATTCAATAGCTTGGACCTTAAATCCTACTGAATAGCTCTTAATATTATTTCCTTTATGCGATTTCAAATGATTGAAATCAGCCTCCTCCATTTTGAAAATGATGACAGGTGAAGTGTCACTCGTGACGTGACGAGTTTGACCCGGTGGAAATTCTAGGCATGCGCTAATAAAAATAATATTTTGCAAAACTAGTTTGACTCGGCGTTAATCCTGAGTCGGCGGTAATGCTAAGCATGCGCTAATTATTTTGCGGAACGAGTTTGACCCGGCAGTAATTCTAGGCAGGTGCATACTATATACCCGGCGGCCATTCAAGGAAATACGGTATATCCATTCAACACAGACAAAAATGTCTTTGGAACTGATTTCCAAATCAGAATGGAACAAGGACCTCCTAACGTGATACCAATTGTCTCCTGTCTTCTCCAGACGCCGTTCTTCACTCGCATCCAGCCTTCCCAGGGACCTATTTCGGGGGGCACCAGAGTGACCATCGAGGGGAGCTACCTCAACGCGGGCAGCTCCGTTTCTGTCAGCATCGGGCTGCAACCCTGCCTCTTTAAAAAGTAGGTTCAAGAAGCCCGCACGTAACCGTGGAAATGACATGCGAGCAAATAATGGTATGTGAGAGTGGCGATGTCCCCGCCGTGAAAGATGAGGTGTGCTTCTAAAACCATGTCGCCAGTTGGCAGGTGTGTAAATGTTACTCGCAGGCACACCGCATCACTCAGCCTACAGCTTTATTTTTTCCCTTAATCTCAGGCAGCCGAGGAAAAAAAAGCATTCTCAGCTATCACAACAGTTGCATGCATGTCAAACGTAGCGGCCCCCCTCCCGGCTGCTAATCTGTGTTGAAGCCACTACTGTTACTGCCAGCTTTGATGTTGCTGCAGTCGCTTCTGCACGGCGGTAAATCCGGCTGATTCCACTGCAAGCGCAACCCCGTCTTTATCTGTCAGACCTCCACTGTTTGGAGCATCTTATCAAGGTTGCTGGCTTTTAAAAAAGGGGTTGCTATGGTGACAAGTGTATGGCAAGGTGGAAATTGTGGTTTTTCTTTAGCCTGGCTTGTCAATAGGAGAGTAGGTTTGAATGCATACATGCCCACGTCTGATACTTACAGCACCTAGCTTAGTGGAACTGCACTCAATAGAACATGCTACTGAGCATTCTTCGCCCCCAGCGTCCTTCACACATTAATGTTATATTATTATAACACTGTATAGAACATTTTCAATACATATACTGAATGTGTATAACCATCTCCATCCTATATATATATGTGTATATATATATATATATATTTATATATACATGTAGGTGTGGGAAAAAAAATCACAAGACTACTTCATCTCTACAGAACTGTTTCATGAGGGGTTCCCTCAATCATCAGGAGATTTTAATGGAAGCATTCACATACAATGGTTTATATAGAGCACAGAGTGGGTGGGTACAAGCAGGCGTAGGGTGTGGTGATTGGCTCATGTGTTACCTAGGAGGTGTTTCCGTCTATGGCGGCATGTTGAAATGATTTCACTGCGCTTGTTGAGGGATGATAGATCTGGATGATATATAATAAACAGTTTCTCTTTTAAGCATAGGTTGCATCTTTTATTACCACTGTTGTAAGGTGTGCTGGATGCAAGAATTTGCCATGTTATTGAATATTCAACATTGTATTTGAGGTTCCAAATGTGTTTGCTGAGTTCTGTAGAATTCTGCAAAGTCTGGTTTCTAAAGGAGGCGTTGTGATTATTCCATCTTGTTTTGAACGCTCCTTCGGTTAATCCTACGTATGTGTCGGATGTGTTAATGTCCTTGCGCTCTACCACGGTATCGAGCACTATTCTCTGGATAATCCAATCAAGACATATTTATATATATATATATATTTTTTTAATTCTAAGAGAGACAAAACTCAAATAGAATTTGAAAATCCAAGAAAATATTTTAAAGACTTGGTCTTCACTTGTTTAAATAAATTAATTTATTTTTTTACTTTGCTTCTTAACACTTTCAGAAAGACAATTTTAGAGAAAAAATACAACCTTAAAAAAGATTTTTAGGATTTACCTTTTTTTACCTTTTAAATTCCTTCCTCTTCTTTCCTGACAATTTAAATCAATGTTCATGTAAATTAATTTTTTTATTGTAAAGAATAAAAAATACATTTGAATAGAATTCTTAATTTTAACTTCTGTTTTTTCGACAAAGAATATTTGTGAAATGTTTCTTCAAACTTATTAGGATTAAAATTTTAAAAAATTATTCTGGCAAATCTAAAAAAAAATCTGTAGAATCAAATTTAAATCTTTTTTCATAGTCTTTTGAATTTCTTTTCAAATTTTTGTTCTGGAAAATCTAGAAGGAAAAATGATTTGTTTTTGTATGTATGTAATGTAGCTTTGTCCAATTTGTTATATATTCTAATAAAGTGCAGATTGGATTTTAACCTATTTAAAACATGTCATCAAAATTCTAATATTAATCTTTATCAGGAAAAAATACTAATGATGTTCCATTGTTTTTCATTTGAAAGAAAAGATTCAAATTAGCTAGCTTTATTAATAATAACATAAAGTTAAAGGTAAAT
Source organism: Nerophis ophidion (assembly GCF_033978795.1). NCBI lineage: Eukaryota > Metazoa > Chordata > Actinopteri > Syngnathiformes > Syngnathidae > Nerophis > Nerophis ophidion. The sequence goes on from NC_084616.1 coordinate 5,475,054, forward strand.
TGAGCAAAATGGCTCTTTCTGGCAATTTATTTAAGTGTGTATCAAACTGGTAGCCCTTCGCATTAATCAGTACCCAAGAAGTAGCTCTTGGTTTCAAAAAGGTTGGTGACCCCTGATTTAGAGGCATGTATTTACAATCAAATTATTCGGTACAGTACAAAGGTGTACTAAATCTCCACGCAGAACACAATCAGGTAGGGAAAAAAGTGTGCCTTTGAACGTACCTGACCTTGTTTTAGCGGGTTTTTCTTTGGTTGAAAAACTTTAAAAACCCACTGTGATATCGGATCAAACTGCCATCTGCCAATGTTTGTCCGCCCAATCTAGGAGGAACGCCCATGAGATCGTGTGCGTAACGCCAGCTGGCCTGGCACCAGGAAGCGCGCCCGTCCTGGTGGACATAGACGACGCGGAGCTCAGAAACCCGGAGGTCAAGTTTAACTACACCGAGGACCCCACCGTGCTCAAGATTGAACCCGACTGGAGCATCGCCAGGTAAACGTGCTGAGACTACAATGAACTGAAGCATAATGGAGGACCTGATGTCCTAAATACTATTAAATAGCATCAAAACTAAACATCTTAAGACGGATCAAAAGCTGATCACACCGCAATTTGAATTCCCAGGTGAGAGTTGACACTTGCTTTAGACAGAGAGAGTCCTGCTGTGGGTGCAGCTATTCCTTCCATGTTGGCAGAATTTGAGGTGCACTTCCATTTGTACGGTTAAGTACAATTTTTCCCACACGTTTTGGTTAAACTCGTAATTTTATAAGCTTTAAGGCAGGGGTGTCAAACTCGTTTTCATTGAGGGCCACGTCGCAGTTGTGGTTGCCCTCAGAGGGCCGCTTTTATATATATATATATATATATATAAGGTGGCGACTTGTCCAGGGTGTACCCCGCCTTCCGCCCGATTGTAGCTGAGATAGGCGCCAGCGCCCCCCGCGACCCCGAAAGGGAATAAGCGGTAGAAAATGGATGGATGGATATATATATATATATACATACATATATATACAGTGGGAGAGTGGCCGTGCGCAACCCGAGGGTCCCTGGTTCAAATCCCACCTAGTACCAACTTCCTCACGTCCGTTGTGTCCTGAGCAAGACACTTCACCCTTGCTCCTGATGGGTGCTGGTCGGCGCCTTGCATGGCAGCTCCCTCCATCAGTGTGTGAATGTGTGTGTGAATGGGTAAATGTGGAAGTAGTGTCAAAGCGCTTTGAGTACCTTGAAGGTAGAAAAGCGCTATACAAGTACAACCCATTTATCATTTATATATATATATATATATATGTATATATATATATATATATGTATATACATACATACCGCAATGAGGTGGCAACTTGTCCAGTATGTACCCCGCCTTCCGCCCAAATGTAGCTGAGATAGGCACGAGCGTCCTCTGCGGCCCCCAAGGGAATAAGCGGTGTATATATATATATATATATATATATATATATAATATAATATATCAGGGGTCGGCAACCCGCGGCCCACTCTGATGTGGCTCAGCTGCATAATCGCCGACCTCCCCGATTATTTCGGGGGTTTCGCGATTTTGGTGCCTCTCCCGGACATCACTCGGGGCGAACATTCTCCGATTTTCACTCATACTACAACATTGAGGGCGTGCCGTGATGGCTATACTTTTAACTTCCTCTACAACGTGTCATCGTGCCCGCCTTTACACCATTCTATCTGCGTGCCGGCCGGACGCATGCATTTCGGTGCCTCTATCGTCACACGTACGAGATTGCAAGGCATAGTTGGTCAACAGCCATACAGGTTACACTGAAGGTTGTGATATAAACAACTTTAACACTCTTACTAATATGTGCCACACTGTGAACCCACACCAAACGAGAATGACAAACACATTTCGGGAGAACATCCTCACAGTAACACAACATAAACGCAACACAAGAAATACCCAGAATCCTTTGCATCCATGACTATTCCTGACTATATTATACAACCCCGCCCACCTCAACCGACGCACGGAGGTGTATTGCGTGTGATCTACTAAGACCCCATGTACAATTGGTAAGTGCAAAAGTGGTGCAGACCGCCCCACAAACCCCGTTTCCATATGAGTTGGGAAATTTTGTTAGATGTAAATATAAACAGAATACAATGATTTGCAAATCCTTTCCAACCCATATTCAACTGAATATGCTACAAAGACAACATATTTGATGTTCAAACTGATAAACTTTTTTTTTTTGCAAATAATAAAGTTATAATAAAATGCTCATCAAACACTTATTTGGAACATCCCACAGGTGTGCAGGCTAATTGGGAACAGGTGGGTGCCATGATTGGGTAAAAAAACAGCTTCCCAAAAAATGCTCAGTCTTTCCCAAGAAAGGATGGGGCGAGGTACACCCCTTTGTCCACAACTGTGTGAGCAAATAGTCAAACAGTTTAAGAACAACATTTCTTAAAGTGCAATAGCAAGAAATTTAGGGATTTCAACATCTACGCTCCTTAAAATCATCAAAAGCTTCAGAGAATCTGGAGAAATCACTCCACGTAAGCGGCATGAATGACCGTGACTTTTGATCCCTCAAAAACCGACATCAATCTCTAAAGGATATCACCACATGGGCCCAGGAACACGACGAGTTGAGTTGATACCAAAATGGATACATGGATGATACAGCAGAGGATTGGGAGAATGTCATGTGGTCAGATGAAACCAAAATAGAACTTTTTGGTGTAAACTCAACTTGTCGTGTTTGGAGGAAGAAGAATACTGAGTTGCATCCCAAGAACACCAAACCTACTGTGAAGCATGGGGGTGGAAACATCATACTTTGGGGCTGTTTTTCTGCTAAGGGGACAGGACGATTGATCCGTGTTAAGGAAAGAATGAATGGGGCCATGTATCGGGAGATTTTGAGCCAAAACCTTCCATCAGTGAGAGCTTTGAATGTTTGACCAAATACTTATTTCCCACCATAATTTACAAATAAATTCTTTAAAATTCCTACAATGTGAATTCCTGGATTTTTTGTTCACATTCTGTCTCTCACAGTTGAAGTGTACCTATGATGAAAATTACAGACCTCTGTCATCATTTGAAGTGGGAGAACTTGCACAATCGCTGGCTGACTAAATACTTTTTTGCCTCACTTTATACTCGGTCCCGTCCATTGCTGCTTGCAGCTTTATTTTAAATTGCCTTTAAAATGTCTGCTCTTGGTGTTGGGTTTTATCAAATAAATTTCCCCCAAAAATGCGACTTATACTCCAGTGGGGCGTATATATGTTTTTTTCCTTCTTTATTAAGCATTTTCGGCCGGTGCGACTTATACTCCGAAAATACGGTAGTCATGAAAATAAAGGAAACACGCTGAATGAGAAGGTGTCCAAACTTTTGGCCATTACTGTAATATAATTCAATGCATTTATATTTGATTTTTAATTGAATCGTAGCTCCCGAATTGTAATCATAATGGAATTGTGAGGTGGCCTCTAATAAAGACACAGTACTGAATATCATTGCCCAGCCAATGTTTGCCAAATAACGCCCTCAGCCAGCGTTTGGTTTAAGAAAACCCACCCCCGTTTACAATAAAGGGGAAAATGATAGCACACATTCATTTAGCGGACATGTTTCTGACAGTGTCACCGTCACACTCGAGCAAAGTATGACCATGACGATTAGATGTGAAATCACATTTGATCATCTCTGCCTCATTGTCTGCCCCCTTTTTTTTTTTTTTGGCGTGCCGGCGGAGAATTGGCACTTTGCTGCAGCGCTGATGAGTGATGAAAAGCATTTAAAGCGATGGGGGCTGGAAGCGGGGGGTCTAGTGCACGCCATCATTGTACAAGTGGGATGAAGAACCATTTAGATGAAGACTGAGCTCTTCAAATAAGTCAATGACAAGTGTTCATTTGGGATCCAAAAGAGGGAAGACTGAAGGTTAGAGAAGCCACTTCTGGTCCTTTTGCTACTCACGTCCTTTCTTTCAGTTCTTCCAAATTCAAGCCGTATGTACAAACCCCGTTTTCCATATGAGTTGGAGAATTGTGTTGGATGTAAATATAAACAGAATACAATGATTTGCATATACAATTGAATGCACTACAAAAACAAGATATTTGATGTTCAAACTCATAAACTTTATATATTTTTTGCAAATAATAATTAACTTAGAATTTCACGGCTGCAACACGTGCCAAAGTAGTTGGGAAAGGGCATGTTCACCACTGTGTTACATCACCTTTTCTTTTAACAACACTCAATAAACGTTTGGGAACTGAGGAAACTAATTGTTGAAGCTTTGAAAGTGCAATTCTTTCCCATTCTTCTTTTATGTAGAGCTTCAGTCGTTCAATAGTCCGGAGTCTCCGCTGTCATATTTTACGCTTCATAATGCGCCACACATTTTCCATGGGAGACAGTTCTGGACAGCAGGTGGGCCAGGAAAGTACCCGCACTCTTTTTTTACGAAGCCACACTATTGTAACACATGCTGAATGTGGCTTGGCATTGTCTTGCTGAAATAAGCAGGGGCGTCCATGAAAAAGACGGCGCTTAGATGGCAGCATATGTTGTTCCAAAACCTGTATGTACCTTTCAGCATTAATGGTGCCTTCACAGATGTGTAAGTTACCCATGCCTTGGGCACTAATGCACCCCCATACCATCACACATGCTGGCTTTTCAACTTTGCGTCGATAACAGTCTGGATGGTTCGCTTCCCCTTTGGTCCGGATGACACGATGTTGAATATTTCCAAAAACAATTTGAAATGTGGACTCGTCAGAACACTTTATCACTTTGCATCAGTCCATCTTAGATTATCTCGGGCCCAGAGAAGCTGGCAGCGTTTCTGGATGTTGTTGATAAATGGCTTTCGCTTTGCATAGTAGAGCTTTAACTTGCACTTACAGATGTAGTGACCAACTGTATTTAGTGACAGTAGTTTTCTTAAGTGTTCCTGGGCCCATGTGGTGATATCCTTTAGAGATTGATGTTGGTTTTTTATACAGTGCCGTCTGAGGGATCGAAAGTCACGGTCATTCAATGTTACGTGGAGTGATTTCTCCAGATTCTCTGAACCTTTTGATGATATTATGGAGCGTAGAAGTTGAAATCCCTAAATTTCTTGCAATTGCACTTTGAGAAAGGTTGTTCTTAAACTGTTTGACTATTTGCTCACGCAGTTGTGGACAAAGGGGTGTACCTCGCCCCATCCTTTCTTGTGAAAGACTGAGCATTTCTTGGGAAGCTGTTTTTATACCCGATCATGGCACCCACCTGTTCCCAATTAGCCTGCACACCTGTGGGATGTCCCAAATAAGTGTTTGATGAGCATTTTATTACAACTTTATTATTTGCAAAAAAAAATCAAATATGTTGTCTTTGTAGCATATTCAACTGAATATGGGTTGAAAATGATTCACAAATCATTGTATTCTGTTTATATTTACATCCAACACAATTTCCCAACTCATATGGAAACGGGGTTTTTGGGGCTTTCTGCACCACTTTTGCACTTACCAATTGTACATGCGGTCTTAGTAGATCACACGCAATACCCCCACTAAAAGAACACATCATTTTTTTTCATGTATCACGTGTTATTTGGATCTTGGTTTGACGAAACGTTCCTCTTGTCTTCCTGCAGTGGTGGAACTCTGCTTACAGTGAGCGGAACCAACCTGGCAACCATCAGAGAGCCAAAGATCAGGGCCAAATATGGGCAGGCGGAGTCTTTTCATGTGAGTATTATTGTCACACACACTACGTCCTTACAAGGGAAGCTACTCTGAACGGACTATAAATGTTAAATACCAGCCCGTCTTCGCAGCTTGAATTATTGACCTTATCCCACATCCCAACAAAAGTCTGAATTATGAATTTAAGAAAAAAAAAAAAACCCAACTTGAGCGGGGGCGCGGACACAAGCGAGCTCAAATACCTGCGTATGTTCTCCGCACATCCATTATTTACACCGAAACACGGATTATCCATCAAATTTTACGCAGCACAGACATCATTTTACTGCTTCTCCTGCTCAAGGTGTCTGTCTTGAAGTTTCCACCAAAAGGCTGCTACAAATGTCACCGTGACACACGCTTGTTTGTGCCAAGACAAAAGATGAACAAGGAAGGAAATGTTGTGGGAGAAAATAGTTTAGTTTTTTTCTTACATGCTTGTGAATCAGTTTAGTACAGAAAATGTGTTTTTGTTGTTGTTTAACCTGAACTAATGCTGAATCTTATCTGAGTTTGAGTCAGAGAAGTGTTGTCGTTACAGGGCTGAATAATTAATCTTACTTAAAAATAAACTACTTAAGTTTAACTGGGTAAAACTTGTCAAATGGACTTTATTAGGGACCGAATGTCCCTTTGGGACAGAGGACCCGATTGTATTTCTAAATTTTTATTATTATTATACCGCCGCCTCTTTGAGCTGTAATGTGACCCCCTTAACATGCTGCAAAACTCACCAAATTTAACACACATCAGGACTGGCAAAAATTTCGATCTAATCAAAAAGCTAAAACCTAAAACTCAAAATTGCGCTATAGCGCCCCCTAGGAAAAACACAGACAAAACTGCTTGCAACTTCCTTTAGGAATGTCGCAGAAACATGAAACAAAAACATCTATGTAGGTCTGACTCAGACCTACATTTCATACACTGACTTTCTTAAGCAAAAATCAAGAGGAAGTTGGCAAAACCCCTTCAAAACAAAAGTTTCCTAAAAAATGTCATTCCTCTTTGAGCTGTAATTTGACCCCCTTAACATGCTTCAAAACTCACCAAATTTAACACACACATCAGGACTGGAAAACATTGCGATCTAATCCAAAAAACAAAACCCAAAACTCTAAATTACTCTCTAGCGCCCCCTAGGAAAAACACAGACAAAACTGCTTTCAACTTCCTTTAGGAATGTCGCAGAAACATGAAACAAAAACATCTATGTTGGTCTGACTTAGACCTAGATTTCATACACTGACTTTCTTAAGCAAAAATCAAGAGGAAGTTGGCAAAAACCCCTTCAAAACAAAAGTTTCCTAAAAAATGTCATTCCTCTTTGAGCTGTAATTTGACCCCCTTAACATGCTTCAAAACTCACCAAATTTAACACACACATCAGGACTGGCAAAAATTTCGATCTAATCAAAAAGCTAAAACCTAAAACTCAAAATTGCGCTGTAGCGCCCCCTAGGAAAAACACAGACAAAACTGCTTGCAACTTCCTTTAGGAATGTCGCAGAAACATGAAACAAAAACATCTATGTAGGTCTGACTTAGACCTAGATTTCATACATTGACTTTCTTAAGCAAAAATCAAGAGGAAGTTGGCAAAAACCCCTTCAAAACAAAAGTTTCCTAAAAAATGTCATTCCTCTTTGAGCTGTAATTTGACCCCCTTAACATGCTTCAAAACTCACCAAATTTAACACACACATCAGGACTGAAAAACATTGCGATCTAATCCAAAAAACAAAACCCAAAACTCTAAATTGGGCTCTAGCGCCCCCTAGGAAAAACACAAACAAAACAGCTTCAAACTTCCGTGAGGAATGTTGTAGAGACATGAAACAAAAACCTCTGTGTTGGTCTGACTTAGACCTAGATTTCATACACTGACTTACTTAAGCAAAAATCAAGACGAAGTTGGCAAAAACCCCTTCAAAACAAAAGTTTCCTAAAAAATGTCATTCCTCTTTGAGCTGTAATCTGACCCCCTTAAAATGCTTCAAAACTCACCAAACTGGACACACACATCAGGACTGGTGAAAATTGCAATATAAAAACCCCCCATAAAAACTCAAAATTGCCCTCTAGCCCCCCCTAGGAACAAAACACAGACAAAACTGCTCCTACTAAGAAAACATAGCCAAAACTCTGAAGTGAAGTGAACTATATTTATATAGCGCTTTTTCTCCAGTGACTCAAAGCGCTTTACATAGTGAAACCCAATATCTAAGTTACATTTTAAACCAGTGTGGGTGGCACTGGGAGCAGGTGGGTAAAGTGTCTTGCCCAAGGACACAACGGCAGTGACTAGGATGGCGGAAGCGGGGATCGAACCTGCAACCCTCAAGTTGCTGGCACGGCCGCTCTACCAACCAAGCTATACCACCCCACTGCTTCTAACTTCCCGTAGAAATGTCGAAGAAACATGAATGAAACAAAAACCTCTATGTAGGTCTCACTTAGACCTACATTTCATTCATTTACATCCTTCAGCAAATATCAACAGAAAGTTGGCAATTTCCCCTTCAAAACAAAAGTTTTGTAAAAACACGTCACCTTTTTTCCAACATTATCTCCTCTGAGCGCGTTTGTTGTGTCGGCTTCCAACTCGCACAGGAGAGAGATTGAACCCTTCTGATTAAAAGTTGAGAAAAGAGTTTTAATAACTGCTCCGGTTTTAATTTTACGAGCCTTCAAAGAACTGCTGCGCTGATGCTGCTGCCGTCTCAAGATGGCCGCTTAAAAGCAGGAAGCACCAGCGTGACCACACAATGCAGAGAAGGTAGGTACTGTGCAGGTAAAGATATGTTGACTGGGTGAAAGAAGGAGGCACCAGTTTGACTCCAGGATACAGAGAAGGTAGGTACTGTGCAGGTAAAGATATGTTGACTGGGTGAAAGAAGGCGGCACTAGTTTGACTCCAGGATACAGAGAAGGTAGGTAATGTGCAGGTAAAGATATGTTGTCTGGGTGATGGCAGGAAGCACCAGCGTGTATGGGTGACAGAAAGAAGCACCAGTGTGACCCCAGGAAGCAGGGAAGGTAGGTAACGTGCAGGTAAAGATATGTTTAATTTGGTAAAGGCAGGAAACACCAGCAAAATTCGGTCCCCTCCATCGCTGCTTGCAGCTTTAATTGTCATTATATTTGCATATAACGAGATTAAGGACTTTTAAGGAGCGGTATTGAGAACAAATATGGGATACAAATAAATTACACAAAAAGTAATAAAGATAAAAACTAAGAATATAAATAGACTACTATCCAATAAAAATAATAAGCAATCCTATACAATATACAGAGCATTCAATGTTTATTTATATAGCCCAAATCACAAGTGTCTCAAAGGGCTGCACAAGCCACAACGTCATCCGCGGATCAGCCCCCACATAAGGGCAAGGAAAAACTCACAACCCGGTGAGACATCGACGAGATTGACGATGAGAAACCTTCGAGAGGACCGCAAATGTGAGTAACATTATGGAACTAACAGGTGGTGTTCCAAAATGTGCTGAAACCCGTTAGAAAACAATCCTAAAATCACTACCAAGTCTCTTTTAGAAGGAATTTTACCTTGCTGAAAAAGGTCCATTGCTATACAGCCACTGGGGCGGTATAGCTCGGTTGGTAGAGCGGCCGTGCCAGCAATTTGAGGGTTGCAGGTTCGATTCCCGCTTCTGCCATCCTAGTCACTGCCGTTGTGTCCTTGGGCAAGACACTTTACCCACCTGCTCCCAGTGGCACCCACACTGGTTTAAATGTAAAAATTAGATATTGGGTTTCACAATGTAAAGCGCTTTGAGTCACTTTGAGAAAAAGCGCTATATAAATATAATTCATTTCACTTCACATTATTTCTTCTTCTTCATATACTTTTTCAGACAATATTTTCGGTATATTAGATGGAATCTGACCTGTATCCACTGTACTCTTCTTCAGAAGGGTCACCTGACCACACATCAGGTAAAGATTCCATTTAATATACCGAAAATATGGTCCGATTACTAGAACATTTGAAAAAGTAAAAGGAATTAAAGCTGCAAGCAGCGATGGACGGGACTGCTTTGGCTGCTGCCCCCGCGACCCAAGCCCGGATAAAAGTTAGCTAGCCGGCAGCCATCTTAACAAATATTTCACACGAGGGCGAAGCACGACTAATAAACAATTGATAATACAATAGAGATATATTTATGTAGTATCCCTGGAATATGATTAACTACCGAACAAAGGTGATTTATTAATTGTTAGCAAACAATATTTTTAGCTAAACAACAAGACAGAAAAAGCGTACAGCTCTTACCTTGGCACCTGGCAGCCATCTTGGTATGGACGATCACAGCTCCTCCCTCAAGAATGTTGGTGCGTGCGCAACAGCAGCAGGCGGTATGGAAAAAAAACGTCTTCCTCACTATGACTGCACACGGCGGCCATATTTGAAATGGTTTTCAGTGCAGCGGTTCTTTGAAGGCTGATGAAATCAAAACCGTAGCAGTAATTAAAACTATTTCTTCAACTTTTAATCAGAAGGGTTCAATCTCTCTCCTGAGGTAGTTTGAAGCCGAAACGACAAGCGTCCTCAGAGGAGATAATGTTTGAAAAAAAAGCCAAATTTTTAGCCAACATTTGTATTGAAGTGCGAATAGCAAACTTCCTGTTGATTTTAGCCGGGGGGTGTGAGTGTATGAAATATAGGTCTAACTGAGACCTACGTAGTGGTGGTTTCTACGATGTTCCTACTGGAAGTTACATAGTTTTGTCTGTGTTTTCTTCCTAGGGGGCGCAAGAGCGCAATTTTGAGTTTTCGGGTTTGGTTTTTTGATTAGATCGCAATTTTCGGCAGTTCTGGTGTCAAATTTGGTGAGTTTTGAAGCATGTTAAATTACAGCTCAAACAGGCGGCGGAATAAAAAAAGAATAATAATAAAACCTTAGAAATTCAATAGGGTCCTCTGTCCCAAAGGGACATTCGGTCCCTGATAATACCTTTACACATAATTTTCATGTCCACAATAATTAAATAAGTGGCAACAATAACCTCCTTGTTTCTTCTCATTTCCAGAACTGCACAGTATACAACAACTCCGTGATGGTCTGCCTAGCTCCGTCCGTGGCCGAGTCCCAGCTGGGCTTTTCTGAAACCGGCACGGGTCCGGATGAGATCGGGTTTTACATGGACAATGTGAACGCTTTGGTGGTGGTCAACGAGACTTTCAGCTACTACCCCGACCCCGTGTTCGAACCGCTCAGCTCCAACGGGATCCTGGAGCTCAAACCAACATCTCCGCTCATACTCAAGGTCAGAACGTGTTTTATTTCATTACCTTGTCTGTTTATGGTCCAAATCATTCCTGCTTTAATAGTTGCATCCAAAGTACAGTAATGTTTAGCTTCATTGGATGTTAGAAGTCCTCATTGTTGTGGTTGTTGTAACTGTAATAGAATAGTGAAGTATGTCTTCCAGTTATATGACTGTATGATACTTAAATACAGAATTCATATTATTATTATCGTAGTCGACATTTGCTACATTAACTAGCTAAGTTATTTCAAAACTATCTGACTATACAGCTTCTTTGCTTGGGTTTAGGGTCGTAACCTGATCCCGGCAGCCCCGGGTAACAGTCGCCTGAACTACACGGTGCTGATTGGGGAGACTCCCTGCATCCTCACCCTGTCTGAGAGCCAGCTACTCTGCGAGTGGCCCAACCTCACCGGACAACATAAAGTCACGGTCAGTCACCAACTTTTTCTCATGTTCTTTCCAACTTTAAAGCAGAATCGGGTAGCATAGGCAAGGTAGGAATTTAGTGTTGTGTACGTTTACCGTATTTCCTTGAATTGCTGCCGGGTATATAGTATGCGCCTGACTAGAATTACTGCCGGGTCAAACTCGTTTCGCAAAATATTTTTTTCATTAGCGCATGTCTAGAATTTCCGCCGGGTCAAACTCGTCACGTCACGAGTGACACTTCACCTGTCATCATTTTCAAAATGGAGGAGGCTGATTTCAATAATTTGAAATCGCATAAAAGGAAGAAGGTTAAGAGCTATTCAGTAGGATTTAAGGTCCAAGCTATTGAATATGCTAAAAAGAACAGTAAGCAGCTATGTTTTATTAATATACCATAGCTGTGTGTGTCAAATATGAGTCATTAAATGACTCCCGCCTTCTGGTGGTAGAGGGCGCTAGTGATCCTTCTTGCGACTACTCGGCTGCAGAAGAAGTGACAACAAGCAGCAATCGTTTATTTTTTCCTCTCGCTTGCACTTTTAACATGGAGGATTACATATCTAAAATAAAACAGTTTTCTAAACTGGACTTTCAATCGAAGCAGGAGGTAATAATGGAAGATCTCCATCGAGACAGAGAGACTTTTAAAACCGAAGAAAGATAAGGAAGACTTCTATAAACAAGTTATCGATGCTTTTGATCAGAAGGAGCTGTGCATGGACTTCATTTATAAGTAAAGGTAAGACCATAATAACGTTTTTTTATTAAATGTGCTTTTCATGATGGTATCCTTACATCACACTCAAATTTATAAGCACAGGCCTAAATTTACCGCATGTCTTTGGTAAGAGGTTTTAAATTAATTAGCGCCCCGTCGGCAATTCAAGGAAATATGGTATTCAGCCTGTTGTTCACTATTCTTTACTTATTTTAAATTGCCTTTCAAGGGTCTATTCTTGGTGTTGGGTTTTATCAAATAAATTTCCCCCAAAAAATGTGACCTATACTCCAGTGCTACTTATGTTTTTTTCCTTCTTTATTATGCATTTTTGGCCGGTGCGACTTATACTCCAAAAAATACGGTACCAATGATTGTCACACACACACCAGGTGTGGTGAAATTTGTCCTCTGCATTCAACCCATCCCCATGTTCACCCCCTGGAAGGTGAGGGGAGCAGTGAGCAGCAGCGTGCGCCGTGCTCCGGAATCCTTTTGTGATTTATCCCCACAATTCCAACCCCTTGATGCTGAGTGCCAAGCAGGGAGGTAATTGTGTTATTTCTCTTGAAAAACCCGTGCCGTACATGTGCTCCTCTGTGTCCTCCATTTCTTCATCACCTGCTCCACTCAGCCGTGTCTAAACTGACCTTACTCGTGTTTATGCATTTAGGAATATTCCCATCCGACAGTCGCCGCACATAATGTCACTCTAACCTTGCTGTTGAATCTACGGGAATAAACCCCGGTGGCTTTTTTTTTTTTTTTTTATCCTTAACTCTCCCAACAATTTCCTCTCGACAGATCCAGGTTACGCTCCGCCGAGCGTGCACACCCAGGCGGCTGTTAAATATGTGACGCTTCATTAGCATGCTTAACTACTCCGACTTGATGCTAGCCTGTTGCTGAAAACCGAGCCGCGGTTGCCGTTTCCCTCGGGGAAGAAAGAACATGTGACTTTTTCACCTCATCTAGAACAGGGGTGGGCAAACCAAAATGTTGAAAGAGCCATATTGGACCAAAAATACAAAAACACATCTGTCTGGAGTCGCAAAACAAATTTAAAAGCCATATAACATGCAGATAGTGTGTCATTAGATATAAATTTAATTAAGAGGTTTTAAAGGAAACTAAATAAGCTCAAATATAGCTTCAAATGAGGCATAATGATGCAATATGTACATACAGCTAGCCTAAATAGCATGTTAGCATCGATTAGCTTGCAGTCATGCAGTGACCAAATATGTCTGATTACCACACTCCACACAAGTCAATGACATCAACCAAACTCACCTTAGTGCATTTATGCACAACGTTAAAAGTTTGGTGGACAAAATGAGAGAGAAAAAGAAGTGGCATAAAACACGTCTTAGAAAGTCGGAGAAAGTTATGCATGTAAACAAACTAGAGCAGGGGTAGGGAACCTATGGCTCTTTTGATGACTGCACCTGGCTCAGATAAATCTTAGCTGACATTGCTTAATACGATAATGATAATGAATAATTCCGCTGGAAATCACAGTGTCAAAAATCAATCAATCAATCAATGTTTATTTATACAGCCCTAAATCACAAATGTCTCAAAGGACTGTACAAACCACTACGACTACGACATCCTCGGAAGAACCCACATAAGGGCAAGGAAAACTCACCTAGTGGGACGCCAGTGACAATGATGACTATAAGAAACCTTGGAGAGGACCTCAAATGTGGGGAACCCCAGGGGACCCCCACCCCTCCCCCCACCCATAGGGGACCGAAAGCAATGGATGTCGAGCGGCTCAAACATGATACTGTCAAAGTTCAATCCATAGTGGCTCCAACACAGCCGCGAGAGTTCAGTTCAAAGTGGATCCAAGACAGCAGCAAGAGTCCCGTCCACAGGAAACCATCCCAAGCGGAGGCGGATCAGCAGCGTAGAGATGTATATATGTATATATATATATATAAAAATAACATTCAAAATACAAACGTTCTCATGCATTTTCATCCATCCATCCGGTTTCTACCGCAGCTGTCGGATTAATGGTAAGAAGTAATTTATTTATTTGTGGTTAGCCTCAGAATAACAATGTTAAGATACTTATTATACATTAAAAATGTTGGTCTTTCTTAAAAATGCACGCGTATAATTGAATTCACTGTCAAAAAAAATAAATATATGGCTCTCACGGAAATACTTTTAAAAATATTTGGCTTATATGGCTCTCTCAGCCAAAAAGGTTCCCGACCCCTGAACTAGGGTGAGTTCAAGGACCGCCAAAATCAGTAGGACAAAACGGCGCTCGCCAAATACTCAAATCAGTGAAGCATTTTTAATATAAACAGTATGCTTTATAGCAATTAGGGAGGTTTGTGTCATGTTTGTCCTCCTACAGAAACCAAATTAAAACAAAAAACATGTTTTTTCCCCTCATCATTTCCATTTTTCACATATTTTTGAAAAAGCTCCAGAGAGCCACTAGGGTGGCGCTAAAGAGCCGCATGCAGCTCCAGAGCCGCGGGTTGCCGATAAAAAAAGGCATTGAAGCTTAAGGAACGCTATGCAGAACGAAACCGAAACTGAACTGGCTACAAAGGAAACAAAAACAGAATGCTGGACGACAGCAAAAACTTACAGTGTGAGGAGTAGAGACGGGGTCCACAGTGTACATCCCTACATGCCATGACAATCGATAGTAACAACTTGAATATTCTTACTTGCTTAAACAAAGCAGGTGCGGGGAGCAGCTCTTAAAGGAAGACATGAAACTGCCACAGGAAAAATACCAACAAATCAGGAAAAGCTACCAAAATAGGAGCGCAAGACAAGAAGTAAAACACCACACACAGGAAAACAGCAAAAAAAAAAGTCCAAATAAGTTAGGGTGTGATGTGACAGGTGGTGACAGTACACCTACTTTGAGACAAGAGCTATAGTCATGGCGTAGTGGGTAGAGCGGCCATGCCAGAAACCTGAGGGTTGCGAGTTCACTTCCCACCTATTGACATCCAAATCGCTGCCGTTGTGTCCTTGGGCAGGACACTTCACCCTTTGCTCCCGGTGCCGCTCACACTGGTGAATGAATGATAGGTGGTGGTGCAAACTGGCAGCCACGCTTCCGTCAGTCTACCCCAGGCCAGCTGTGGCTACAGATGTAGCTTACCACCACCAGGTGTGAATGAATGATGGGTTCCCACTTCTCTGTGAGCGCTTTGAGTATCTAACAATAGAAAAGCGCGATATAAATGTAATCCATTATTATTATTATTCCTAGGTGAGTTCAAAGACCGCCAAAATGAGTAGGACAAAACGGCGCTCGCCAATTACTTGAATCAGTGAAGCATGTTTAATATAAGCAGTGTGTTTTATAACAATTAGGGAGGTTTGTGTCATGTTAGTCCTGTTACAGAAACCGTATTAAAACAAAAAATATATTTTTTCCCTTCATCTATAGCTCGGTTGGTAGAGCGGCCGTGCCAGCAACTTGAGGGTTGCAGGTTCGATTCCCGCTTCCGCCATCCTAGTCACTGCCGTTGTGTCCTTGGGCAAGACACTTTACCCACCTGCTCCCAGTGCCACCCACACTGGTTTAAATGTAACTTCGATATTGGGTTTCACTATGTAAAGCGCTTTGAGTCACTAGAGAAAAAGCGCTATATAAATATAATTCACTTCACTTTATCTTTTTCCATTTTTCATATATTTTTGAAAAAGCTCCAGAGAGCCACTAGGGCGGCGCTAAAGAGC
Organism: Nerophis ophidion; assembly: GCF_033978795.1. NCBI lineage: Eukaryota > Metazoa > Chordata > Actinopteri > Syngnathiformes > Syngnathidae > Nerophis > Nerophis ophidion. The sequence goes on from NC_084616.1 coordinate 5,490,970, forward strand.
CGCAGGTTGCCGACCCCCGATCTATCCAATCCAATCAATCCTCCAGAGAAAGTTATACATGTAAACAAACCACGGTGAGTTCAAAGACCGCCAAAATGAGTAGGACAAAACGGTGCTCGCCAATTACTTGAATCAGTGAAGCATGTTTAATATAAGCAGTGTGTTTTATAACAATTAGGGAGGTTTGTGTCATGTTAGTCCTCTTACAGAAACCGTATTAAAACAAAAAATATATGTTTTCCCTTCATCTATAGCTCGGTTGGTAGAGTGGCCGTGTCAGCAACTTGAGGGTTGCAGGTTCGATCCCCGCTTACACCATCCCAGTCACTGCCGTTGTGTCCTTGGGCAAGACACTTTACCCACCTGCTCCCAGTGCCACCCACACTGGTTTAAATGGAACTTGGATGTTGGGTTTCACTATGTAAAGCGCTTTGAGTCACTAGAGAAAAGCGCTATATAAATATAATTCACTTCACTTCATCTTTTTCCATTTGTCATATATTTTTGAAAAAGCTCCAGAGAGCCACTAGGGCGGCGCTAAAGAGCCGCAGGTTGCCGACCCCCGATCTATCCAATCCAATCAATCCTCCAGAGAAAGTTATACATGTAAACAAACCACGGTGAGTTCAAAGACCGCCAAAATGAGTAGGACAAAACGGCGCTCGCCAAATACTTGAATCAGTGAAGCATGTTTAATATAAGCAGTGTGTTTTATAACAATTAGGGAGGTTTGTGTCATGTTAGTCCTCTTACAGAAACCGGGGCGGTATAGCTCGGTTGGTAGAGCGGCCGTGCCAGCAACTTGAGGGTTGCAGGTTCGATCCCCGCTTCCGCCATCCTAGTCACTGCCGTTGTGTCCTTGGGCAAGACACTTTACCCACCTGCTCCCAGTGCCACCCACACTGGTTTAAATGTAAAAATTAGATATTGGGTTTCACTATGTAAAGCGCTTTGAGTCACTAGAGAAAAAGCGCTATATAAATATAATTCACTTCACTTCACTATTAAAACAAAAAATATATTTTTTCCCTTCATCTATAGCTCGGTTGGTAGAGTGGCCTTGTCAGCAACTTGAGGGTTGCAGGTTCGATCCCCGCTTACACCATCCTAGTCACTGCCGTTGTGTCCTTGGGCAAGACACTTTACCCACCTGCTCCCAGTGCCGCCCACACTGGTTTAAATGTAACTTCGATGTTGGGTTTCACTATGTAAAGCGCTTTGAGTCACTAGAGAAAAAGCGCTATATAAATATAATTCACTTCACTTCATCTTTTTCCATTTTTCATATATTTTTGAAAAAGCTCCAGAGAGCCACTAGGGCGGCGCTAAAGAGCCGCAGGTTGCCGACCCCCGATCTATCCAATCCAATCAATCCACTTTATTTATATAGCACATTTAAACAACTTTTCCAAAGTGCTCCACAGCCATGTTAAAAACAATTGTAAAAAAATAAATAAATGAATAAATAAAATAAAATTTAAAAAAAAGTATATATATATATATATATATATATATATATATTATGCTCCACCAATGACTGAATAAAAACAAAAAATAAATAAATATAAAAACAATATAAAAACAAATATGATTAAAAACTATTTTAAAGGGTAAAATCAATTAAAACAGTAAAACAGAAATCAAAGTGTATAAAAAACACAGAGGACAGAGGACCACACAACTCACGTAGTGTTAAAAGCCAAAGAATAAAAGTGGGTCTTAAGACGAGACTTAAAACACTCCACTGTGGAAGCAGTTCGAACATGGAGCGGCAGAGTGTTCCAGAGCTTAGGGCCGACCACAGAGAAGGTCCTTGTCTCCCCTGGTCTTAAGTCTGGTCTTGGGCAGACTAGATCTAGAAGGAAAAAAAGTGTTGCTTGTGTGTTAAGTTTGACCCGTTAGAGCTGAGGTGTGCGTGCGTGACATGCTGCATGGAAATAACTCTCTCAGACATTTCCCGGTAAAAAAAAAATGAAATGTGTTGTTGTTTTTCTATCCAGTGAAGTCGACTCGCATCATAAGCCGAGCATCCATCAGCGGTAGTTTGCTGCAGGTGCTGCTAGTTGTCAAGTCCCGTGGTGTGTCTCTGTTTTGACAATATTTTTATGAGTTTTAGTCAGCGGTGTAAAAAAAAAAAAAAAAAAAGTCCTGGGACTAAAATCAGCAGCACAAAGCTGGCATGAGAAAAGTGATATTTGCTGAAGCACATTTTTCGATTGCTTTTGTCTGGCACAGCAGCTGTACTAGAGTTGTTTCCATACCAATATTTTGGTACTGGTACCAAAATTGGCCCTAGTGTGTGAATGTGAGTGTGAATGTTGTCTGTCTATTTGTGTTGGCCCTGCGATGAGGTGGCGACTTGTCCAGGGTGTACCCCGCCTTCCGCCCGATTGTAGCCGAGATAGGCGCCCGCGACCCCGAAAGGGAATAAGCGGTAGAAAATGGATGGATGGATGGGTACCAAAATGTACAGTACAGGCCAAAAGTTTGGACACACCTACTCATTCAATGAGTTTTCTTTATTTTCATGACTATTTACATTGTAGATTGTCCCTGAAGGCATCGAAACTGTGAATGAACACATGTAGAGTTATGTGCTTCAAAAAAAAGGTGAAATAACTGAATTGATTGATTGATTGATACTTTTATTAGTAGATTGCACAGTACAGTACACATTCCGCACAAATGACCACTAAATGGTAACACCCCGATAAGTTTTTCAACTTGTTTAAGTCCACGTTAAAGGCCTACTGAAAGCCACTACTAGCGACCACGCAGTCTGATAGTTTATATATCAATGATGAAATATTAACATTGCAACACATGCCAATCGTTAGAAAACTTCTTATCCTGTTTAAAACTAAAGCCTCTGATGCCATATCGTTCTAGTTTTTTAATTAAAATATTGTGATTAATTATGTCAAAGGCTTTAGTTAAATCCATAAAGACTGGTGCCGCACATTTTTTACTATCTATTGCATTGGTCATTTCTTCTGTAATTTCAATTAAAGCAATTGAAGATGAAACATTAACTCTGTATCCATATTGGTTCTCTTCGAGTATTCTATTTTTATTCATGAAACTCTCTAATCTGTTATTGAACAGTTTTTCAATGATTTTAGAAAGATTGAACATGCAAACTCCATCAACACAACACAAACAGAACATGATTAAAAAAAAAAAAAAACCCATAAAAACAGGCTCACAGCAGGTGTATAATGGGGTGCCATTGCAGGATATCACTTAGTGTTAAAAGCCAAGGAATAAAAGTATGTTTTTAAGAGAGATTTAAAAACAGGAAGAGAGGAGGCTTGTCTTAACACTCGGTAGGTCGTTCCAGAGCTTGGGAGCAGCAGCAGCAGCGAAAGCTCTGTCACCTCTAAGCTTCAGCCTTGTGTCAGGGACCCTCAGTAGCAGCTGATCGGCTGATCTTAGAGATCGAGCGGGGCAGAAGGAGGTCGGAGAGATATGTTAGCGCGAGGTTGTTTAGACATTTAAAAGCAAATAAAAGGAGTTTAAAATTGATTGGATAAGGCACAGGGAGCCAGTTAAGGGACGCTATTATAGGGGTGATGTGCTCACGTCTGCGGGTCCGTGTTAGCAGACCAGCAGCAGAGTTCTGCACCAGCTGCAGGCCTGGCTAATGCCGACATACAGGGCATTGCAGTAGTCTAAAGCAGGGGTGCCCATTACGTCGATCGCGAGCTACCAGTCGACCGCGGGGGGTGTGTCAGTCCATCTCCAGCCAGGCTTTTAAAAAAAAAATAGACCTAAAAATGAGTGATCATCAATCTTCACCAAGACGTCACTTAAATGACATTCACGGTACCGGAGGGTCTTGTGAGATGACGCTGGCTGCTGCAAGATCATTATTATGAAAATATGACCGAGAGGAAGGCGAGAAACACTTTTTATTTCAACAGACTCTCGCGCCGTACCTTCCGTCAAAACTCTAAAGGCCGACTGCACATTTCCTATCTTCACAATAAAAGCCCTGCTTCATGCTGCCTGCGCTAACTAAATACAGAGTCTCGGAAAACTGGCTTGCACAAGCGATCCCTCAGACTCTTATTTTGTTAGCGCAGGCAGCATGAAGCAGGGCTTTTATTGTGAAGATAGGAAATGTGCAGTCGGCCTTTAGAGTTTTGACGGAAGGGATGGCGCGAAAGTCTGTTGAAATAAAAAGTGTTTCTCGCCTTCCTCTCTGTCATTTTTTCATAATAATGAACTGGCAGCAGCCAGCGTCATCTCACAAGACCCTCGGGTGCCGTGAATGTCAATCAAGCAAGCTACGGAATTTGCCGCCAATGTTTTTCTTGTAAAGTGTATGGAAGCTGGATGAATTAGATGCCAAAAACCAACCACTTTCATGTGGTATTGTACAGAAAGGACCACTTTTTTTCTCCTCCATTTGAAAATGTGGGCGTTATCATCATTACTGTCTGATTCCAATCAATGCAAGTCATCAGAATCAGGTAATACACCAACTTATATTCTTGTCTTCGTGAAAGAAAGACATCTATATGTGTTACACATGCTTGTATTATCATTAAACACATTTAACTTGTTTACAAAAATGTCTCTTTCATAAATAAATAAATATAAATGAGGTAGATCACCTCGAGTTGGTCAATTGAAAAGTAGCTCGCCTGCAGAAAAAGTGTGGGCACCCATGGTCTAAACCATTCCAGATAAAGGCGTGAATTAATTTCTCGAGATCATGTCCTGACAGAAGCGGTTTCACTTTCGCTATTTGGCGTAATCGATAAAAGCTTTTTCGAACGACGCTGCTGATTTGTTTTTCGAATTTAAAATCTGAGTGGAACTTTACCCCCCAGGTTTGTGACACAGTCGCTGAGATACGGGGTCAGAGTGCCGAGGTCAACGTTGGGGGAGGGAGAGCGACTTGGACCGAACAACATAACTTCTGTTTTGTCTTCATTTAGACTCAGGAAGTTAACTGAAAGCCAGCCTTTGATGTCGTGCAGGCAGTCAATGAGACTTTGAACTGTGTTATTTTGTGCCTTTGGAAAATAGATCTGGCAATCATCGGCATAAAAATGAAATGCAATACCATACTTCCTAAAAATAGAACCAAGGGGGAGAAGGTAAAACGCAAGTAGGATTGGGCCCTTGGGAGACCCCGTGTGGTAGAGGAGCTGTGGAAGACATAAAACTGTCTATTTTTACACAAAAACTCCTGTCGGCTAGGTACGACCGGAACCAGTTGAGGGCTTCGCCCTTAATACCCACACAGTTCTCAAGACGAGTGATTAAGGTGGCGTGGTCGACGGTGTCGAACGCAGCAGACAGATCTAAAAGCACCAGGACGACATATTCGCCAGAATCAGTTGACAGGAGGATATCGTTAAAAACTTTTAGAATTTCTGACTCTGTGCTGTGGAGGGCTTTAAAACCGGACTGGAACTGCTCAGAGATACCATTATCCTCTAAGAAGGGCAACAACTGACTGTAGACAACCTTCTCTAATAGTTTGGAAATGTATGGAAGATTAGAGATAGGTCTAAGGTTAGAGAGGAGAGAGGGGTCGAGACTTGGTTTTTTAAGTAGAGGTCGTTTAAACTCTACTGGAACTATTCCAGAAGAGAGGCTACTATTGATAATGTTAAGGACACTTGATCCAACAATTCTTCTCAACAAAAGAGGAGAAATATAATCTTAGAGAAAAATGTCATTTAAAACATTTGTACGCACGTACAACACTTAAGACCTTCAGTATATCAGTATGTGGAATTAAATGATGGAATGGATTAAGCAAAGCAATCAAACAATGTTCTAATATGATCCACTTCAAGAAACTCTTCAAACTTAAAGTGTTTACAAAGTACAAAAAAGAAGAACCATGATAAACATTCTGAATTTATTCACCCATTCATTCTTTCATTTTCAAAATAATCTTACTTATCTCATCGTATGGACTAAAACTTACTTCACCAATTATTTATTTATTTATTTTTATTGTGATTACTTATGGAGTATATTGTGAATACATTGAGAACAGGAAGTGAACAAAAAAAAAAATAGCAACTGCTTCTCCCTACTCCTTTTCCAACATGTTGAAAAGAGAAATTGGAAATTGTGATGTATCATGTTGTATGTGCGCATGTTCAAAATAAACTCAACTAATTTTTTCAATGAAAAAAAAAGTTGAAAAAGAAAGCCAAAACAGATACCAGGAAGTCATGTTCACGCAAGTAAACAAAAGCTACGGTGTGAATAATGTCAATGTCACTTTGTGACTTTAGGGCAGGGGTAGGGAACCTATGGCTCGCGAGCCAGATGTGGCTCTTTTGATGACTGCATCTGGCTCACTGATAAATCTGAGCTGACATTGCTTAACACGATAAATAACGAATAATTCCGCTTGTTAAAAATAACGTTCAAAATCAATCAATCAATGTTTATTTATATAGCCCCAAATCACAAATGTCTCAAAGGACTGCACAAATCATTACGACTACGACATCCTCGGAAGAACCCACAAAAGGGCAAGGAAAACTCACACCCAGTGGGCAGGGAGAATTCACACCCAGTGGGACGCCAGCGACAATGCTGACTATGAGAAACCTTGGAGAGGACCTCAGATGTGGGCAACCCCCCCCTCTAGGGGACCGAAAGCAATGGATGTCGAGCGGGTCTAACATGATACTGTGAAAGTTCAATCCATAGTGGCTCCAACACAGTCGCGAGAGTTCAGTTCAAGCGGATCCAAGACAGCAGCGAGAGTCCCGTCCACAGGAAACCATCTCAAGCGGAGGCGGATCAGCAGCGTAGAGATGTCCCCAACCGATACAGGCGAGCGGTCCATCCTGGGTCTCGACTCTGGACAGCCAGTACTTCATCCATGGACATCGGACCGGACCCCCTCCACAAGGGAGGGGGGGACATAGGAGAAAGAAAAGAAGCGGCAGATCAACTGGTCTAAAAAGGAGGTCTATTTAAAGGCTAGAGTATACAGATGAGTTTTAAGGTGAGACTTAAATGCTTCTACTGAGGTAGCATCTCGAACTGTTACCGGGAGGGCATTCCAGAGTACTGGAGCCCGAACGGAAAACGCTCTATAGCCCGCAGACTTTTTTTGGGCTTTGGGAATCACTAATAAGCCGGAGTCTTTTGAACGCAGATTTCTTGCCGGGACATATGGTACAATACAATCGGCAAGATAGGATGGAGCTAGACCGTGTAGTATTTTATACGTAAGTAGTAAAACCTTAAAGTCACACCTTAAGTGCACAGGAAGCCAGTGCAGGTGAGCCAATATAGGTATATATGTATGTATATATGTATATAAAGGTATATACAGTATAGGTATATATGTATGTATATATGTATATAAAGGTATATACAGTATAGGTATATATGTATGTATATAAAGGTATATAGAGTATAGGTATATATGTATGTATATATGTATATAAAGGTATATACAGTATAGGTATATATGTATGTATATATGTATATAAAGGTATATACAGTATAGGTATATATGTATGTATATATGTATATAAAGGTATATACAGTATAGGTATATATGTATGTATATATGTATATAAAGGTATATACAGTATAGGTATATATGTATGTATATATGTATATAAAGGTATATACAGTACAGGCGTGATGTGATCAAACTTTCTTGTTCTTGTCAAAAGTCTAGCAGCCGCATTTTGTACCAACTGTAATCTTTTAATGCTAGACATGGGGAGACCCGAAAATAATACGTTACAGTAATCGAGACGAGACGTAACAAACGCATGGACATAAAACATTCTCATGCATTTTTATGTTCAAGAAGTTGGTAAGAAGTAATTTATTTATTATTGGTTAAGGTGGGGCTTGCCCTCCAGGGGGTTCTTCAGACCCCCAAGCACTGACATGAGAGCCTGTTTCAGGGTTACAATATTGTTTTATTTTTCAATAAGTCTCTCAGTTGCTTTCCAGCAATTGTCTTTTTCCTCTTTCGTTCTCGCTCGCGCTCTGGTTTCTAGCCCCAAGGCCGTCTCTCCTCCTGATCAAATAAAAAGGCCCCGGTGGGCCATGTACGCACCTGTCGCTGATTTCAAGGCCGGTACTGGCAACACCCCGCTTCACTGCAGGCCCGCAGGCCACGCCCCCTCCACAGTTCGCTTCAGAATAACAATGTTATTACAAAGAATAAGAAATGTTGGTCTTTCTTAAAAATGCACGCGTTTTGTTGTCTTCAGTGTTAAAAAAAAAACATTATATGGCTCTTACGGAAATACATTTTAAAATATTCGGCTTCTTGGCTCTCTCAGCCGAAAAGGTTCCCGACCCCTGCTTTAGAGTCACAACGTCGGAAAGAGTCAGAAAGCTAAGGTTGAGCCGCACCGGTCCCGAGCTGTCACCTGACAACAGACGCACGTCTCCCAATTTGCTGTGACGGCAGCAGACTTTTAAAATCCCACACATCTTGCAGCGGAGAAGGTCAAACCCCAGGCGGAAAGACACAGACGGGTCCCTGGGTTGGAATATATTTAGATTGAATGTTCTGTGCCAGCACCCCCTCAACGCACCCCTTTTCAAACTGATGGCCGATGTCCTCTCACAAGGTGGCCTCCGTGTATCTTTTTGGACATTTCTGCTCCGCCAGCGACAGCTGATATGCCTCCGAAAGCCAATGACGTCGCAGCCATTTAAAATCAGCATAATAGCTCTCGACGGCATCAGCTCCGAGGTGGAACAACTACTCGCAAGCCTCGAACATGCACATGGCGCTCTGGAATGTGCATTGATGACTGTGAAAGTGATGCAAAGTCTTCTAGAGGTAGTCCGACTGCTCCTTCCTCCGTGAACTCAGTCCAACTAAATGTTGTTGATGTTAGGAAATGCTGGACAAATGTTTGCCTTTTTGAAAACCTACAAACCCCGTTTCCATATGAGTTAGGAAATTGTGTTAGATGTAAATACAAACGGAATATGAGTGAAAGCCACAGAAACGTTGCCATGGAGACGATGTTTTCTTCGGTGCCTGGCTGCAGTCACACCGCGACACCCGTCCGTCAGTAATAACAGTCCCCGATAACCTGGACCACTTCAAACCGTTATTTGTTTTTGTTTAATTGTTTAATTTACGTTGTCTCACACATTGTTGCTGACTGGAGAAATCTTAATTAGGGTCCGCCAGGCCCATTGCAAAAGGACTCCAAGGACCCTATTGAAACTGTAAGGTTTTATTCTTTCTTTCTTTATAATTATTATTCCGCACCGTCGCGCTGTAATTTGACCCCCTTAGCTTTGGAGTCCTTTTGCAATGGGCCAAGGACCCTATTGAAACTGTAAGGCAGGGGTAGGGAACCTATGGCTCGCGAGCCAGATGTGGCTCTTTTGATGACTGCATCTGGCTCTCGGATAATTCTGAGCTGACACTGCTTAACACAATAAGTAATGAATAATTCCACTTTTAATCAAAGTGTTAAAAATAACGTTCAAAGTATAAGACATGCTCATGCATTTGAATCCATCCATCCTTTTTTAATTGCACTCGTTCAAGAAGTTGTAAGAAGTGATTTATTTATTATAGGTTAGTTCAGTGCTTGCCCTCCTGGGGGTTCTTCAGGCCACCAAGCACCGACATGAGAGCCTGTTTCAGGGTTTTAGTATTTTTTTTATTTTTCAATAAGTCTCTCAGTTGCTTTCCAGCAATTGTCTTTTTCTCTTTCATTCTCGCTCGCGCTTTGGTTTCTAGCCCCAAGCCCGTCTCTCCTCCTGGCTGCTGCTTATAACATAGCGACAGGTGATTAGATAAAAAATGCCCAGCTGGGCCATCTACGCACCTGTCGCTGAATTCAAGGCCTGTCCTGGCAACACCCTGCTTCGCTGCAGGCCCGCAGGGCACGCCCCCTCCACAGTTAGCTTCAGAATAACAATGTTATTACAAAGAAAAAAATACGTATTATACTCTAAAAATGTTGGTCTTTCTTAAAAATGCACGCGTTTAGTTGTGTTCAGTGTTAAAAAAAATACTATATGGCTCTTACGGAAATACATTTAAAAATATTTGGCTTCTTGGCTCTCTCAGCCGAAAAGGTTCCCGACCCCTGCTGTAAGGTTTTATTCTTTCTTTCTTTATAATTATTATTCCGCACCGTCGCGCTGTAATTTGACCCCCTTAGCTTTGGAGTCCTTTTGCAATGGGCCAAGGACCCTATTGAAACTGTAAGGCAGGGGTAGGGAACCTATGGCTCGCGAGCCAGATGGGGCTCTTTTGATGACTCCATCTGGCTCTCGGATAATTCTGAGCTGACACTGCTTAACACAATAAGTAATGAATAATTCCACTTGTAATCAAAGTGTTAAAAATAACGTTCAAAATATAAAACATGCTCATGCATTTGAATCCATCCGTCCTTTTTTGATTGCACTTGTTCAAGAAGTTGCGTTAAGGGTAAGAAGTGATTCATTTATTATAGGTTAGTTTAGTGCTTGCCCTCCTGGGGGTTCTTCAGGCCACCAAGCACCGACATGATAGCCTGTTTCAGGGTTTTAGTATTTATTTTATTTTTCAATAAGTCTCAGTTGCTTTCCAGCAATTGTCTTTTTCTCTTTCGTTCTCGCTCGCGCTCTGGTTTCTAGCCCCAAGCCCGTCTCTCCTCCTGGCTGCTGCTTATGACATAGCGACAGGTGATCAGATAAAAAAATGCCCAGCTGGGCCATCTACGCACCTGTCGCTGAATTCGAGGCCTGTCCTGGCAACACCCTGCTTCGCTGCAGGCCCGCAGTCCACGCCCCCTCTACAGTTAGCTTCAGAATAACAATGTTATTACAAAGAAAAAAATACGTATTATACTCTAGAAATGTTGGTCTTTCTTAAAAATGCACGTGTTTAGTTGTGTTCTGTGTTAAAAAAAATACTATATGGCTCTTACGGAAATACATTTAAAAATATTTGGCTTCTAGGCTCTCTCAGCCGAAAAGGTTCCCGACCCCTGCTGTAAGGTTTTATTCTTTCTTTCTTTATAATTATTATTTCGCACCGTCGCGCTGTAATTTAACCCCCTTAACACGCTTCAAAACTCACCAAATTTTACAAACACATCGGTATGGTGCGGCAGCCCAACTTATTAAGCAACCGAACCCCAAAAATCAAAATTGCGCGCTAGCGCCCCTTAGGAAAAAAACCAAACAGACTGCTTGTAACTTCCGTTAGCAATGTCGTAGAGACATGAAACAAAAACCATTATGTAGGGCTGTCTTAGACCTAGATTTCATAATTTTACTTTCTAGGGCAAAAATCGAAAACATTTTTGCAAAAACCCATTCAAAGCTAAATTTTCGCAAAAAATGCTATGTTTGCCTCTTTGAGCTGTAATTTGCCCCCCTTAAAATGCTTCAAAACTCACCAAACTTGGCACACACATCAATACTATCGAAAATTGCAATCTAATGAAAAAAACAAAGCCCAAAAACACAGAAAAAACTGCTCCTAGGAAGAAAACACAGACAAAACTGCTTGTAACTTCCGGTAGAACTGCCGGAAAGACATGAAACAAAAACCTCTATGTAGGTCTCACTTAGACCTACATTTTAATAATTGACATCTTTCAGCAAAAATCAACAGGAAGTTAAAAATTACCCCTTCAAAATAAAAGTTTTGTAAAAACCTGTCACCTTTTTTCAAACATTATCTCCCCTGAGCGTGTTTGTTGTGTCGGCTTCAAACTCGCACAGGAGAGAGATTGAACCCTTCTGATTAAAAGTTACTCACAGAGTTTTGATTACTGCTCCGGTTTTGATTTTACGCGCCTTCAAAGAACCCCTGCACAAAGTTACCTAAAAAATGTCACTTTTGCTTCTTTGAGCTGTAATTTGACCCCCTTAAAATGCTTCAAAGTCTAAGTTAAAGCTCTACTATGCAAAGCGAAAGCCATTTATCAACAACATCCAGAAACGCGGAGCTGTAATTTGACCCCCTTAACATGCTTCAAAACTCACCAAATGTTACACACATATCAGGACTGGCGAAAATTGCCATCTAATAAAAAAACAAAACCCAAAACTCAAAATTGCGCTCTAGTGCCCCCTAGGAAAAAACACAGACAAATCCGCTTGTAACTTCTGTTAGGAATGTCGTAGAGACATGAAACAAAAACCTCTATGTAGCTCTGACTTAGACCAGGGCTTGGGTCATGGGGGCAGCAGCCAAAGGCGGGCCCGACCAATGCTGCTTGCAGCTTTAATTATTATTATTACTTATGACTGATTTATTTACTGAATTCTCATTTTGTTCATTTATATTTTGATTTTATTTTGTGTTGAGAAAAAAAATAGATATTTAAAAATATATTTTTTAAGAAATCTTTTCTGGCGGCCCAGCCTCACCCAGACTCTGTATCCAGGGGCCCCCCAGGTAAATTGAGTTTGAGACCCCTGATCTTAAAGATGTAAAAAATTAAAGCTGCAAGCAGCGATGGACAGGACCGACTTTTGCTGGTGTTTCCTGTCTTTACCCATTCAACATATCTTTACCTGCACATTACCTACCTTCCCTGCATCCTGGGGTCACACTGGTGCTTCTTTCTGTCACCCATACACGCTGGTGCTTCCTGCCGTCACCCAGACAACATATCTTTACCTGCACATTACCTACCTTCTCTGTATCCTGGGGTCACACTGGTGCTTCTTTCTTTCACCCATACACGCTGGTGCTTCCTGCCATCACCCAGACAACATATCTTTACCCGCACATTACCTACCTTCTCTGTATCCTGGAGTCAAACTGCTGCCTCCTTCTTTCACCCAGTCAACATATCTTTACCCGCACATTACCTACCTTCTCTGCATTGTGTGGTCACGCTGGTGCTTCCTGCTTCTAAGCGGCCATCTTGAGACAGCAGCAGCGTAGCAGCATCAGCGCAGAAGTTCTTTGAAGGCTCGTGAAATCCAAACCGGAGCAGTTAGAAAAACAATTTTCTCAACTTTTAATCAGTCGGGTTCAATCTCTTTCCTATGCGAGTGTGAAGCTGACACAACAAACGCGCTCAGAGGAGATAATGTTTGAAAAAAGGTGACGGGTTTTTACAAAACTTTTGTTTTGAAGGGGTAATTGCCAACTTACTGTTGATTTTTGAATGAATTGTAGGTCTAAGTGAGACCTACATAGAGATTTTTGTTTCATGTCTCTACGACATTCCTACCGGCTTTCAAAGTTACAAGCAGTTTTGTCTGTGTTTTCTTCCCAAGAGCAGTTTTGTCAGTTTTTTTTCCTAGGGGGCGCTAGAGTGCAATTTTAAATTATGGGGTTTGGTTTTTTATTAGATCGCAATTTTCCCCAGTCCTGATGTGTGTGAGTTTTGAAGCATGTTAAGGGGGTCAAATTGCAGCTCTAAGAGGCAAAAATGACTTTTTTAGGACACTTTTGTTTTGAAGGGTTTTTTGCCAACTTCATGTTGATATTTGCTGAAGGAGGTCATTGTATGAAATGTAGGTCTAAGTCAGACCTACATAGAGGTTTTTGTTTCATGTCTCTACGACATTCCTACCGGCTTTTGAAGTTACAAGCAGTTTTGTCTGTGTTTTCTTCCCAAGAGCAGTTTTGTCAGTTTTTTTTCCTAGGGGGCGCTAGAGTGCAATTTTATATTATGGGGTTTGGTTTTTTATTAGATCGCAATTTTCCCCATTCCTGATGTGTGTGAGTTTTGAAGCATGTTAAGGGGGTCAAATAGCAGCTCAAAGAGGCAAAAATTACATTTTTTAGGAAACTTTTGTTTTGAAGGGGTTTTTGCCAACTTCCTGTTGATATTTGCTGAAGGAGGTCATTGTATGAAATGTAGGTCTAAGTCAGACCTGCATAGAGGTTTTTGTTTCATGTTTCTACGACATTCCTAAAGGAAGTTACAAGCAGTTGTGTTTGTGTTTTTCCTAGGGGGCGCTATAGCGCAATTTTGAGTTTTAGGTTTTAGTTTTTTGATTAGATGGAAATGTACCCTGCCTTCCGCCCGATTGTAGCTGAGATAGGCGCCAGCGCCCCCCGCGACCCCGAAAGGGAATAAGCGGTAGAAAATGGATGGATGGATGGAAATTTTTGCCAGTCCTGATGTGTGTGTCAAATTTGGTGCGTTTTGAAGCATGTTAAAGGGGTCAAATTACAGTTCAAAGATGCGGCGGTATAATAATAATAAAACCTTAGAAATACAATAGGGTCCTCTGTCCCAAAGGGACATTCAGTCCCTAAATATTTGGGAATGTCCGGTGGGCCAGAAGGAAAAGCTCAAAGGGCCGCATGTGGTCCCCGGGCCTTAACTTGCCCAGGTCTGGTATAAATGATAAGGTATCTTTGAATTTGTCTTGAAAGCACTTTTATTAAGGTATCTGCATAGCATCTCAAAAACAAAATTCACAACAAGACTTGCTTTAGTTTGGGGAAAATAAACATTTGTAGTCTACAGAATGAACACTGGACAGGAAATGATACAACAAATTTATGTGAACATTTTTTTTTTTTCAATATGGGGCCTTAAAATAAAGTTAAATTCAGGTCCCCAATTTGGCCAGGGAGCTTGAGTGTCCTCATTTGTGTTAAAGGCCTACTGAAATGAGATGTTCTTAAAACGGGGATAGCAGGTCCATTCTATGTGTCATACTTCATCATTTCCTGATATTGCCATATTTTTGCTGAAAGGATTTAGTAGAGAACATCGACGAAAAAGTTCGCAACTTTTGTTCGCTAATAAAAAAGTCTTGCCTGTAGCGGAAGTAGCAGACGATGTGCGCGTGACGTCATGGGTTGTGGAGCTCCTCACATCTGAACATTGTTTACAATCATGGCCACCAGCAGCGAGAGCGATTCACACCGAGAAATCGACGATTTCACCATTAATTTGAGCAAAGATGAAAGATTTGTGGATGAGGAAAGTTAGAGTGAAGGACTAGAAGAAAGAAAAACAAGACAAAGGCAGTGGGAGCTATTTAGATGTTATTAGACACATTTGCTAGGATAATTCTGGAAAATTCCTTATCTGCTTATTGTGTTACTAGTGTTTTAGTGAGATTATATGGTCGTACCTGTACAACCTGATAGTGAGAGTCCAGTCCATAGTGGATCTAACATAATAGTGCGAGTCCAGTCCATAGTGGATCTAACATAATAGTGTGAGAGTCCAGTCCATAGTGGATCTAACATAATGAGAGTCCAGTCCATAGTGGATCTAGCATAATAGTGATAGACCAGTCCATAGTGGATCTAACATAATAGTGAGAGTCCAGTCCATAGTGGATCTAACATAATAGTGTGAGAGTCCAGTCCATAGTCGATCTAACATAATAGTGAGAGTCCAGTCCATAGTGGATCTAACATAATAGTGAGAGTCCATTCCATAGTGGATCTAACATAATAGTAAGAGACCAGTCCATAGTGGATCTAACATAATAGTGAGAGTCCAGTCCATAGTGGATCTAACATAATAGTGAGAGTCCAGTCCATAGTGGATCTAACATAATAGTGAGAGTCCAGTCCATAGTGGATCTAACATAATAGTGAGAGTCCAGTCCATAGTGGATCTAACATAATAGTGAGAGTCCAGGCCATACTGGATCTAACATAATAGTATTTTAGTGAGATTATATGGTTGTACCTGTACAACCTGAAGGCCGGCCCCGCACCTTTCTTCAGCACCAGTCGACGGGTGGTGGCGATGCCCATCTCTGCCCTTCGCAAGGGACCCTCTTTGAAACACGATCTTTCGAAATATCGCTGCATAAAACACTGTACTTTGTGTGTGTGTGGTCCAATCCAACCGTGTTCGCTTGACCGCTCTGTTCCATAGTAAAGTTTCACCGTCATCTTTCGGGAATGTAAACAATGAAACACCGGCTGTGTTTGTGTTGCTAAAGGCGGCCGCAATACACCGCTTCCCACTTACAGCTTTCTTCTTTGACCTCTCCATTATTCATTGAAGAAATTGCAAAAGATTCAGAATACTGTGGAATTATGTGATGAAAAGAGACGACTTATAGCTGGGTTTGGTGACATTGTCATCATACTGAGACGTTTCAGCATGATACTTCCGCACAAAATGTAAAATTACAATTTAGTAAACTAAAGCGGCCGTATTGGCATGTGTTGCAATGTTAATATTTCATCATTGATATATAAACTATCAGACTGTGTGGTCGCTAGTAGTGGCTTTCAGTAGGCCTTTAAAGTGCACTTTTGTAAGTCTCCTATGTGATGTGGCAGAGGAGACGCAGCTGTTGCACAAAGATGTTCTGCGTCTAGAGTGACCTACATACTGGAGACCCCGATGGGTGTCCAGACCTCCACAGCCTGTGTGGGTGTAAGGCCAGGGTCCCGACAGTGTGTGTGTGTGTGTGTGTGTGTGTGTGTGTTTTAGTCCGCCTTTTCGTGTCCCCTCTGACACTCAGCTGTGTACTGGCAGCTGCGTGCATCCCTCCAGTTTTTCCAAGAAACCCGTTTGTTGTTTTGGCCCTGAGCTTCCTTTTTTTTTTTTTTTTTTTTTTTTTCCTCTCACATTCTTCCATCCAGCCTGTCAGTCTGTCACAAGACTAAAAAAATAGCCGGCTTTTGAAAATGCGTCACCAACTTGCTTTGCTCTCACGTCATTTGAGGATTTTTACTTTTTTTTAGTTACTGTCGGTGGTACGACATAAAAAGAATAAAACACACTGACTTCACTTTGATAAGAAACACCTTTGAAAATGAGTCCCTGTACTTCATGTAACTTCCTGTAAAGAGTGTTATGTTCTCTTATCCCTTATTTTAAATAACACTAAAAGCTACACACATTTAATGCTCGCTAAACTGAGGTTTCATGACCAATACATATATAAACTGTTTTGCATAAATATGTACTGTATATATATATATATATATATATATATATATATACACAAACCTCGTATCCATATGAGTTGGGAAATTGTGTTAGATGTAAATATAAACAGAATACAATGATTTGCAAATCCTTTTCAACCCATATTCAGTTGAATATGCTACAAAGACAAGATATTTGATGTTCAAACTCACAAACTTTGTTTATTTTTTTGCAAATAATTAACTTAGAACTTCATGGCTGCAACATGTGCCCAAGTAGTTGGGAAAGGGCATGTTCACCAATGTGTTACATCACCTTTTCTTTTAACAACACTCAATAAACGTTTGGGAACTGAGGAAACTAATTGTTGAAGCTTTGAAAGTGGAATTCTTTTTTCCCATTCTTGTTTTATGTAGAGCTTCAGTCCTTCAACAGTCCGGGGTCTCCGCTGTCGTATTTTACGCTTCATAATGCGCCACACATTTTCTATGGGAGACAGGTCTGGACTGCAGGCGGGCCAGGAAAGTACCCGCACTCTTTTTTTTACAAAGCCACGCTGTTGTAACACGTGCTGAATGTGGCTTGGCATTGTCTTGGTGAAATAAGCAGGGGCGTCCATGAAAAGGACGGGGCTTAGATGGCAGCATATGTTGTTCCAAAAGCTGTATGTACCTTTCAGCATTAATGGTGCCTTCACAGGTGTGTAAGTTACCCATGCCTTGGGCACTAATGCACCCCCATACCATCACAGATGCTGGCTTTTCAACTTTGCGTCGATAACAGTCTGGATGGTTCGCTTCCTCTTTGGTCCGGATGACACAATGTTGAATATTTCCAAAAACTATTTGAAATGTGGACTCGTCAGACCACAGAACACTTTTCCACTTTGCATCAGTCCATCTCAGATGATTTTGGGCCCAGAGAAGCCGGTAGCGTTTCTGGATGTTGTTGATAAATGGCTTTCGCTTTGCATAGTAGAGCTTTAACTTGCACTAAGAGATGTAGCGACAAATTGTATTTAGTGACAGTGGTTTTCTGAAGTGTTCCTGAGCCCATGTGGTGATATCCTTTAGAGATTGATGTCGGTTTTTGATACAGGGATCGAAGGCCACTCTCACTTTCCTCATCCACAAATCTTTCATCCTCTCTCAAATTAATGGGAAAATTGTCGGTTCGAATCGCTCTCGCTGCTGGTGGCCATGATTGTAAACAATGTTCAGATGTGAGGAGCTCCACAACCCGTGACGTCACGCGCACGTCGTCTGCTACTTCCGGTACAGGCAAGGCTTTTTTATTAGCGACCAAAAGTTGCGAACTTTATGTTCGATGTTCTCTACTAAATCCTTTCAGCAAAAATATGGCAACATGGCGAAATGATGAAGTATGACACATAGAATGGAGCTGCTATCCCCGTTTGAATAAGAACATCTCATTTCAGTAGGCCTTTAAACACTCCATTGTCATTAGGTGGCTAAAGTGGATAATGCACGTCCCAAATTTGTCACGTTTCATGTGTCAGGTAAACGGTGACAAATGGGGCTGTAGGAACCCCAATCCTACTCTACATACAAGCTGTTCTCATTGTCTACTCCGGCTAATTTAATTTGCTCGCAAACGTTACACGGATGTTTCTTTCCTCTAATTAGACATGAAAGTTCACTAAGAAGGAACTTCAAACTGCATAATCATTCCATATTTGAGTTGGGTATCCATCGACCCCCCTCGTGGATCTCTTGATTTGATGGATTCCCGTCCTGCGCGTGTGCGTTTTATTTACACAGCGACACTGTGCTTATGCAAATGCACCAACATGTGTTTGACTTTGCTTAATTACCACGGCTGCTTAGGGAGGGAGTTTAAATGTAGCTAATTGCTTTGTTTGATGACTTTTTATGTGATGTTAGTCTGTGCTGCTTGAAGTGCGTCGTTTACACTGATGACCCGAACATACTGGGGCGAGATGTATGTCGTACACTAGGGGTCACCAACGTGGTGCCCGCGGGCACCAGGTCGCCCGTAAGGACCAGATGAGTCGCCCGCTGGCCTGTTCTAAAAATAGCTCAAATAGCAGCACTTACCAGTGAGCTGCCTCTATTTTTTAAATTGTATTTATTTACTAGCAAGCTGGTCTCGCTTTGCTGGACATTTTTAATTCTAAGAGAGACAAAACTCAAATAGAATTTGAAAATCCAAGAAAATATTTTAAAGACTTGGTCTTCACTTGTTTAATAAATTCATTTAGTTTTTTACTTTGCTTCTTATAACTTTCAGAAAGACAATTTTAGAGAAAAAATACAACCGTAAAAATGATTTTAGGATTTTTAAACACAAAAACATTTTTTCCTTTTAATTTCCTTCCTCTTCTTTCCTGACAATTTAAATCAATGGTCAAGTATTTTTTTTGTTTTTTATTGTAAAGAATAATAAATAAATTTTAATTTAATTCTTCATTTTAGCTCGTCGAAGAATATTTGTGAAATATTTCTTCAAACTTATGATTAAAATTCAAAAAAATTATTTTGGCAAATCTAGAAAATCTGTAGAATCAAATAAATCTTATTTCAAAGTCTTTGGAATTTCTTTTGAAATTTTTGTTCTGGAAAATCTAGAAGATTTAATGAAATAATATTTTGTCTTTGTTAGAAATATAGCTTGGTCCAATTTGTTATATATTCTAACAAAGTGCAGATTGGATTTCAACCTATTTAAAACATGTCATCAAAATTTTAAAATTAATCTTAATCAGGAAAAATTACTAATGATGTTCCATAAATTCTTTTTTTAATTTTTTGAAAAAGATTCGACTTAGCTAGTTTTTCTCTTAGTTTTTTTCGGTTGATTTTTGAATTTTAAAGAGTCGAAATTGAAGATAAACGATGTTTCAAAATGTAATTTTCATTTTTTTCCTTGTTTTCGCCTCTTTTGAACCGTTCAATTAAGTGTTTTTTCATCATTTATACTCTACAAAAAACCTTCAGTTAAAGGAAAAAAAATGTACGACGGAATGACAGACAGAAATACCAATTTTTTTGTATATATACATTTATTTATTAAAGGTAAATTGAGCAAATTGGCTATTTCTGGCAATTTATTTAAGTGTGTATCAAACTGGTAGCCCTTCGCATTAATCAATACCCAAGAAGTAGCTCTTGGTTTCAAAAGGTTGTTGACCCCTGCCATACGCAGTCCGCTCAGTCTTTTGATGGCGCTAACTCTGCTTGGTGTATATTTTCCAACCTCATTACATGACACTGATCTGCATTTTGCCACCAAAGTAGGGCTGGGCGATATGGCTTTTTTTTTAATATCTCTATTTTTTAGGCCATGTCACGATATACCATAATAATTTGGATATTTTGCCTTAGCCTTGAATGACGTTATAACTGTAGAATGATCGAGGGCGAGTTCTTGGTTTCGTATGTGGGTTTATTGTGAGGCAGTTTCATTTACGTCCTCCCAGCGTGGTAACAACACACAACAACAGCAGTCACGTTTTCGTCTACCATAAAGCAGTTCGTCTGCCGTAAACAGCAATGTTGTGACACTCTTAAACAGGAGTGAAGTGAATTATATTTATATAGCGCTTTTTCTCTAGTGACTCAAAGCGCTTTACATAGTGAAACCCAATATCTAAGTTACATTCAAACCAGTGTGGGTGGCACTGGGAGCAGGGAGATAAAGTGTCTTGCCCAAGGACACAACGGCAGTGACTAGGATGGCGGAAGTGGGAATCGAACCTGCAACCCCCAAGTTGCTGGCACGGCCACTCTACCAACCGAGCTAAACCGCTAAACCAGGACAATACTGCCATCTACTGTACATGCATATGTGACAATAACATCTACGGCTTTTAGAGAGTGCAGTGCACAACTGCGCGCACGCCAAGGAGACGAAGATGGAAGATTCCAGACTCTAGTGCATTTGATGAAAGCACTTTTGTGCGTGCCACACAGCAATGCATCATCATAGAGGGTGTTCAGCATGGTTAGAAAAATAGTGACAGAGAATAGAACAAGGATGGACAATTCAACCCCTAACTCAACAATGAGTAGATGAGTGTTATGTGTGTATATGTGTAAATAAATGAACACTGAAATTCAAGTATTTATTTTGTGTATATATATATATATATATTTTCAAATGTATTTCCGTGAGAGCCGTATAATATTTTTTAACACTGAATACGACTAAATGCGTGCATTTTTAAGTAAGACCAACATTTTTAAAGTATAATAAGTCTCCTTATTTTTAATAACATTAATATTCTGAAGCTAACCAATAATAAATCAACTACTTCTTACCGTGAATGTGTAGAAACGGATGGATGGATTAAAATGCATCTGAATGTTTTATTATTTGTTTACGTTATTTTTAACACTGTGATTACCAGCCAAATTATTCATTACTTATCGCGATAAGCAATGTCGGGTGCAGTCATCAAAAGAGCCACATCTGGCTCGGGAGCCTTAGGTTCCCTAAGAGATACGAGTCTTTGGTCAGATCCAAGGACAAATGATCCCAACTTCTGGATGTACTTCTGTACTTATTCTCAACTCTTCATTGTGCTTAAGAATGTTCTCAGTTCACTTTATTCTCCGCGCCTTCATTTGATCTCAACTGGACAGTTCCGGCTACTTTAGAAGGCATTTTACCTCTCATCCGAGTAGTCTTCATCAGTTAATGCTCACAGACTTAGATTGGTCAGATCTAGTCCAGATCAATTCCCTAGGAACTGTTGATAGTGAAGCCTTTTGGTTCTGAAGACAGAAGAGAACAGGGTTTAAAATCAATGATGGCACTGATGAAATTGTGAGATCTTCATCATCAATAGCCCTCAGCGTTTTACCCTGCGGGCAAGAAGGAGAAAAGAAAAACCTTCAAAACCTTTCTGACAGGAAGTGTTGACAGTAGTCAAGGTTATGTAAGACTCCCCCCAGCATTGGCCTGTCGACCAAGGGCCCTTCAGTTTTACTACTGAGGAGATCAAAATTTCATGATTCATCAGGTTGAAACTGGGTCAACCAACTTCTCTTTCATCAGACCACCAGTTGGATCTCCACAGACCAGTCATACATAGAACTATATCCTCATCCAGCGGTCTGCTGCTATGCAATGGACCGGTGCCTAGCTCTCTGTGGTCCCATCTCAAGGATGTCCGCTAACTTTTTGCAACTTAATGCCAAAAAAACGGAAATGCTGATTATCGGTCCTGCTAGACACCGACCTCTATTTAATAATACAACTTTAACATTTGACAACCAAATAATAAAACAAGGTGACTCTGTAAAAAATCTGGGTATTATCTTCGACCCAACTCTCTCCTTTGAGTCACACATTAAAAGCGTTACTAAAACGGCCTTCTTTCATCTCCGTAATATCGCTAAAATTCGCTCCATTTTGTCCACTAAAGACACCGAGATCATTATCCATGCGTTTGTTACGTCTCGTCTCGATTACTGTAACGTATTATTTTCGGGTCTCCCAATGTCTAGCATTAAAAGATTACAGTTGGTACAAAATGCGGCTGCTAGACTTTTGACAAGAACAAGAAAGTTTGACCATATTACGCCTGTACTGTATATACCTTTATATACATATATACATACATATATACCTATACTGTATATACCTTTATATACATACATATATACCTATACTGGCTCACCTGCACTGGCTTCCTGTGCACTTAAGATGTGACTTTAAGGTTTTACTACTTACGTATAAAATACTACACGGTCTAGCTCCATCCTATCTTGCCGATTGTATTGTACCGTATGTCCCGGCAAGAAATCTGCGTTCAAAAGACTCCGGCTTATTAGTGATTCCTAGAGCTCAAAAAAAGTCTGCGGGCTATAGAGCGTTTTCCGTTCGGGCTCCAGTACTCTGGAATGCCCTCCCGGTAACAGTTCGAGATGCTACCTCAGTAGAAGCATTTAAGTCTCATCTTAAAACTCATCTGTATACTCTAGCCTTTAAATAGACCTCCTTTTTAGACCAGTTGATCTGCCGCTTCTTTTCTTTCTCCTATGTCCCCCCCTCCCTTGTGGAGGGGGTCCGGTCCGATGACCATGGATGAAGTACTGACTGTCCAGAGTCGAGACCCAGGATGGACCGCTCGCCTGTATCGGTTGGGGACATCTCTACGCTGCTGATCCGCTTGAGATGGTTTCCTGTGGACGGGACTCTCACTGCTGTCTTGGAGCCACTATGGATTGAACTTTCACAGTATCATGTTAGACCCGCTCGACATCCATTGCTTTCGGTCCCCTAGAGGGGGGGGGGTTGCCCACATCTGAGGTCCTCTCCAAGGTTTCTCATAGTCAGCATTGTCGCTGGCGTCCCACTGGATGTGAATTCTCCCTGCCCACTGGGTGTGAGTTTTCCTTGCCCTTTTGTGGGTTCTTCCGAGGATGTTGTAGTCGTAATGATTTGTGCAGTCCTTTGAGACATTTGTGATTTGGGGCTATATAAATAAACATTGATTGATTGATTGATTGAGAAACGGGGGACATGGTTCAGGCAAAAGTAAATAATTAGCAATTTCCTTCTCTCCAAAGATTCTTTGAGAAGACCCCCCCAAACGTTGATCCGTGAAAAGGCAGCCCTCTGGTGCCAAAAAAAGCCAGTTGCAAGAACGTCTGTGTACATTCCGATCATTAAAAAAAATTGTTGTTTGTGTGTTTTCAGATCCGAGCCGGCGGGTTTGAGTACTCCCCCGGTACTCTCCACATTTACTCGGATAGCCTGCTGACTCTGCCTGCCATCATCGGGATCGGAGGGGGCGGCGGGATGCTCCTGTTGGTCATCATCGCCGTGCTCATAGCTTATAAGAGGAAATCCAGAGATGCGGATCGCACCCTGAAGCGTCTTCAGCTGCAGATGGACAACCTGGAGTCCAGAGTGGCCCTGGAATGTAAAGAAGGTACATTATGGGACTAATGCAACTGTCGATTTGATCCGAGTTGTGCCGATACAAAACAGAGGTTATTAGATTAGATTAGATTAGATAAATAAATAATAAATAAATGGGTTGTACTTGTATAGCGCTTTTCTACCTTCAAAGTACTCAAAGCGCTTAGACACTACTTCCACATTTACCCATTCACACACACATTCACACACTGATGGAGGGAGCTGCCATGCAAGGCGCCAACCAGCACCCATCAGGAGCAAGGGTGAAGTGTCTTGCTCAGGACAAAACGGACGTGACGAGGTTGGTACTAGGTGGGATTTGAACCAGGGACCCTCGGGTAGTGCCTTATTAAAAACACAAGGAGTAAATACTATCACTCAATGTTTCGATGTGTTGCTTTAAGAAGAAAAAAAATTGCGTCATTTGACTGCGAAGCGCCAAACTGCTCTTCAGGCTCTTTCGGCTCACAAGTGACAGTTCCTACTAAAAAATGATGATCTATTTAGTTAATCGATCTAAATAAAACTAAGAAAAGGCAACATTCTGAAGTATGGGATCATTTCGATCTTAAAGGGCCAAAAAAAAGCAAATATTCTTCTTTTTCTATTTACTATTTGGATACTTGACCACAGTGGCGTGTTTCATGTTCATTTCTGTGCAGCTGTTTGTTTAAAAGCAACAATTATATTTGTGAAAGATTAATCTTATTTTGAAGTCAAATACAGATATTTTTTTTTAAAAAGCCGATAACGGATGAACATAATGAAGCACTAACAGTATTAGTGCAGTGTCAATACACTCACTTATTGTTACACTATCTTATACAATTGTAATTTTTTTTTCCCAAAGAGGTTTGCTCACAAAACTATGTTTACCTAAAATCATGCAGTGTTTTATTTTTAGTCTGATCTGATTGGCAAAATCATTAAAGAAACTTGAAAATATTTTATGTATTTTGTCAGTATCTGCAAATACAGCTCTTAATTTTTACTTGACACTTAATACCATAATCTATTGAGTAAAACAACTAATTAAATCAGAACCCTGTTTCATTCTTTTGTATTGTCCCTTAAGAGATATTGCCATAAAAATGTGAGGGATAGACCAATATGTTTTGCACTGCCAGCTGTCACACTGGCACTACCACAAGGCTATAAAATAGTGTTCCATATTTACAAAATAGACGGTAAACAGGCATTGGAGAAGACTATTCGAAGTAACTTTTTAGAGTTCTACTGGCATATATAAGCTCATATGCTTGTTAACATAAACATTCAGACCAACCTAACTTTGAAATTGCTTTGATAGCGTTCCATGACCTTTGAAGGAAATACTGTATATTGTATATAGTACTTTATTTATTCCGTCAGGAGAGTTCCTTCAGGAAAATTCAAATTTTCAGCACAATCCCATTCAAGTTTAGACAAACATTACAGGGAGACAGAACAGGATCGCTGACGGGTCTGCCGGCTTCCAGCGCCCCTTACAAAAAAGATGAGATACAGGTAAACAAGGAGGGGGAATAGAAGATTAAAACCAAATAAAAAAAATCGGTCTTAGCCCGGGCCCTGGAGAGGAGGTGCAGACTGAGGCCAAGGGAAAAACAACAACTCATAGCCATGGTACACATCCCTCTTCCATGTGTGTAAGAGGGAAACATCAAACATCAAAGAACACAGAGGACATTAAAGACATTAAAGCAGCAGATACAACCAGACACTTCTACATACAGCTATGAATAAAAAGTAAAATAAACATATCCACTGTGGTGGCCTCTGGGGTGTTCCACGCCATCGTCCGCTGGGGTGGAGGGAGCATGGCCAGAGACAGGAGCAGACCCAACAAAGCAACCAAGACAGCCGATTCCATTTTCGGCCAGTGTCCAGTCCGCATGGATGAGCGAGGATACGTCCAAGGTGACCGAGGTGTCCGGTACCTGCTCACCCAGCCAAGACACCGCCAAGCCTCTCCGTCCCAGCGCTCAGTGCTAGCTCCGCAGCCCTGTCCCCTCATCCGCATCTCCTCCAATCCCTCCAAACTCTGCAGTCCTGTCCCCTCATCCGCATCTCCGCCAGTCCCTCCAAACCGACTCCGGTGTGGCAGACACCCAGCAGCTGGTCTCCATGGCCAAAAGGCTCCCGGGAGGCAGATCCAGAAGTCCACAAAAAAAAAAAGCCCCACAGAGGTCACGAAAGTGGCACCCCTTGTCACACAGTCCCAAAGGGTCCCGGACCAAAAGGCAAAAAAATATAATAAGACATGAAAACAAGAGGGAAACACAAAAGGATGACACAAGAGCACAGAGCTCCTGCCTACAGCAGCGCCATCTTGCTTCAATCTCCACCGAGTTGGTTTAGCACAGGGGTGCCCATTACGTCGATCTCGGAGGGTGTGTCAGTCGATCTCAAGCCAGGCATTAAAAAATAGACATAAAAACGAGCAATCATCAATCATACCAAGACTTCACTTTCGTCAGTTGTTTGACATTCTCGGCACCCGAGGATCTTGTGAGATGACGCTGGCTGCTGCGAGCTCATATTTAAGACGAAAATCACTAACAGGGCGGACGCAGAGAAACACATTTTATTTCTAGAGACTCCGTACCTACTGTCAAAACTCTAAAGAGCGACTGCACAGTTCCTGTCTTCACCATAAAAGACCTGTTTCATCCTGCCTGTGCTAACAAAATAAGAGTCTCAGAAAGCTAGCGTGCACAAGCTAGCAAGCTACGGAGTTTGATGCCAATGTATTTCTCCCCCGCCCTCGGCGACCGCTTTCTCACTTGCTTGCCCACCCGCACAGTCACTGACGTCACTCACCTGCTGCCAGACATTAAAGGGCCACACACACATATGCTACTCTCATAACAAAGTGTTTAAAAACGAGTATAGCGGTATAGCTCAGTTGGTAAAGTGGCCGTGCCAGCAACTTTAGGGTTGCAGGTTCGATTCCCGCTTCAGCCATCCTAGTCACTGCCGTTGTGTCCTTGGGCAAGACACTTTACCCACCTGCTCCCAGTGCCACCCACACTGGTTTAAATGTAACTTAGATATTGGGTTTCACTATGTAAAGTGCTTTGGGTCACTTGAGAAAAGCGCTATATAAATATACTTCACTTCACTTTATGCAAGTTGGACGAATTAGATGCCAAATCCAACCACTTTCATGTGGTATTGGACAGAAAGGAGGACTTTTTTTTTTCCTCCATTTGAAAATGCGGACGTTATCAGCACCACTGTCTAATTCCAATCAATGCAAGTCATCAGAATCAGGTAATACACCAACTTATATTCTTGTCTTCATGAAAGAAAGGAATCTATGTGTGTTAAACATGCTTGTATTATCATTAAACACCATTAACTTGTTAACAAAAATGTCTCTTTCATAAATAAATAAATATAAATTATAAATAGGAATGAGGTGGATCTCCTCGACTTGGTCAATTGAAAAGTAGCTCGCCTGCAGAAAATGTGTGAGCGCCCCTGGTTTAGAACCACAATCTTTATTCATTCCAAGAAACCAGGTAGACCTAGAGCAGGGGTCGGCAACCTCTACCACTCAAAGAGCCATTTTGACCAGTTTCAAACAATGGGAGCCACAAAACTCTTTTGAAATTTAAAATGAAATAACACTGCATACAGTTTTTTTTTTTTGCTTTGTGCTATGTATAAACCAGGGGTCTCAGACACGTGGCCCGCACCTTAGTATGATCATTTAAAGTGGAACATTATCAGCAGACCTATGTAAGCGTCAATATATACCTTGATGGTGCAGAAAAAAGACCATCTATTTTTTTAACCGATTTCCGAACTCTAAATGGGTGAATTTTGGCGAATTAAACGCCTTTCTGTTTATCGCGCTGGAGGCGATGACGTCAGAATGTGACGTCGCCGAGGTAACACAGCCGCCATTTTCATTTTCATTACAAACACCGGGTCTCAGCTCTGTTATTTTCCGTTTTTTTGACTATTTTTTGGAACCTTGGAGACATCATGCCTCGTCGGTGTGTTGTCGGAGGGTGTAACAACACTAACAGGGAGGGATTCAAGTTGCACCACTGGCCCCAAGATGCCAAAGTGTCTGCCGCCAGACCCCCATTGAATGTGCCAGAGTGTCTCCACATTTTACCGGCGATGCTAAGACAGACATGGCACAGAGATGTATGGATAACCTGCAGATGCATTTGCAACGATAGTCAACGAAATCACAAAGGTGAGTTTTGTTGATGTTGACTGCCAGCTAATCGATGCTAACATGCTACGCTATGCGATGCTAACATGCTACGCTAAACGATGCTAACATGCTATTTACCGGCGGTGCTAAGACAGACATGGCACAGAGATGTATGGATAACCTGTAGATGCATTTGCAACGATAGTCAACGAAATCACAAAGGTGAGTTTTGTTGATGTTGACTGGCAGCTAATCGATGCTAACATGCTACGCTAACCGATGCTAACATGTTACTTACCGGCGGTGCTAAAGCAGACATGGCACAGAGATGTATGGATAACCTGTAGATGCATTTGCAACTATATTACGTTTCCTTCCACCCACATTTAATGCGAAACAAACACTTACCAATCGACGGATTTAAGTTGCTCCAGTGTCAAAAGATGCGAAAGTCCTGATCGTTTGGTCCGCACATTTTACCGGCGATGCTAACGCAGCTATTCGGCCATGCTATGGCTATGAATAGCATCAATAGCTATTCGCTCAATAGCTTCAGTTTCTTCTACAATATTTTCATACTCCAACCATCTGTTTCAATACATGTGTAATCTGTTGAATCGCTTAAGTCGCTGAAATCCGAGTTTGAATCCGAGCTGATGTCGCTATATCTTGCTGTGGTATTCCCATTGTTTGTTTACATTGGCAGCACTGTGTGACGTCACAGGGAAATGGCCAATGTCTTCGCAGAGAGCGAAAATAAGGCACTTTAAAGCTTTATTTAGGGATATTCTGAGACCGGTAAAATTTTGAAAAAACTTCAAAAAATACAACAAGCCACTGGGAACTGATTTTTATTGTTTTTAACCCTTTTGAAATTGTGATAATGTTCCCCTTTAATGTTAGTGGGGCCCG
Organism: Nerophis ophidion; assembly: GCF_033978795.1. Classification (NCBI taxonomy): domain Eukaryota; kingdom Metazoa; phylum Chordata; class Actinopteri; order Syngnathiformes; family Syngnathidae; genus Nerophis; species Nerophis ophidion. The sequence goes on from NC_084616.1 coordinate 5,519,779, forward strand.
CGAGTTTTACATGAATGTCGCTTGACAGCATCACACTTGCCAGCCCTACCAATTTTTCCGTAAGACTCCCGAATTTCAGAGTAGCTATTCTTGCGAGTGTCTGCTGATTTCCACCCTAACAACAATAATAAGGGCATGCTACGATGGCACTGCCTTTAGCGCCCTCTATAACCTGTACAAGCAGCTTGCCTGCCCAGTCACACATAAGTGACTGCAAGGTATACTTGTCCAACAGCACAGGTCACAGGTCGCTATCGGGGGTGTTTAATGTAGCCTGGAAGAGTTAGGGATGCATGGGATTCTGGGTATTTGTTCTGTTGTGTTACGGTGCGGATGTTCTCCCGAAATGTGTTTGTCATTCTTGTTTGGTGTGGGCTCACAATGTGGCGCATATTAGTAAGAGTGTTAAAGTTGTTTATATCACAACCCTCAGTGTAACCTGTATGGCTGTGGAGCAAGTATGCCTTGCAGTCACTTGCGTGTGTTAACAGAGGCCACATACTACATGTGACCGGCCTGCACGCAGATAGCATGGTGTAAAAGCGGGCGTGAGTACGCTTAAAGACATTGCAATCACGGCACGCCCTCAATACTGTTGTCCGGGTGAAAATCTGAGATTTTATGACCCGTGTTTAATGTAGCCTGGAAGAGTTAGGGATGCATGGTATTCTGGGTATTTGTTATGTTGTGTTTATGTTGTGTTACGGTGCGGATGTTCTCCCGAAATGTGTTTGGCATTCTTGTTTGGTGTGCGTTCACAGTGTGGCGCATATTAGTAAGAGTGTTAAAGTTGTTTATATCACAACCCTCAGTGTAACCTGTATGGCTGTGGAGCAAGTATGCCTTGCGGTCACTGTGTGTGTTAACAGAGGCCACATACTGCATGTGACCGGCCTGCACGCAGATAGCATGATGTAAAAGCGGGCGTGAGCACGCTTAAAGACATTGCAATCACGGCACGCCCTCATTACGGTTGTCTGGGTGAAAATCTGAGATTTTATGACCCGTGTTTAATGTAGCCTGGAAGAGTTAGGGATGCATGGTATTCTGGGTATTTGTTCTGTTGTGTTTATGTTGTGTTACAGTGCGGATGTTCTCCCGAAATGTGTTTGTCATTATTGTTTGGTGTGCGTTCACAGTGTGGCGCATATTAGTAAGAGTGTTAAAGTTGTTTATATCACAACCTTCAGTGTAACCTGTATGGCTGTGGAGCAAGTATGCCTTGCAGTCACTTGCGTGTGTTAACAGAGGCCACATACTGCATGTGACCGGCCGGCACGCAGATAGCATGATGTAAAAGCGGGCGTGAGTACGCTTAAAGACATTGCAATCACGGCACGCCCTCAATACTGTTGTCCGGGTGAAAATCTGAGATTTTACGACCCGTGTTTAATGTAGCCTGGAAGAGTTAGGGATGCATGGTATTCTGGGTATTTGTTCTGTTGTGTTTATGTTGTGTTACGGTGCGGATGTTCTCCCGAAATGTGTTTGTCATTCTTGTTTGGTGTGCGTTCACAGTGTGGCGCATATTAGTAAGAGTGTTAAAGTTGTTTATATCACAACCTTCAGTGTAACCTGTATGGCTGTGGAGCAAGTATGCCTTGCAGTCACTTGCGTGTGTTAACAGAGGCCACATACTACATGTGACCGGCCGGCACGCAGATAGCATGATGTAAAAGCGGGCGTGAGTACGCTTAAAGACATTGCAATCACGGCACGCCCTCAATACTGTTGTCCGGGTGAAAATCTGAGATTTTACGACCCGTGTTTAATGTAGCCTGGAAGAGTTAGGGATGCATGGTATTCTGGGTATTTGTTCTGTTGTGTTTATGTTGTGTTACGGTGCGGATGTTCTCCCGAAATGTGTTTGTCATTCTTGTTTGGTGTGCGTTCACAGTGTGGCGCATATTAGTAAGAGTGTTAAAGTTGTTTATATCACAACCTTCAGTGTAACCTGTATGGCTGTGGAGCAAGTATGCCTTGCAGTCACTTGCGTGTGTTAACAGAGGCCACATACTACATGTGACCGGCCGGCACGCAGATAGCATGATGTAAAAGCGGGCGTGAGTACGCTTAAAGATATTGCAATCACGGCACGCCCTCAATACTGTTGTCCGGGTAAAAATCTGAGATTTTATGACCCGTGTTTAATGTAGCCTGGAATAGTTAGGGATGCATGGTATTCTGGGTATTTGTTCTGTTGTGTTTATGTTGTGTTACGGTGCGGATGTTCTCCCGAAATGTGTTTGGCATTCTTGTTTGGTGTGTGTTCACAGTGTGGCGCATATTAGTAAGAGTGTTAAAGTTGTTTGTATCACAACCCTCAGTGTAACCTGTATGGCTGTGGAGCAAGTATGCCTTGCAGTCACTTACGTGTGTTAACAGAGGCCACATACTGCATGTGACCGGCCGGCATGGTGTAAAAGCGGGCGTGTGTACGCTTAAAGACATTGCAATCACGGCACGCCCTCAATACTGTTGTCGGGTAAAAATCTGAGATTTTATGACCCGGGTGATATCTGGAAGCCAGAACCCTCCCGGAAAAATCGGGGGGGGTCGGCAAGTATGCAGCTGAGCCACATCAGAATGATCAAAGAGCCGCGACCCCTGACCTAGAGCAAGCGCTTTGACAACGCCTGGTCTAAGGATGAAACCTTGAATGGCGCCCAGAAGGAGTGGACCGCTGGGTTGCGACAGAGTAGAGTTAGAGATAGTGGAGAGCTACTATACCTTCACTCAAAGTATTGAATTGATTTGCAACCGGACTTTCCAGATTGTCTTTGAAGACATGTTTGCCAAGCAGGCTTCATCAACAAAACTTAGGAACCGGCACCAGGCTCTAAGACTAGAGCTGTCCTGTCTAAGTCTGTGAACATGAACGGATGAAGCCTGTTTGGATGAGAGGAGAGTCATCTTCCAAACGAATCCGAATACGATGACCTGGCACAACGTAGCCATGAAAACTTCAACACTACCTTAATTGCTTGGACTTAGTTTTACTGATCAGAATCAGTTTTATCGGCCAAGTATGTTCAACACGCAAGGAATCTGACTTGGTGTACTATGCTCTCTTTGTTCAATGCAACTCATCCCATTGGCTTGAGTTTTTCCTTGCCCTGATGTGAGATCTGAGCTGAGGATGTCGTTGTGGCTTGTGCAGCCCTTTGAGACACTCGCTATATAAGTAAAAATTGGTTGATTGATTAAAGAAACAAAGAAAACCGTAATGGTGAACATCAGTCAACTGCTTCTGGTCTCATGTCGAGGTGGCTTGATTTCATGAATTATGAACTAATTGAATGGCAATTATTCATGCGTTTAAGACAAGTTATTATTATATCAGCATTTGCGTTAAACCAGGGGTCAGCAACCTTTTTGAAACCATGAGCTACTTCTTGGGTACTGATTAATGCAAAGGGCTACCAGTTTGATACACACTTCAATAAATTGCCAGAAATAGCCAATTTGCTCAATTTACCTTTTAATTCTGTTATTATTAATAATGAATGATATTTATCTTTGTGGAAACACTGATCATCTTAATTATTTCTCACAATAAATATATACAGAAACCGATAAATACCAATTAAAAAAAAGGGTATTTCTCTACGTCATTCCGTCGTACATTTTTTTCCTTCTACGGAAGGTTTTTTGTAGAGAATAAATGATGACAAAAAACACTTAATTGAACGGTTTAAAAGAGGAGAAAACACAAAATAAATGAAAATTAAATTTTGAAACATAGTTTCTCTTCAATTTCCACTCTTTAAAATTCAAAATTCAACCAAAAAAAAGAAGAGAAAAACTAGCTAATGTGAATCTTTTTGAAAAAAATGTATGGAAAATTATAAGTAATTTTTCTTGATTAAGATTAATTTTAGAATTTTGATGACATGTTTTAAATAGGTTAAAATCCAATCTGCACTTTGTTAGAATATATAATAAATTGGACCAAGCTGTATTTCTAACAAAGACAAATCATGTTTTTTTCTAGATTTTCCAGAACCTGATTTAAGAATGTGAGTTGTTCATAAATTTGAAATGAGATTTAAATTTGATTCCACAGATTTTCTAGATGTGCCGGAATAATTTTTTTGGATTTTAATCATAATAAGTTTCAAGAAATATTTCACAAATATTCTTCGTCGAAAAAACAGAAGCTAAAATGAAGAATTAAATCAGAATGTATTTATTATTCTTTAAAATAAAATAAAAAAAAGACTTGAACATTAATTTAAATTGTCAGGAAAGAAGAGGAAGGAGGTAAAAAGGTATATGTGTTTAAAAATCTTAAAATCATTTTAAGGTTGTATTTTTTCTCTAAAATTGTCTTTCTGAAAGTTATAAGAAGCAAAGTAAAAAAATGTATGAATTTATTTAAACAAGTGAAGACCAAGTCTTTAAAATATTTTCTTGGATTTTCAAATTCTATTTGAGTTTGGTCTCTCTTAGAATTAAAAATGTCCAGCAAAGCGAGACCAGCTTGCTAGTAAATAAATACAATTTAAAAAATAGAGGCAGCTCACTGGTAAGTGCTGCTATTTGAGCTATTTTTAGAACAGGCCAGCGGGCGACTCATCTGGTCCTTACGGGCACTGCGTTGGTGACCCCTGCGTTCTACACTTGCATATGTTTGTTTTGGAATTATTATCTCAACTTCCTAACTATAGTTTAGCTGTGTTTATTGTGTAGTGTTTAAGTTTATTTAGAATTCTGAGGACATCCAACAACAGTCGATCCACGTTTTTTTTTCCGTAAATGTTTAAAAAAACAACCGGAAACTCTTGACTCTGATATGCGGTACAGCATTTCCGTCACTGGGACTAACACAGTCCGTGCTCTTATTCCCACAGTCTAACAAGCCCGCTGCCTTCTGCTCTCCCAGCTGGCCTTTAGAGATGCAAAAGTGTGTGTGGGCGGAGTAAGAGATAAAAGAGGCAGTCCTGAGGGCGTGGGCGAGACAGGAGTTCAATCATCCCTCGACATTATCGGAAGCAGACGTAGCAACTTTTGACAACGAAAACTAGCATATGAGCAGTCATGAATAATTAGTTTTGATGATCTTCAAAGCCAAACTGGACGTGAACATCCTTAATTACGTATTGTTTCGCTCAGAATTCTAAATAAAATTATGTCCTAAGCAAACATATCAAACATGTATCGTATTTTTTGGATTGTAAGTCGCAGTTTTTTTTCATACAAACCCCGTTTCCATATGAGTTGGGAAATTGTGTTAGATGTAAATATAAACAGAATACAATGATTTGCAAATCCTTTTCAACCCATATTTAATTAAATGCTCTACAAAGAAAACATTTGATGTTCAAACTCATAAACTTATTTTTTTTTGCAAATAATAATTAACTTAGAATTTCATGGCTGCAACACGTGCCAAAGTAGTTGGGAAAGGGCATGTTCACCACTGTGTTACATCACCTTTTCTTTTAACAACACTCAATAAACGTTTGGGAACTGAGGAAACTAATTGTTGAAGCTTTGAAAGTGGAATTCTTTCCCATTCTTGTTTTATGTAGAGCTTCAGTCCTTCAACAGTCCGGGGTCTCCGCTGTCGTATTTTACGCTTTATAATGCGCCACACATTTTCCATGGGAGACAGGTCTGGACTGCAGGCGGGCCAGGAAAGTACCCGCACTCTTTTTTTTTACAAAGCCACGCTGTTGCAAAACGTGCTGAATGTGGCTTGGCATTCAATCAATCAATCAATGTTTATTTATATAGCCCCAAATCACAAATGTCTCAAAGGACTGCACAAATCATTACGACTACAACATCCTCGGAAGAACCCACAAAAGGGCAAGGAAAACTCACACCCAGTGGGCAGGGAGAATTCACATCCAGTGGGACGCCAGTGACAATGCTGACTATGAGAAACCTTGGAGAGGACCTCAGATGTGGGCAACCCCCCCCCCCCCTCTAGGGGACCGAAAGCAATGGATGTCGAGCGGCTCTAACATGATACTGTGAAAGTTCAATCCATAGTGGCTCCAAAACAGCAGCGAGAGTCCCGTCCACAGGAAACCATCTCAAGCGGATCAGCAGCGTAGAGATGTCCCCAACAGCATTGTCTTGCTGAAATGAGCAGGGGCGTCCATGAAAAAAATGGCGCTTAGATGGCAGCATATGTTGTTCCAAAACCTGTATGTACCTTTCAGCATTAATGGTGCCTTCACAGATGTGTAAGTTACCCATGCCTTGGGCACTAATGCACCCCCATACCATCACACATGCTGGCTTTTGAACTTTTTCATCGATAAGTCTGGATTGTTAGCTTCCCCTTTGGTCCAGATGACACTATGTCGAATATTTCCCAAAACAATTTGAAATGTGGACTCGTCAGACCACAGAACACTTTTCCACTTTGCATCAGTCCATCTTAGATGATCTCGGCCCCAGAAAAGCCGGCATAGTTTCCGGATGTTGTTGATAAATGGCTTTCGCTTTGCATAGTAGAGCTTTAACTTGCACTTAAAGATGTACCAACAAACTATTTAGTGACAGTGGTTTTCTGAAGTGTTCCTGAGCCCATGTGGTGATATCCTTTAGAGATTGATGTCGGTTTTTGATACAGTGCCGTCTGAGGGATGGAAGGTCACGGTCATTCAATGTTGGTTTCCGGCCATGCCGCTTACGTGGAGTGATTTCTCCAGATTCTCTGAACCTTTTGATGATATTATGGAGCGTAGAAGTTGAAATCCCTAAATTTCTTGCAATTGCACTTTGAGAAAGGTTGTTCTTAAACTGTTTGACTATTTGCTCACGCAGTTGTGGACAAAGGGGTGTACCTCGCCCCATCCTTTCTTGTGAAAGACTGAGCATTTTTTTGGGGAAGCTGTTTTTATAGCCAATCATGGCACCCACCTGTTCCCAATTAGCCTGCACACCTGTGGGATGTTCCAAATAACTGTTTGATGAGCATTCCTCAACTTTATCAGTATTTATTGCCACCTTTCCCAACTTCTTAGTCACGTGTTGCTGGCATCTAGTTCTAAAGTTTATGAGTTTGAACATCAAATATGTTGTCTTTGTTGCATATTCAACTGAATATGGCTTGAAAAGGATTTGCAAATCATTGTATTCTGTTTATATTTACATCTAACACAATTTCCCAACTCATATGGAAACAGGGTTTGTAAATACAAAATACATACATACATATAACCCGCTACAACTCTCATACAATGTTGTTTTTTTCTGTTCTTTAGCCTTTGCTGAACTCCAGACAGACATCCACGAGCTCACCCAAGAACTGGACGGAGCCGGAATTCCCTTCCTGGACTATCGGACGTATGCGATGAGGGTCCTATTCCCGGGCATTGAGGACCACCCTGTGCTCAAGGAGATGGAGGTACGGGTCAGTACACTACCATCCCATCCTTAAACTAAAACATACTAACAATCCATGGCGTAGCTGGCAAATCCTGTGCTATTACACTAATAAACTAACATTAAAGGCCTACTGCTAACTGCTAACGTTAGCCTACTGCTAACGGGGATAGCGATATTGCCATATTTTTGCTGAAAGGATTTAGTAGAGAACATCCACGATAAAGTTTGCAACTTTTGTTCGCTAATAAAAAAGCCTTGCCTGTAGCGGAAGTAGCAGACGATGTGCGCGTGACGTCACGGGTTGTGGAGCTCCTCACATCTGAACATTGTTTACAATCATGTAAATCATAATAATATCAATCATCCGCTTTGAACTGAACTCTCACGGCTGTGTTGGATCCACTAGTATCATGTTAGACCTGCTTGACATCCATTGCTTTCGGTCCCCTAGAGGGGGGGAGTTGCCCACGTTTGAGGTCCTCTCCAAGGTTTCTCATAGTCATCATTGTCATTGGCGTCCCACTGGGTGTGAGTTTTCCTTGCCCTTATGTGGGTTCTTCCGAGGATGTCGTAGTCGTAGTGATTTGTACAGTCCTTTGAGACATTTGTGATTTAGGGCTATATAAATAAACATTGATTGATTGATTGATTGATCATGGCCACCAGCAGCAAGAGCGATTCGGACCGAGAAAGCGACGATTTCCCCATTAATTTGAGCGAGGATGAAAGATTCATGGATGAGGAAAGTGAGAGTGAAGGACTAGAAAAAAAAAGACTATACAGTGGGAGCGATTCAGATGTTATTAGACACATTTACTAGGATCATTCTGGAAAATCCCTTATCTGCTTATTGTGTTACTAGTGTTTTAGTGAGATTATATAGTTTTACCTGAAAGTCGGAGGAGTGTGGTGACCGCCACTTTTCTCGACAAGGCGAAGCGAAGGCAGTTGTTGGGGCGAGGTGAGCTTTTTTTCCTCCCTCCTCCCCGGTGGAAGCATCCCACGTTCGGGGGCGGCCGGTCAGAGGTGGCAAGAGAGCCGCAGCTGCCTCTTTGACAGGTGCACGAGGAACGACGCAAGCTCCGCTCATGTCTACGGTAAGAGCCGACTTATTACCACTATTTTCTCACCGAAACCTGCTGGTTGACATGTTTTCGGGTACCATGTTCGCTTGATAGTAAAGCTTCACCTTCGGGAATGTAAACAAGGAAACACCGGCTGTGTTTGTGTTGCTAAAGGCAGCCGCAAGACACCGCTTCCCACCTACAGCTTTCTTCTTTGACGTCTCCATTATTAATTGAACAAATTGCATCATACCGACGTTTTCAACAGGATATTTTGCACGAAATTTAAAATTGCAATTTAGTAAACTAAAAAGGCCGTATTGGCATGTGTTGCAATGTTAAGATGTCATCATTGATATATAAACTATCAGACTGCCTGGAGGGTTGTTGTGGGTTTTAGTAGGCCTTAAGTTTGCAAAATGTAGTCTGGCATAGTAATGAGGTAGTAGTCATTTACAAACAACATTGTATACCAGAGACTGTCAAATATGAGGTTGCAAGATGAAAAAAAAAAAAAAAAGTAGACTTTGTTCATCTTAATCACATATCCTCTTCTTCATCTTAATGTATTCTGTTTCCTCCATGAATACAAATGAGTACTTCCATCATTAGTGTGATCTCGCGGGACACACACCATATACTCTTAGTGTCGGAAAAGGAAGCCTTGCCAGCTTCTGACAGACAATAAAAAAGCATCAATAAAGATGTTAATGAGTGTACAGTCATACTGTATGTGCACAGGTGCAATGTGTGTGATGTACACTATTTGACTAATTAATCAGCTACCTGAGTAGCGAAAGGTTTCGGTGCGCTCCATTTGTAAACACATTTTATTGCTTCATTTAGTTAGGGAATAAATTGTGAGAAGAGTTTGTAATCAGCGGTTATCATGAAGATTTAGAAGGTGGCGCCGCTTCATCAACATTGATTGGACCGCTGACTTTTAGAGGTAATTAGTTTGACCTTTTTTTGCAGTCACTCGTGCTAATGTTAAGAGAAGGCAAAGATACTCCTGATTTGCTCTTGGATGGAGTCATTAGCGTCACTTTCCATCGCAGGAACCTTTGCAGGATTGTTCCTATTTACGTTGGTCTTTTCAAAATGCGATCCAGCGCGACACATACTAGGCATGGTCACAGGGAGTTCCGGGAACTAAAGTTGTGCCGGTAAAAAAAAATTCCATTTAACGTATTTTCCACGCTATAAGGCGCACCGGATTATAAGGCGCACCTTCAATGAATGGCCTATTTTAAAACTGTGTTCATATATAAGGCGCACCTTCAATGAATGGCCTATTTTAAAATGGCGTTCATATATAAGGCGCACCTTCAATGAATGGCCGATTTTAAAACTGTGTTCACATATAAGGCGCACCTTCAATGAATGGCCTATTTTAAAACTGTGTTCATATATAAGGCGCACCTTCAATGAATGGCCTATTTTAAAACGGCGTTCATATATAAGGCGCACCTTCAATGAATGGCCTATTTTAAAACGGCGTTCATATATAAGGCGCACCTTCAATGAATGGCCTATTTTAAAACTGTGTTCATATATAAGGCGCACCTTCAATGAATGGCCTATTTTAAAATGGTGTTCATATATAAGGCGCACCTTCAATGAATGGCCTATTTTAAAACGGTGTTCACATATAAGGCGCACCTTCAATGAATGGCCTATTTTAAAACTGTGTCCATATATAAGGCGCACCTTCAATGAATGGCCGATTTTAAAACTGTGTGAACATATAAGGCGCACCTTCAATGAATGGCCTATTTTAAAACGGTGTTCATATATAAGGCGCACCTTCAATTAATGGCCTATTTTAAAACTGTGTTCATATATAAGGCGCACCTTCAATGAATGGCCTATTTTAAAATGGTGTTCATATATAAGGCGCACCTTCAATGAATGGCCTATTTTAAAACGGTGTTCACATATAAGGCGCACCTTCAATGAATGGCCTATTTTAAAACTGTGTCCATATATAAGGCGCACCTTCAATGAATGGCCGATTTTAAAACTGTGTGAACATATAAGGCGCACCTTCAATGAATGGCCTATTTTAAAACGGTGTTCATATATAAGGCGCACCTTCAATGAATGGCCTATTTTAAAACTGTGTTCATATATAAGGCGCACCTTCAATGAATGGCCTATTTTAAAACTGTGATCATATATAAGGCGCACCTTCAATGAATGGACTATTTTAAAACGGTGTTCATATATAAGGCGCACCTTCAATGAATGGCCTATTTTAAAACTGTGTTCACATATAAGGCGCACCTTCAATGAATGGCCTATTTTAAAACTGTGTTCATATATAAGGCGCACCTTCAATGAATGGCCTATTTTAAAACGGTGTTCATATATAAGGCGCACCTTCAACGAATGGCCTATTTTAAAACGGTGTTCATATATAAGGCGCACCTTCAATGAAGGGCCTATTTTAAAACTGTGTTCATATATAAGGCGCACCTTCAATGAATGGCCCATTTTAAAACTGTGTTCATATATAAGGCGCACCCTCAATGAATGGCCTATTTTAAAACTGTGTTCATATATAAGGCGCACCTTCAATGAATGGCCCATTTTAAAACTGTGTTCATATATAAGGCGCACCTTCAATAAATGGCCTATTTTAAAACTGTGTTCATATATAAGGCGCACCTTCAATGAATGGCCTATTTTAAAACTGTGTTCATATATAAGGCGCACCTTCAATGAATGGCCTATTTTAAAACTGTGTTCATATACAAGGCGCACAGAATAGATGCTACAGTAGAGGCTGGGGTTACGTTATGCATCCTTTAGACCAGGGGTCACCAACCTTTTTGAAGCCGAGAGCTACTTCTTGGGTACTGATTAATATGAAGGGCTACCAGTTTGATACACTCTTAAATAAATTGCCAGAAATAGCCAATTTAGTCAATTTACTTTTAATAAATAAATCTATATATACATATAAAAAACAGGTATTTCTGTCGTGTCATTCCATCATACATTTTTCTTCCTTTTACGGAAGGTTTTTTTGTAGAGAATACATGATGAATAAATGAATATACGTAATTGGACGCTTTAAAAGAGGAGAAAACACGAAAAAAATGCAAATACAATTTTGAAACATAGTTTATCTTCAATTTCGACTACTTAAAATTCAAAATCCATTATCGGACATCCCTAATCAATCAATCAATCAATGTTTATTTATATAGCCCCAAATCACAAATGTCTCAAAGGACTGCACAAATCATTACGACTACAACATCCTCGGAAGAACCCACAAAAGGGCAAGGAAAACTCACACCCAGTGGGCAGGGAGAATTCACATCCAGTGGGACGCCAGTGACAATGCTAACTATGAGAAACCTTGGAGAGGACCTCAGATGTGGGCAACCCCCCCCCCCCTAGGGGACCAAAAGCAGTGGATGTCGAGCGGGTCTAACATGATACTGTGAAAGTTCAATCCATAGTGGCTCCAACACAGCCGCGAGAGTTCAGTTCGAAGCGGATCCAAGACAGCAGCGAGAGTCCCGTCCACAGGAAACCATCCCAAGCGGAGGCGGATCAGTAGCGTAGAGATGTCCCCAACCGATACAGGCGAGCGGTCCATCCTGGGTCTCGACTCTGGACAGCCAGTACTTCATCCATGGTCATCGGACCGGACCCCCTCCACAAGGGAGGGGGGGACATAGGAGAAAGAAAAGAAGCAGCAGATCAACTGGTGGTCTAAAAAGGAGGTCTATTTAAAGACTAGAGTATACAGATGAGTTTTAAGGTGAGACTTAAATGCTTCTACTGAGGTAGCATCTCGAACTGTTACCGGGAGGGCATTCCAGAGTACTGGAGCCCCAACGGAAAACGCTCTATAGCCCGCAGACTTTTTTTGGGCTCTAGGAATCACTAATAAGCCGGAGTCTTTTGAAGGCAGATTTCTTGTCGGGACATAAGGTACAATACAATCGGCAAGATAGGATGGAGCTAGACCGTGTAGTATTTTATATGTAAGTAGTAAAACCTTAAAGTCACATCTTAAGTGCACAGGAAGCCAGTGCAGGTGAGCCAGTACAGGTATATATGTATGTATATATGTATATAAAGGTATATACAGTACAGGTATATATGTATGTATATATGTATATAAAGGTATATACAGTATAGGTATATATGTATGTATATATGTATATAAAGGTATATACAGTATAGGTATATATGTATATAAAGGTATATACAGTACAGGTATATATGTATGTATATATGTATATAAAGGTATATACAGTATAGGTATATATGTATGTATATATGTATATAAAGGTATATACAGTATAGGTATATATGTATATAAAGTTATATACAGTATAGGTATATATGTATGTATATATGTATATAAAGGTATATACAGTATAGGTATATATGTATGTATATATGTATATAAAGGTATATACAGTACAGGCGTAATATGATCAAACTTTCTTGTTCTTGTCAAAAGTCTAGCAGCCGCATTTTGTACCAACTGTAATCTTTTAATGCTAGACATGGGGAGACCCGAAAATAATACGTTACAGTAATCGAGACGAGACGTAACAAACGCATGGATAATGATCTCGGCGTCTTTAGTGGACAAAATGGAGCGAATTTTTGCGATATTACGGAGATGAAAGAAGGCCGTTTTAGTAACGCTTTTAATGTGTGACTCAAAGGAGAGAGTTGGGTGGAAGATAATACCCAGATTTTTTACCGAGTCACCTTGTTTTATTATTTGGTTGTCAAATGTTAAAGTTGTATTATTAAATAGAGGTCGGTGTCTAGCAGGACCGATAATCAGCATTTCCGTTTTTGATGTTAAATGCTCTCGCTGCTGCTCTATTCCTGTCTTCTACTGTGTGACTGATCGCCTTGAGTTTAAACTCCGCGCCGTAGGCGTGTCTCTTAGTAGTAGACATTTTGGAGTCCAAACATAAACACACAGAAACAGCACGCCTCGCGCAGTCACATATCCCAGCATGCACCGCGCACTTCTTCCTCTACGGGGGAAAATGAAGTCGGCGGCTGCTTACCGTAGAACAGGGGTGACCAAAGTGCGGCCCGCAGCTAATTGTTTACCGGCCCGCCACACATTCTGGAAATGCTGTTGCTAAAATGAAAAAATAAAAAACACTTTAAAAAAAAGTGAAATGAGGTGAAATCTAACGAGAAAAAGTTGCAATGTTGACACAAAGCTTTGGTCTATTTTTTTTTCTTTTTTTGCCGTTGCTCAAAAACACCCATAAAAAACAATGTTATAATGAATTATTGACTTATTCAAAGCTCCAATTATTTCAAACAATTCACTTTAAAATGTTTTCTGTGGAAAATATTCCACGTATTGTGTGTTTGCCATCAACGTTTGACAAAAGAGCATAAAACAAGCAAAATTATATCTGAGGTTGATCTTGTCACTTAAGTGTTGAAAGTAAAAGAAGAAAAAAAAAAGAAAAATGTATCACTTTATGAGTGAGGCACCTTTTGGATTCCAAATATATTAAATGGGATTTTATTTATCTTTTCACTGTAATACCTCAAAAATAATAATAAATAAAAAAAAGTGGCGTCCTGCATTATTGATCTTTTCAAGGCTCTACTTCACATCAAAGACTGCTTTCTGAATGCTTTGGGCAGTGGGGGAAATACTGCATATCTCAGTTTTATTATAAAAATCAATGTTTATTTATATAGCCTTAAATAACTAGTGTCTCAAAGGGCTGCACAAGCCACAACAACATCCTCGGTTCACATCAAAAACAAAGTTGTCTTTGACAGAAAAGGCTTTACCTTTTCTTTTTTGGTTTAACTTTATATCAACCTGAAGTTGATATATTGTAGAGATTCACTGTAAGCTTTAAATAAAAAAAGATAATAATAATTTGACTTGTTTTTAACATTTTAATGACTTAGACCGGGGGTGTCAAACTCAAATACAGAGTGGGCCAAAATTTTAAACGGAACTAAGCCGCGGGCCGAGGTTGACCCAAACAAATTTTGTATTAAATATTGAACAAGCAAGGCTTATATAACTTTAGTGACATGCAAAATCCAGTTTCAAATAATAATAAAAATAATATCAATGGCATATCAAATAAAATGTAAATAAAAATGTAATGCCTTTTTTTCTATTTGCAATCTTCTGAGGTAAATATCATTTTTTTTCCACAGGCTAATAATAAGTTTGAAAATAAAATAATGAATGAACCAAACATTCAAGCCTTAAAGTAGCAAGAGGAAATGCATGAATAAAACGTTAATTATTGGTCGGTTTGCTGGAAGTTACCCAGAAGAGTTAGTGCTGCAAGGGGGTCTGGGTATTGGTTCTGTTGTGTTACGGTGCGGATGTTCACCCGAAATGTGCTTGTCATTCTTGTTTGGTGTGGGTTCACAATGTGGCGCATATTTGTAACAGTGCTAAAGTTGTTTATACGGCCACCCTCAATGTGACCTGTATGGCCGTTGACCAAGTGTGTGTGTGTGTGTGTGTGTGTGTGTGTGTGTGTGTGTGTGTGTGTGTGTGTGTGTGTGTGTGTGTGTGTGTGTGTGTGTGTGTGTGTGTGTGTGTGTGTGTGTGTGTGTGTGTGTGTGTGTGTGTGTGTGTGTGTAAAAGCCACAAATATTATGTGACACGCTGTTAGTATGGAAGAAAAGCGGACGTGACGACAGGTTGTAGAGAACGCTAAAGGGAGGGCCTTAAAGGCACGCCCCCAATATAGTTGTCCAGGTGGAAATCGGTAGAAATTCGGGAGAATGGTTGCCCCGGGAGATGTTCGGGAGGGGCACTGAACTTCGGGAGTCTACCGGGAAAATTAGGAGGGTTGGCAAGTATGAGTATTAGCGGTGAATGCGGTGTTACAGCGGCGTTAGTGCTGCAAGGGGTTCTGAGTATTTGTTCTGTTGTGTTACGGTGCGGATGCTCACCCGAAATGTGTTTGTCATTCTTGTTTGGTGTGGGTTCACAGTGTGGTGCTAATTTGTAACAGTGCTAAAGTTTGCATGTGTGTTTTTGGAGTTATAGTTCAAAAACTGTCATATTGAATGTGACTGTAAATTGTCATAGTGAGTAAAACCTTATTTTTGTAATTGTGAACCTTTAAAAATACCTGATTTTGGTATTAGCGATGAATGCGGTGTTACAGCGGCGGGCCAGCTCTCATGCTAAATTGATATTGCCTCAAGGGCCAAATTAAATTACACGGCGGGCCAGAGTTTGACACCCATGACTTAGACCCTTTATGGTCCCCGGGAGCCCTAAAGGTAAAACAACAAACAAAATCCATATATTTTGTTATGGTTTGAAAAAATTAAAAGTATCAAAATGGCCCCTGCATGCTTTAATTTTTCTGTGTGCGGCCCTCAGTGGAAAAAGTTTGGACACCCCTGCCGTAGAAAAAGAAGCGCACTTCTTGAAGTTGGCGGCTGCTTACCGTAGTCGCGAGACCTGTTGTGGCTCAATATTGGTCCATAGATAAGGCGCACTGTCAGCTTTTGGGAACATTTGAGGTTTTTAGGTGCGGAAAATACAGCGTCACCATTCTTGTTTGGGGCTTCACGGTGGCAGAGGGGTTTGTGCGTCTGCCTCACAATACGAAGGTCCTGCAGTCCTGGGTTCAAATCCAGGCTCGGGATCTTTCTGTGTGGAGTTTGCATGTTCTCCCCGTGAATGCGTGGGTTCCCTCCGGGTACTCCGGCTTCCTCCCACCTCCAAAGACATGCACCTGGGGATAGGCCCCTCCCACCTCCAAAGACATGCACCTGGGGATAGGCCCCTCCCACCCCCAAAGACATGCACCTGGGGATAGGCCCCTCCCACTTCCAAAGACATGCACCTGGGGATAGGCCCCTCCCACTTCCAAAGACATGCACCTGGGGATAGGCCCCTCCCACTTCCAAAGACATGCATCTGGGGATAGGCCCCTCCCACCTCCAAAGACATGCACCTGGGGATAGGCCCCTCCCACTTCCAAAGACATGCATCTGGGGATAGGCCCCTCCCACCTCCAAAGACATGCACCTGGGGATAGGTTGATTGGCAACACTAAAAATGGTCCCTAGTGTGTGAATGTGAGTGTGAATGTTGTCTGTCTATCTGTGTTGGCCCTGCGATGAGGTGGCGACTTGTCCAGGGTGTACCCCGCCTTCTGCCCGATTGTAGCTGAGATAGGCGCCAGCGACCCCAAAAGGGACTAAGCGGTAGAAAATGGATGGATGGAAATACATTATATACCGCCCCGTTTAATAACGGTCCCAGCAACTGGAGGGTTCCAGGTTCGATCCCTGCTTCCGCCATCCTAGTCTCTGCCATCGTGTCCTTGGGCAAGACACTTCACCCACCTGCTCCCGGTGCCGCCCAACACTGCTTTAAATGGAACTTAGATATTGGGTTTCACTATGTAAAAGCGCTTTGAGTCACTAGAGAAAAGCACTATATAAATATAATTCACTTAAAAAAAAAAAAAGATTCTTGAAAATGTTTAATAAAGACATTTTTCCACACTTCCTCACTGCACGTGTACGTCATACGTCCACATTTTGAATTTTTTTTTTAGGATTATTTACTTACCCAAAAATATATTACAACTCCAAAGGTATGCGCCGCTTCCTCTTGTTTTCTGCTGCATATTTCACTACATCCATCTTGTAATCTGCAGTACATGATTTCATTTTCGCTGACATTTTTGTTCAGCCCTTCTCACTTTTTATAAGTTACCGCCAATGTTGAAATAATTCATTTTAATAGCTACGGCAGTAGCATATAGCAGTTAGCATCCCATGACCCACAATGCACTTCTGCCATAACCCTCCCCCTGCCGAATTCTTATTGGTAGATGTGTGTGTGACGATTGCTGACATTTTCTTACCGTATTTCCTTGAATTTACACCAGGGCGCTAATTAATTTTAAACCTCTTCTCACTGCGGCACTTACCAAAGGCATGCGGTAAATTTAGGCCTGCGCTTATTAATTTGAGTGTGATGTAAGGATACCATCATGAAAAGCACATTTGATAAAAAAAAAACGTTATTATGGTCTTACCTTTACTTATAAATGAAGTCCATGCGCAGCTCCTTCTGATCAAAAGCATCGATAACTTGTTTATAGAAGTCTTCCTTATCTTTCTTCAGTTTTAAAAGTCTCTCTGTCTCGATGGAGATCTTCCTTTATTACCTCCTGCTTCCATTGAAAGTCCAGTTTAGAAAGCGGTTTTATTTTAGATATGTAATCCTCCATGTTAAAAGTGCAAGCGAGAGGAAAAAATAAAGGATCGCTGCTTGTTGTCACTTCTTCTGCAGCCGAGTAGTCGCAAGAAGGATCACTAGCGCCCTCTACCACCAGGAGGCGGGAGTCATTTAATGACTCATATTTGACACACGCAGCTACGGTATATTAATAAAACATAGCTGCTTACTGTTCTTTTTAGCATATTCAATAGCTTGGACTTTAAATCCTACTGAATAGCTCTTAATCTTCTTCCCTTTATGCGATTTCAAATGATTGAAATCAGCCTCCTGCATTTTGAAAATGATGACAGGTGAAGTGTCACTCGTGACGTGACGAGTTTGACCCGGAGGAAATTCTAGACATGCGCTAATAAAAATAATATTTTGCGAAACGAGTTTGACCCGGCAGTGATTCTAGGCAGGCACATACTATATACCCGCCGGCAATTCAAGGAAATACGGTATTTAATATTTTACGGTAATGTGTTAATAATTTCACACATAAGTCGTATATATATATATATATATATATACTGTATATATATATATACCGTATTTCCTTGACTTGCCGTAGGGCATATAGTATGCGCCTGCCTTGAATTACTGCCGGGTCAATTGCTTCACCAAATAATTTGCGCACACTTAGTATTACCGCCGGGTCCAACTCGTCACGTCACGAGTGACACTTCCCCTGTCATCATTTTCAAAATGGAGGAGCCTGATTTACAATAATTTGAAATCGCATAAAAGGAAGAAGATTAAGAGCTATTCAGTAGGATTTAAAGTCCAAGCTTACATCACACTCAATTTTTTACTACATACCTTTGGTAAGTGTCGTAATAATATATATATATATATATATATATATATATATATATATATATATATATATATATATAATATTGGCCTGTAACATTATCCAACTGAAGTTGGTACTAAAAGAAGCATGTTGTGATGTTCACGGCGCCTGAAACCAGTCAACTTGAGACCGTCGAGTGTGTCTTTAGGCTTTCCACTTCCTCCAACATCCCCGTGAGAAGGCCGCGCTCGCACCGTGTCGTCGCGTCAAACAGCCGTCGTCGGCACCAACGCGCGAGCGGATTCCAATTTGCCGTGACGTGAAACGTGAGCCGGGTGATGGAGGCGCGGGCTGCAGGAAGTGAAGGATACAATTACGGAACTGATGAGAAATACGTCCGAGCACGCCGCCTGACAGTTAGCCGGGTCTCTCGGTCCGGACGTTTCCGACGCGGAAGCGTGTAGCTATTAACTCCAGCTCTAAAGAAACGCTGCGTTCTTTATAGTTAAGTCCGGACCTCTCTGCTTGTGTATTTCCCTTTGGGTTGTTAATGTAATCCAGCCGTCTGAGGAAACAGCGTTATTACTGCGTGACCTCTCCATCCCTCAAGAGCTACACTCCTGCACACACCTCCACACCCAAGCAATACACAAACCCTCCCTCCTTTAAAACACATCACATGGCGGTCAATACTTACCTCGGAGGGCCAGGAATCTCATTTAGCGCTCCAGAGACGGGCCTCGACACTTCATTATAGCACGTCGCAGGAGAGAATGTGCTGCCAAAAGGATGGCAATGGAGGTGAAAATGTGTGCTTAAAGGCCTACTGAAAGCCACTACTAGCGACCACACAGTCTGATAGTTTATATATCAATGATGAAATATTAACATTGCAACACATGACAATACGGCCGCTTTAGTTTACTAAATTGCAATTTTAAATTTCGCGCTGAACTGTCCTGCTGAAACGTTGCGGTATGATGACGTGTGCGCGTGACGTCACGCATTGTAGAGGACATTTTGTTCCAGCACCGATCCCAGCTCTAAGTCGTCTCTTTTCATCGCATAATTCCACAGTATTCTGAATCTTTTGCAATTTGTTCAATTAATAATGGAGACGTCAAAGAAGAAAGCTGTAGGTGGGAAGCGGTGTATTGCGGCCGCCTTTAGCAACACAAACACAGCCGGTGTTTCATTGTTTACATTTCCGAAACATGACGGTGAAGCTTTACTATGGAACAAAGTGATCAAACGAATATGGTTGGATTGGACCACACACACACAAAGTACAGTGTTTTATGCAGCTATCATTTCGAAAGATCATGTTTCGAAGAGGGTCCCCTTGCAAAGGGCAGAGATGGGCATCGCAACCCGTGGACTGGTGCTGAAGAAAGGTGCGGGGCCGACCTTCCTGTTGTACAGGTACAACCATATAATCTCACTAAAACACTATTATGTTAGATCCAGTATGGCCTGGACCACGCAGTCTGATAGTTTATATATCAATGATGAAATATTAACATTGCAACACATGCCAATACGGCCGCTTTAGTTTACTAAATTGCAATTTTAAATTGCGCGCTGAACTACCCTTCTCAAACATCGCGGTATGATGACGCGTGCGAGTGACATCACGCATTGTAGAGGACATTTTGTTCCAGCACCGATCCCAGCTGCTTTCATCGCATAACTCCACAGTATTCTGGACATCTGTGTTGCTGAATCTTTTGCAATTTGTTCAATAAATAATGGAGACGTCAAAGAAGAAAGCTGTAGGTGGGAAGCGGTGTATTGCGGCCGCCTTTAGCAACACAAACCCAGCCGGTGTTTCATTGTTTACATTCCCGAAAGATGACGGTGAAGCTTTACTATGGAACAAAGTGATCAAACGAATATGGTTGGATTGGACCACACACACACAAAGTACAGTGTTTTATGCAGCTATCATTTCGAAAGATCATGTTTCGAAGAGGGTCCCTTGCGAAGGGCAAGGATGGGCGTCGCCACCACCCGTCGACTGTTGCTGACCTTCCTGTTGTACAGGTACGACCATATAATCTCACTAAAACACTATTATGTTAGATCCAGTATGGCCTGGACCACGCAGTCTGATAGTTTATATATCAATGATGAAATATTAACATTGCAACACATGCCAATACGGCCTTCTTAGTTTACTAAATTGCAATTTTAAATTTCGCGCTGAACTACCCTTCTTAAACATCGCGGTATGATGACGCGTGCGAGTGACATCACGCATTGTAGAGGACATTTTGTTCCAGCTATAAGTCGTCTGTTTTCATCGCATAATTCCACAGTATTCTGGACATCTGTGTTGCTGAATCTTTTGCAATTTGTTCAATGAATAATGGAGACGTCAAAGAAGAAAGCTGTAGGTGGGAAGCGGTGTATTGCGGCCGCCTTTAGCAACACAAACACAGCCGGTGTTTCATTGTTTATATTACCGAAAGATGACGGTGAAGCTTTACTATGGAACAGAGCGGTCAAGCGAACACGGTTAGATTGGACCACAGACACAAAGTACAGTGTATTATGCAGCGATCATTTGGAAAGATCGTGTTTTGAAGAGGGTCCCGTCGACTGGTGCTGAAGAAAGGTGCGGGGCCGACCTTCAGTTTGTACAGGTACAACCATATAATCTCACTAAAACACTATTATATTAGATCCACTATGGACTGGACTCTCACTATTATGTTAGAACCACTATGGACTGGACTCTCACTATTATGTTAGAACCACTATGGATTGGACTCTCACTATTATGTTAGATCCACTATGGACTGGACTCTCACTATTATGTTAGATCCACTATGGACTGGACTCTCACTATTATGTTAGATCCACTATGGACTGGACTCTCACTATTATGTTAGATCCACTATGGACTGGACTCTCACTATTGTTGGATCCACTATGGACGGGACTCTCACTATTATGTTAGATCCACTATGAACTGGACTCTCACACTATTATGTTAGATCCACTATGGATTGGACTATCACTATTATGTTAGATCCACTATGGACTGGACTCTCACACTATTATGTTAGATCCACTATGGACTGGACTCTCACTATTATGTTAGATCCACTATGGACTGGACTCTCACTATTGTTGGATCCACTATGGACGGGACTCTCACTATTATGTTAGATCCACTATGAACTGGACTCTCACACTATTATGTTAGATCCACTATGGATTGGACTATCACTATTATGTTAGATCGACTATGGACTGGACTCTCACACTATTATGTTAGATCCACTATGGACTGGACTATCACTATTATGTTAGATCCACTATGGACTGGACTCTCACACTATTATGTTAGATCCACTATGGACTGGACTCTCACTATTATGTTAGATCCACTATGGACTGGACTATCACAATATTATGTTAGATCCACTATGGACTGGTCTGTCACTATATTATATTAGACCCACCCGATGTCCATTGCATCCAGTCTCCCCTAGAGAAGGGTTAGGGGGGGTCACCCACGTATGCGGTCCTCTCCAAGGTTTCTCATAGTCATTCACATTGACATCCCACTGGGTTGTGAGTTTTTCATTGCCCTAATGTGGGATCTGAACCGAGGATGTGGTTGTGGCTTGTGCAGCCCTTTGAGACACTTGTGATTTAGGGCTATATAAATAAACATTGATTGATTGATTGATAGTAACACAATAAGCAGATAAGGGATTTTCTAGAATTATCCTAGTAAATTTATCTGAATCGCTCCCACTGCCTTCGTCTTCTTTTTTTTTTTTTAGTCCTTCACTCTCACTTTCCTCATCCACGAATCTTTCATTCTCGCTCAAATTAATGGGGAAATTGTCGCTTTCTCGGTCTGAATTGCTCTCGCTGCTGGTGGCCATGATTATAAACAATGTTCAGATGTGAGGAGCTCCACAACCCGTGACGTCACGCGCACATCGTCTGCTACTTCCGGTACAGGCAGAGCTTTTGTATTAGCGACCAAAAGTTGCAAACTTTATGGTGGATGTTCTCTACTAAATCCTTTCAGCAAAAATATGGCAATATTTCAAAATGATGAAGTATGACACATAGAATGGAGCTGCTATCCCCGTTTAAATAAGAACATCTCATTTCAGTAGGCCTTTAAGTGTGTGTGGGGAAAGCCTGGGTTATTAAAAGAGGAAACGGGCAACGGCGGAAGAGGCGGGGCTAGCGGCAGGTTGACTGACAGGTGTCTAGGGGGTGCTGGGTGGAGTGCTGACAGGTGTGGGCCGGTGGGACGAGCCACCAGTCCGACGCACCACGAGCGCAATCTCGTTACGCCTCGACGCTTTTGCACTCGCCTTTTTTCACGGGAAGTTGTCGTGGTTGTTGATGCGGAACGGAAGGTGTTTTGAAGTAATGTCACCTTTTTCAGCCGGGAAGCTGCCAATTTGTTCTCGCTACAAACGCTATTAGAACACAACAGATATTTCTTGTGGATTTATTTACTTTTTTGCCTTTTAAAAGTTAAAGTAGCAATGATTGTCACACACACACTAGGTGTGGCCAAATTATTCCCTTGATCCCCCTGGGAGGTGAGGGGAGCAGTGAGCAGCAGCGGTGGCCACGCCCGGGAATCATTTTTGGTGATTTAACCCCCAATTCCAACCCTTGATGCTGAGTGCCAAGCAGGGAGGTAATGGCTCCCATTTTTATAGTCTTTGGTATGACTCGGCCGGGGTTTGAACTCACAACCTACCCCTCTCAGGGACTCACTCAAGTGTGAATAACGTCTTTTGCAATTTTTTCCCATCATACATGGGTGTCATTTTGAATGTTTTTATAATGCGTGGACGTTTTTTTAATCATATCTAAAAAGTTCAGTGAGCAGTTTCTGTTATGTGTGACCAGGTGGTTGCAATTTTCTGTTTTTTTGTCATGACTGGGGAAGGTTGTTCGGTAAATGCTGTTCTTTAAAGTTCAATTCACACTTACGTTAAAGTTAAAAATAGCAATGATAGTCACAAACACACACTATATGTGGTGAAATGTGTCCTCTGCATTGGACCCATCCCCTTGTTCACCCCCTGGGAGGTGAGGGGAGCAGTGAGCAGCAGCGGTGGCCACGCCCGGGAATCATTTTTGGTGATTTAACCCCCAATTCTAACCCTTGATGCTGAGTGCCAAGCAGGGAGGTAATGGCTCCCATTTTTATAGTCTTTGGTATGACTCGGCTGGGGTTTGAACTCACAACCTACCCCTCTCAGGGACTCACTCAAGTGTGAATAATGTGTTTTGCAATTTTTCCCATCATGCATTGTAGTGGATTTAAATGGGTGTCATTTTGAATGTTTTTATAACGCGTGGACGTTTTTTTAATCATATCTATAAAGTTCAGTGAGCAGCTTCTGTTATGTGTGATCAGGGGGTTGCATTTTTTTTTTGTCATGACTGGGGAAGGTTGTTCGGTAAATGCTGTTCTTTAAAGTTCAATTCACACTTATGTTAAAGTTAAAAATAGCAATGATAGTCACAAACAAACACTATATGTGGTGAAATGTGTCCTCTGCATTGGACCCATCCCCTTGTTCACCCCCTGGGAGGTGAGGGGAGCAGTGAGCAGCAGAGGGGGCCACGCCCGGGAATCATTCTTGGTGATTTAACCCCCAATTCCAACCCTTGATGCTGAGTGCCAAGCAGGGAGGTAATGGCTCCCATTTTTATAGTCTTTGGTATGACTCGGCCGGGGTTTGAACTCACAACCTACCCCTCTCAGGGACACACTCAAGTGTGAATAACGTGTTTTGCAATTTTTCCCATCATGCATTGTAGTGGATTTAAATGGGTGTCATTTTGAATGTTTTTATAACGCGTGGACGTTTTTTTAATCATATCTAAAAAGTTCAATGAGCTGCTTCTGTTATGTGTGACCAGGTGGTTGCATTTTTTGTTGTTTTTTTGTCATGACTGGGGAAGGTTGTTCGGTAAATGCTGTTCTTTAAAGTTCCATTCACACTT
Organism: Nerophis ophidion; assembly: GCF_033978795.1. Taxonomy (NCBI): domain Eukaryota; kingdom Metazoa; phylum Chordata; class Actinopteri; order Syngnathiformes; family Syngnathidae; genus Nerophis; species Nerophis ophidion. Next base: position 5,544,236 of record NC_084616.1, read on the forward strand.
ACGTTAAAGTTAAAAATAGCAATGATAGTCACAAACAAACACTATATGTGGTGAAATGTGTCCTCTGCATTGGACCCATCCCCTTGTTCACCCCCTGGGAGGTGAGGGGAGCAGTGAGCAGCAGCGGTGGCCACGCCCGGGAATCATTTTTGGTGATTTAACCCCCAATTCCAACCCTTGATGCTGAGTGCCAAGCAGGGAGGTAATGGCTCCCATTTGTATAGTCTTTGGTATGACTCGGCCGGGGTTTGAACTCACAACCTACCCCTCTCAGGGACTCACTCAAGTGTGAATAACGTGTTTTGCAATTTTTCCCATCATACATGGGTGTCATTTTGAATGTTTTTATAATGCGTGGACGTTTTTTTTAATCATATCTAAAAAGTTCAGTGAGCAGCTTCTGTTATGTGTGACCAGGTGGTTGCATTTTTTGTTTGTTATGACTGGGGAAGGTTGTTCGGTAAATGCTGTTCTTTAAAGTTCAATTCACACTTACGTTAAAGTTAAAAATAGCAATGATAATCAGAAACAAACACTATATGTGGTGAAATGTGTCCTCTGCATTGGACCCATCCCCTTGTTCACCCCCTGGGAGGTGAGGGGAGCAGTGAGCAGCAGCTGGGGCCACGCCCGGGAATCATTCTTGGTGATTTAACCCCCAATTCCAACCCTTGATGCTGAGTGCCAAGCAGGGAAGTAATGGTTCCCATTTTTATAGTCTCTGGTATGACTCGGCCAGGGTTTGAACTCACAACCTACCCCTCTCAGGGACACACTCAAGTGTGAATAACGTGTTTTGCAATTTTTCCCATCATGCATTGTAATGGATTTAAATAGGTGTCATTTTGAATGTTTTTATAATGCGTGGACGTTTTTTTAATCATATCTAAAAAGTTCAGTGAGCAGCTTCTGTTATGTGTGACCAGGTGGTTGCATTTTTTGTTGTTGTCATGACTGGGGAAGGTTGTTCGGTAAATGCTGTTCTTTAAAGTTCAATTCACACTTACGTTAAAGTTAAAAATAGCAATGATAGTCAGAAACACACACTATATGTGGTGAAATGTGTCCTCTGCATTTGACCCATCCCCTTGTTCACCCCCTGGGAGGTGAGGGGAGCAGTGAGCAGCAGCGGTGGCCACGCCCGGGAATCATTTTTGGCTGATTTAACCCCCAATTCCAACCCTTGATGCTGAGTGCCAAGCAGGGAGGTAATGGCTCCCATTTTTATAGTCTCTGGTAAGACTCGGCCGGGGTTTGAACTCATAACCTACCCCTCTCAGGGACACACTCAAGTGTGAATAACGTGTTTTGCAATTTTTCCCATCATACATTGGTGTCATTTTGAATGTTTTTATAATGCGTGGACATTTTTTTAATCATATCTATAAAGTTCAGTGAGCAGCTTCTGTTATGTGTGACCAGGGAGTTGCATTTTTTGTTTGTCATGACTGGGGAAGGTTGTTCGGTAAATGCTGTTCTTTAAAGTTCAATTCACACTTACGTTAAAGTTAAAAATAGCAATGATAGTCAGAAACACACACTATATGTGGTGAAATGTGTCCTCTGCATTTGACCTATCCCCTTGTTCACCCCCTGGGAGGTGAGGGGAGCAGTGAGCAGCAGAGGGGGCCACGCCCGGGAATCATTTTTGGTGATTTAACCCCCAATTCCAACCCTTGATGCTGAGTGCCAAGCAGGGAGGTAATGGCTCCCATTTTTATAGTCTCTGGTATGACTCGGCCGGGGTTTGAACTCACAACCTACCCATCTTAGCATTTTGATTTCGGTCAACAACTCCATGATTGTGTCTTGCTGTTTGGCTACTGTCCTTACATCCTTTGACAGGGAGTTAATAGATTTTCTAATCTCCTCCACGTCTTCCTCGAGTTTCTTGTGTTTCGCAGTCATTTTCTTGATTCACTTGGTTTTCTTTTGCCAGTCTCATCACCGCGAGGTGGTCCCGCTGTTCCCGGTCGCTAACCGTTAGCCGCTAGCCCAGCTGTCGTCACTCGCCATGACGTATATGTATTGTTGCATTTGAACAACTGTATTGTTGATAATAGAGGTAATTATTGTTGTTGGGGGGCGGGGTTTGGTGTTAGCGAGGGTCTATATTGTAGCGTCCCAGAAGAGTTAGTGCTGCAAGGGTTTCTCTGTAGTTGCTCTGTTGTGTTACGGTGCGGATGTTCTCCCAAAATGTGTTTGTCATTCTTGTTTGGTGTGAGTTCACAGTGTGGCGCATATTTGGAACAGTGTTAAAGTTGCTTATACGGCCACCCTCAGTGTGACCTGTATGGCTGTTGACCAAGTATGCCTTGCATTCACGTGTGTAGGAAAAGCCGTAAATATTATGTGACTGTGCCGACACACAAATCGGGCGCTCTGTCATTTTTTAAACCGATACCGATAACTTTAAAACCGATACCGATAATTTCCAATATTACATATTAAAGAATTTATCGGCCAATAATATTGGACATATTTAAAGTCCAGGGACATATTGACTAAGTTTACAAACATAATATGAATTTTAAAAAAAGATTTTGTGACGATATAAAATATCCATGTCATCATATTGTCGACTAGATACGCTATTGTACTTGGTATCATTCCAGTGGATGTCAGGTGTAGATCCACCCATGGCGTTTGTTTACATTGAGTTACGGTGTGTAGTGAAGCATGTTTAGCTATTCCTCCTCCATTCTTCATCATGGAAGCGAGGATTAGTGATTCAGAAGTAGCTAAAACCCTGCCAAATGCGGATGAAGATTAGCCGCTAACTAGCTAGCCATGTCTTAAAGCACCTCTTCCTGAGGGAGTTTCAGTGTTATAACCACTTTTATTGTTAGTTTTTAGGCCAAAATGTGTCCGTTCTCCCTTTTCTGTCTACACACTGTGTCTGCTTGTAAGTACTCTGTGTGTGCGCGATGCCGAACATGCTCCTCTGCTCCTAAAACCATCAATGTGAGGACGTTATGACGCGCCGTCATGCATGGAAACCGTCCATCCATCCATCCATCCATCCATCCATCCATTTACTACCACTTATTCCCTTTGCGGTCGCGGGGGGCGCTGGTGCCGATCTCAGCTACAATCGGGCGGAAGGCGGGGTACACCCTGGACAAGTCGCCACCCCATTGCAGGCATGGGAACCGATACTTTTCAAATAGACTATTGTACTGTTTTTGATTCATTAGTACCACGATACTATTACTAGTACAACCCTACTGCAAATGATAAATGGGTTGTACTTGTATAGCACTTTTCTACCTTCAAGGTACTCAAAGCGCTTTGACACTACTTCCACATTTACCCATTCACTCACACATTCACACACTGATGGAGGGAGCTGCCATGCAAGGCCCTAACCACTATCAGGAGCAAGGGTGAAGTGTCTTGCTCAAAGACACAACGGATGTGACAAGGTTGGTAGAAGGTGGGGATCGAACCAGGAACCCTCAGGTTGCTGGCACGGCCACTCTCCCAACCAGCACCACGCCGTCTCCAAATGAATATCGGTTATCAGCTTCCCACACTACTGATAATCGGCATCAGGGAAAAAACCACGTTGGTCGAACTCTGTCAAGAAGTAGTCATGAAGCAAACTAGCAACTACCATGAATTGATGAAGGTGGACCCCGACTTAAACAAGTTGAAAAACTTATTGGGGTGTTACCATTTAGTGGTCAATTGTAGGGAATATGTACTGTACTGTGCAATCTACTAATACAAGTTTCAATAAATCAATCAAACCTCCCCAGTAAATCTGCATACCGTATTTCCTTGAATTGCCGCCGGGGCGCTAATTATTTTAAAACTTCTTCTGACTCCGGCACTTACCAAAGGCATGCGGTAAATTTAGGCCTGCACTTATACATTTGAGTGTGATGTAAGGATACCATCATGAAAAGCACATTTAATTAAAAAAAACGTTATTATGGTCTTACCTTTACTTATAAATGAAGTCCATGCACAGCTCCTTCTGATCAAAAGCATCGATAACTTGTTTATAGAAGTCTTCCTTATCTTTCTTCAGTTTTAAAAGTCTCTCTGTCTCGATGGAGATCTTCCTTTATTACCTCCTGCTTCCATTGAAAGTCCAGTTTAGAAAACTGTTTTATTTTAGATATGTAATCCTCCATGTTAAAAGTGCAAGCGAGAGGAAATAATAAACTCTTGCTGCTTGTTGTCACTTCTTCTGCAGCCGAGTAGTCGCAAGAAGGATCACTAGCGCCCTCTACCACCAGGAGGCGGGAGTCATTTAATGACTCATATTTGACACACGCAGCTACTGTATATTAATAAAACATAGCTGCTTACTGTTCTTCTTAGCATATTCAATAGCTTGGACCTTAAATCCTACTGAATAGCTCTCAATCTTCTTCCCTTTATGCCATTTCAAATGATTGAAATCAGCCTCCTCCATTTTGAAAATGATGACAGGTGAAGTGTCACTCGTGACGTGACGAGTTTGACCCGGTGGGAATTCTAGACATATGCTAATTATTTGTCGAAACGAGTTTGACCCGGCAGAAATTCTAAACATGCGGTAATAAAAATAATATTTTGCGAAACGAGTTTGACCCGAAGTTAATCCTGAGCCGGCGGTAATGCTAAGCATGCGCTAATTATTTTGCGAAAGGAGTTTGACCCGGCAGTAATTCTAGGCAGGTGCATACTATATACCCGGCGGCAATTCAAGGAAATACGGTAACCCAAAGCTCATGACCATAGGTGAGGATGGGAACGTAGCTCGACTGGTCAATTGAGAGCTTTCCCTTCCGGCTCAACTCCTTCTTCACCACAACGGATCGATACAGCGTTGGCATTACACCGATACACCTGTCGACATCACCATCCACTATTCCCTCACTCGTGAACAAGACTCCCAGGTACTTGAACTCCTCCACTTGGGGCAGAGTCTCCTCCCCAACCCGGAGATGCCCTTTTTCTGGGCAAAAAGGAATCATCCACCCTGCAATATGATTGTTGCGAATATATTCACCAACTGCTTCCCTTTGAATTGTGCTTTTTTTGTCCGAGTATTGATCGGAGCTCGCTTGTTACGTTTCTATTGGACTCCATGACCAATTGCAGGTGTAAAAAGGATGTTGTGCGTATGTCGCTGTGGAGAATCTCTGCCACTGTAAAGGATATGACAAGAAATGTCTGAATGAACAAATTGGTCTTCCGTGCTTTTATTCCCGCCGGGAATCATTTTCTGGCTCTTGCCTTCTTCCTTCAGGTGCAGGCAAATGTGGAGAAAGCTCTGACGCTGTTTGGCCAGTTGCTGACAAAGAAGCACTTCCTGTTGACTTTCATACGGACGCTGGAGGCCCAGAGGTTGGTTGGCTATACTATTATTATTACTATAGGCCCGTGAACTAATTTGGTTGTGGAATAATTCAATCATAAAATAATTTAGTACATCTACATATAATTAAATTGTGAAATAATGTGATATTTTATTAAATAGTTAAATGAATAAATATAACTTTTACAACATATTATTTAATGGTGGATGTCATAATATGTTATGTTATTATTTTTTGCTCTAGCAAGGAGTAATGTTGTCATTTAAAGTTTCTTTACCCTCACAATTTGTTCATAAAAAACAAACTGACAAATTTCTGAAAATATTTCGACTTATGTTTTTTTCATAAATATTTAAAAAAGTATTTGTATTATTATTATTTGAATTTTATTAAACTTTATTTATAAAATGCAAAATTTACAAACAGTTGCGAAATAATAAACAAAATAAGTACAAAAACAGTACAAAACAGTGTGTGTGTATATATATATACAGTATGTGTGTGTGTGTATATATATGTGTACATATGTATGTGTGTGTATATGTGTATGTATATATATGTGTATATATATATATATGTGTGTGTATATGTGTATGTATGTATATGTGTATATATATATGTGTGTGTGTATATATATGTGTATATATGTATGTGTGTGTATATGTGTATGTATATATATGTGTGTGTGTATATGTGTATATATATGTATGTGTATATATATATGTGTGTGTGTGTGTATATGTGTATGTATATATATGTGTGTGTGTATATGTGTATATATATGTATGTGTATATATATATATGTGTGTGTGTATATGTGTATGTATATATATGTGTGTGTGTATTTATGTTTGTGTATATATATATATGTGTGTGTGTATATGTGTATGTATATATATGTGTGTGTGTATATGTGTATATATATGTTTGTGTATATATATATATGTGTGTGTATATGTGTATATATATGTATATATATATATATATGTGTATATATATATATGTGTGTGTATATGTGTATATATATGTATGTGTGTATATATGTGTATATGTATATATATTTATGTGTGTGTATATACATATATATATATATATATATATATATATATAACTATATATATATATACATATATATATATATATATGTATATATATATATATATAACTATATATATACATATATATATACATATATGTGTGTGTTGTGGTTTAACATAGAGTTCTAATTCTTTTTTAAAGGTACAAAAAACAGGTCGGGTAAGAGATAGATAGATAGTACTTTGTTGATTCCTTCGGAAGAGTTCCCTCAGGAAAATTTAAATTTCAGTATCAGTGTACAGAATTGTACACTCTTGGCATTCTCTAAGTGAGCTTTAAACACATCTGTGAAGTGAAAACCATTCCAGATGACTACCTCTTGAAGCTCATGGAGAGAATGCCCAGAGTGTGCAAAGCCAAGGGTGGCTATTTTGAAGAAACTAGAATATAAAACTTGTTTTCAGTCATTTCACCTTTTTTTGTTAAGTACATAACTACACGTGTTCATTCATAGTTTTGATGTGACAATCTACGATGTAAATCAGGGGTGTCAAACGTACGGCCCGAGGGCTGGATCAGGCCCGTGAACAGGTTTTATCCGGCCAGTAGTTTGAGTTTGCCAAGAATAAAAATTAACCTGAAATGTTTGAATGAAAGAAACTGCTGTTCTAAATGTGTCCACTGGAGGTCGCAATAGCAATTCTTTGTATCTTAGTAGATGATGTTACATATGTACAAAATAAACCACATGTTAGTACAACAGTCGAGGAAAATGATCAAACTACATAAATAACATCCTGTAATTGGATTTTGATAGAATTGTCTTTATCTTGATAAATTGAAAATGAACACCAATGAGTTGACAGATGTATCTGTGTTGGCCCTGCGACGAGGTGGCGACTTGTCCAGGGTGTACCCCGCCTTCCGCCCGACTGTAACTGAGATAGGCGCCAGCGCCCCCCGCTACCCCGAAAGGGAATAAGCGGTAGAAAATGGATGGATGGATGGAGTTGACAGATGAACATTATCACAAAAACTTAGAATTTTGGCAGCATTATAATAAAAGCCTCAAGCAAGGTTTATTCAGGTGTACTGGAGAGGAGGCTACGTCGGATAGTTGAACCTCGGATTCAGGAGGAACAGTGTGGTTTTCGTCCTGGTGGTGGAACTGTGGACCAGCTCTATACTCTGGGCAGGGTTCTTGAGGGTGCATGGGAGTTTGCCCAACCAGTCTACATGTGCTTTGTGGACTTGGAGAAGACATTGGACCGTGTCCCCCGGGAAGTCCTGTGGGGAGTGCTCAGAGAGTATGGGGTATCGGACTGTTTTATTGTGGCAGTCCGCTCCCTGTATGATCAGTGTCAGAGCTTGGTCCGCATCGCCGGCAGTAAGTCGGACACGTTTCCAGTGAGGGTTGGACTCCGCCAAGGCTGTCCTTTGTCACCCATTCTGTTCATAACTTTTATGGACAGAATTTCTAGGCGCAGTCAAGGCGTTGAGGGGTTCTGGTTTGGTGGCTGCAGGATTAGGTCTCTGCTTTTTGCAGATGATGTGGTCCTGATGGCTTCATCTGGCCGGGATCTTCAGCTCTCGCTGGATCGGTTCGCAGCCGAGTGTGAAGCGACCGGAATGAGAATCAGCACCTCCAAGTCCGAGTCCATGGTTCTCGCCCGGAAAAGGGTGGAATGCCATCTCCGGGTTGGGGAGGAGACCCTGCCCCAAGTGGAGGAGTTCAAGTACCTAGGAGTCTTGTTCACGGGTGAGGGAAGAGTGGATCGTGAGATCGACAGGCGGATCGGTGCGGCGTCTTCAGTAATGCGGACGTTGTACCGATCTGTTGTGGTGAAGAAGGAGCTGAGCCGGAAGGCAAAGCTCTCAATTTACCGGTCGATCTACGTTCCCATCCTCACCTATGGTCATGAGCTTTGGGTCATGACCGAAAGGATAAGATCACGGGTACAAGCGGCCCAAATGAGTTTCCTCCGCCGTGTGGCGGGTCTCTCCCTTAGAGATAGGGTGAGAAGCTCTGCCATCCAGGAGGAACTCAAAGTAAAGCCGCTGCTCCTCCACATGGAGAGGAGCCAGATGAGGTGGTTCGGGCATCTGGTCAGGATGCCACCCGAACGCCTCCCTAGGGAGGTGTTTAGGGCACGTCCAACCGGTAGGAGGCCACGGGGAAGACCCAGGACACGTTGGGAAGACTATGTCTCCCGGCTGGCCTGGGAACGCCTCGGGATCCCCCGGGAAGAGCTAGACGAAGTGGCTGGGGAGAGGGAAGTCTGGGTTTCCCTGCTTAGGCTGTTGCCCCCGCGACCCGACCTCGGATAAGCGGAAGATGATGGATGGATGGATGGATGGATATAATAAAAGTCGTAATTTTACTCAACGCAAGTCAAAATTTTACAACAAAAACTGAACGTTTGTGCAATATTATGATAAAAGTTGAGATTCAACACAATAACTGTTGCAATTTAACAATAAAAGCTTAACATTTTGGCAAGTTTATGAAAAGAGTCGTAATCGAAAACTTAAAAATGTTGGCATTATTATAATAATCATCAGAAATTTGATTGGCAAAATTAAGACAAAAGTCACAATTTGACTGAAAAAAAAAAAAAAATTTGCAATATTGTGATAAAAGATCAAAATTGTATATGACAAACGTTGCCATTTTGCATTAAAAAGTAATAACTTTACATAAAAAAGTAATCATTTTCGGAAAAAATATTGCAATGTAAGAGAAACAGAAATAGAATATGACATCACATAATAATAAATAACGACAGATAAAGCTAGACTACTATTAACCGCAACAGGTAATTATAAAAAAACAAAAAACATTACGATTTGTACATTTTCAGAATGTGCTTGTTTTATTTTTAAACAAAGAAAACAATGTGAAGTTGTCTTTATTTTTAAGTTATCGTGCCGTTTTTTACCAGTCTGGCCCACTAGGGAGTAGATTTCTCTCCATGTGGCCCCTGAGCTGAAGTGAGTTTGACCCCCCTGATGTAAATAGTCATGACAATAAAGAACACACATTGAATGAGAAAGTGGGTCCAACATTTCTGCCTGTACTGTATATATTTTCCAAATAATATATTTTCTTTTGTATTAATATTAATTTTTGTCCGTGAAAGGTAATTAGCAGTATCCATCCAGTCATCTTGTCCATCTTGGGGTCGATAAAAACATGATGTCCAGACCATCCATCCATCCATTTTCTGCCGCTTATTCCCGTTCGGGGTCGCGGGGGGCGCTGGCGCCTATCTCAGCTACAATCGGGCGGAAGGCGGGGTACACCCTGGACAAGTCGCCACCTCATCGCAGGGCCAACACAGATAGACAGACAACAATTAATGATTATTGGTAAAAGGGACCAGTTATTATATCACTCAAAAGTTCAAATAAATCAAATGTGAAATGTGATCTTTTCTTAGACATGTTAAAAGCTGGGGGGGGGGAAAAAAAGTTTGATAGCTTCAAATGTCCTTCCAGGTCGTTTTCCATGCGGGACCGAGGCAACGTGGCGTCTCTGATCATGACCGCCCTGCAGGGGGAGATGGAGTACGCCACAGGGGTCCTCAAACAACTTCTGTCTGACCTGATCGAAAGGAACTTGGAGAGTAAAAATCATCCCAAGCTGCTTCTCAGGAGGTGAGGAAAGAGATTTGTTTGACCCTGAGTGGCTGTTTTGTATGATCCTTTTTTTTTACCTGCTGGCATTTATATGTACATTAATATTCAAATATCCTTTTATTCATCATTTATATGATTGTTCTACCACAACACAGCTCAAAGATGTTCAAAATGTTTGTTCTCTCAACATGAGCTCTAAATTATTATTTGTTTCTACATTTTCAATTGAAAATGACATTTGTGATACATACACTTGAAATATGCAACATCAAAAAACTGCATGTGGTTTTCGACGTCCATTATATGATGTTAAATAATATCGCTTTTAGGACTCATAATGAATAATAATAATAATATATTTTATTTGTAAAAAGCACTTTACATTGAGCAAACAACCTCTAAGTGCTACAGTGTATAAAAAATAAAAATAATTAAAGCTGCAAGCAGCGATGGACGGGACTGACTTTTGCTGGTGTTTCCTGCCTTTACCCATTCAACATATCATTACCTGCACATTACCTACCTTCCCTGCATCCTGGGGTCACACTGGTGCTTCTTTCTGTCACCCATAAACGCTGGTGCTTCCTGCCATCACCCAGACAACATATCATTACCTGCACATTACCTACCTTCCCTGCATCCTGGGGTCACACTGGTGCTTCTTTCTGTCACCCATAAACGCTGGTGCTTCCTGCCATCACCCAGACAACATATCTTTACCTTCACATTACCTACCTTCTCTGTATCCTGGGGTCACACTGGTGCTTCTTTCTTTCACCCAGACAACATATCATTACCTGCACATTACCTACCTTCTCTGTATCCTGAGGTCACACTGGTGCTTCTTTCTTCCACCCATACACGCTGGTGCTTCCTGCCATCACCCAGACAACATATCATTACCTACACATTACATACCTTCCCTGCATCCTGGGGTCACACTGGTGCTTCTTTCTTTCACCCATAAACGCTGGTGCTTCCTGCCATCACCCAGACAACATATCATTACCTGCACATTACCTACTTTCTCTGTATCCTGGGGTCACACGGGTGCTTCTTTCTTTCACCCAGACAACATATCATTACCTGCACATTACCTACCTTCTCTGTATCCTGAGGTCACACTGGTGCTTCTTTCTTCCACCCATAAACGCTGGTGCTTCCTGCCATCACCCAAACATATCATTACCTGCACATTACCTACCTTCCCTGCATCCTGGGGTCACACTGGTGCTTCTTTCTGTCACCCATAAACGCTGGTGCTTCCTGCCATCACCCAGACAACATATCATTACCTGCACATTACCTACCTTCCCTGCATCCTGGGGTCACACTGGTGCTTCTTTCTGTCACCCATAAACGCTGGTGCTTCCTGCCATCACCCAAACATATCATTACCTGCACATTACCTACCTTCCCTGCATCCTGGGGTCACACTGCTGCTTCTTTCTGTCACCCATACACGCTGGTGCTTCCTGCAATCACCCAGACAACATATCTTTACCTGCACATTACCTACCTTCTCTGTATCCTGGGGTCACACTGGTGCTTCTTTCTTTCACCCATAAACGCTGGTGCTTCCTGCCATCACCCAGACATATCATTTCCTGCACATTACCTACCTTCCCTGCATCCTGGGGTCACACTGCTGCTTCTTTCTGTCACCCATACACGCTGGTGCTTCCTGCCATCACCCAGACAACATATCTTTACCTGCACATTACCTACCTTCTCTGTATCCTGGAGTCAAACTAGTGCCGCCTTCTTTCACCCAGTCAACATATCTTTACCTGCACATTACCTACCTTCTCTGCATCCTGGGGTCAAACTGGTGCTTCTTTCTTTCACCCATAAACGCTGGTGCTTCCTGCCATCACCCAGACATATCATTTCCTGCGCATTACCTACCTTCCCTGCATCCTGGGGTCACACTGGTGCTTCTTTCTTTCACCCATAAACGCTGGTGCTTCCTGCCATCACCCAGACATATCATTTCCTGCGCATTACCTACCTTCCCTGCATCCTGGGGTCACACTGGTGCTTCTTTCTGTCACCCATACATGCTGGTGCTTCCTGCCATCACCCAGACAACATATCATTACCTGCACATTACCTACTTTCTCTGTATCCTGGGGTCAAACTGGTGCCTCCTTCTTTCACCCAGTCAACATATCTTTACCTGCACATTACCCACCTTCTCTGCATGGTGTGGGCACGCTGGTGCTTCCTGCTTTTAAGCGGCCATCTTGAGACAGCAGCAGCGCGACAGCATCAGCGCAGAAGTTCTTTGAAGGCCCGTAAAATCAAAACCGGAGTAATTAGAAAAACTTTTTACGCAACTTTTAATCAGAAGGGTTCAATCTCTCTCCTGTGCGAGTTTGAAGCCGACACAACCAACGCACTCAGGGGAGATAATGTTTAAAAAAAGGTGACGGGTTTTTACAAAACTTTTGTTTTGAAGGAGTAATTGCCAACTTCCTGTTGATTTTTGCTGAATGATGTCAATTAATGAAATGTAGGTCTAAATGAGACCTACATAGAGGTTTTTGTTTCATGTCTCTACGACATTCCTACCGGAAGTTTTCTAGCAGTTTTGTCTGTGTTTTCTTCCCAGGAGCAGTTTGGTCAGTGTTTTATTCCTAGGGGGCGCTAGAGCGCAGTTTTTTTTTTTATTTATTTATTTATTTATTTTTTTTATTATATCGCAATTTTCACCAGTCCTGATGTGTGTGTCCAGTCTGGTGAGTTTTGAAGCATTTTAAGGGGGTCAAATTACAGCTCAAAGAGGCAAAAATGACATTTTTTAGGAAACTTTTGTTTTGAAGGGGTTTTTGCCAACTTCTTGTTGATTTTTGCTGAAGGATGTAAGTTTATGAAATGTAGGTCTACGTCAGACCTACATAGAGGTTTTTGTTTCATGTCTCTACGACATTCCTAACGGAAGTTACATGCAGTTTTGTCTGTGTTTTTTCCTAGGGGGCGCTAGAGCGCAATTTTGAGTTTTGGGGTTTTTTTTTTTTTTTTTTTTAGATGGCAATTTTCGCCAGTCCTGATGTGTGTGTAAAATTTGGTGAGTTTTGAAGCATGTTATGGGGGTCAAATTACAGCTCAAAGAGGCGGCGATATAATAATAATAATAATAAAACTTTAGAAATACAATAGGTTCCTCTGTCCCAAAGGGACATTCGGTCCCTAAATAATACAATTAAAACTAGAACTAGCACACATATCTAAAAAAAAGGCTTCTTAAAAAGAAGGATTTTTAAGCCTTTTTTAATAGCATCCACAGTCTGTTAAGCCCTCAGGTGGTCAGGTAGAGCGTTCCCCAGACTTGGAGCGGATTCTTCCTTATATTATTCTCTATATAAAAGCACACACTAAATATATAAAACAATCACGTTTTTTGTGGGAATTTAGACTTTTTTTAACTGTTATTTTTTTATTTTCCTAATACAGAACAGAGTCGGTTGCTGAGAAAATGCTGACCAACTGGTTCACGTTCCTCCTGTATAAGTTCCTCAAGGTAAGACCAACAAGTTATGCAAGACATGTTTTTATGTACTTGGTAGTGCTGTCAAACAATGATTTTCTTTTAAACACAATAATCGTATTTTTGAGAAATTAGTGATTCGCATAATTAGAATTTATTTAATATCGACCAAACATTGACACAAATGCAACTTTATTGTGAGATCATTATATATTTTTTTAAATGTTTAACTTGAATCTACATCATTTATTTGCACAGAACTTACTAACAGTTTTATCTGGAGTCTAGTCGGGGTGTATTTTGAAGTGAAATTTGCCAGCAAGCACACACACCAGTCCGAGTCTCACTCACCTTTGCACTGATGCTTGCAACCCAGGGGATGGCTCGATTGGTACCGGGCCGCAGAAGAATTTGTTTTTTTTTTAATTTATTTGATTTTTATTAAATCCAGGGGATGGCTCGATTGGTACCGGGCCGCAGAATAATTTTTTTTTTTTTTTTTTTTTTTAATTAAATCCAGGGGATGGCTCAATTGGTACCGGGCCGCAGAAGAATTTTTTTTTTTTTTTTTAATTTGATTTTTATTAAATCCAGGGGAGGGCTCGATTGGTACCGGGCCGCAGAAGAATTTGTTTTTTTTTAAATTAATTTATTTTTTATTAAACCCAGGGGATGGTTCGATTGGTACCGGGCCGCAGAAGAATTTTTATTTTTTTAATTTATTTAATTTTTATTAAATCCAGGGGATGGCTCGATTGGTACCGGGCCGCAGAAGAATTTTTTTTTTATTTTTTATTAAATCCAGGGAATGGCTCGATTGGTACCGGGCCGCAGAAGAATTTTTTTTTTTTTTTTATTAAATCCAGGGAATGGCTCGATTGGTACCGGGCCGCAGAAGAATTTTTTTTTTTTTTTTTTTATTAAATCCAGGGAATGGCTCGATTGGTACCGGGCCGCAGAAGAATTTGTTTTTTGTTTATTTTATTTTTTTATTAAATCCAGGGGATGGCTCGATTGGTACCGGGCCGCAGAAGAATTTTTTTTATTTTTAATTTATTTGATTTTTATTAAATCCAGGGGATGGCTCGATTGGTACCGGGCCGCAGAAGAATTTGTTTTTTTTTTAATTTATTTATTTTTTATTAAATCCAGGGGATGGCTCGATTGGTACCGGGCTGCAGAAGAATTTGTTTTTTATTTATTTATTTTTTATTAAATCCAGGGGATGGCTTGATTGGTACCGGGCCGCAGAAGATTTTTTTTTTAAATTTATTAAAATTTTATTAAATCCAGGGGATGGCTCGATTGGTACCGGGCCGCAGAAGAATTTTTTTTTTTTTTTTTTTTATTAAACCCAGGGGATGGTTCGATTGGTACCGGGCCGCAGAAGAATTAGTTTTTTTTAATTAAATTTTTATTAAATCCAGGGGATGGCTTGATTGGTACCGGGCCGCTGAAGATTTTTTTTTTTTTTTTTTAAATTAAATCCAGGGGATGGCTCGATTGGTACCGGGCCGCAGAATAATTTGTTTTTTATTTATTTATTTATTTTTTATTAAATCCAGGGGATGGCTCGATTGGTACCGGGCCGCAGAATAATTTTTATTTTTTTCAATTTTTTAATTTTTTATTAAATCAACATAAAAAACACAAGATACACTTACAATTAGTGCACCAACCAAAAAAAACCTCCATTTTTCATGACAAAAAATAAATAAATAAATAAAAAATCCCCCCCCACGCCCGGGCCGCAAGACAAATTATCAAGCGTTGACCGGGCCGCAGCTACAAAAAGGTTGGGGACCGCTATACCAAAAAAAATGCATTATTATTATTATTAATGCAATATTTTTGACTGCTCTTATTATATGTTTTTTCTATGATAAGGTCAACTTCTTTTTAACCCTGCAAGTTTTTATCTAATTTAATTTTATAAATTTGTAATATTTATTTTATGTATTTAAATTATTTATTATACCTAACCCTAAAAACAACAATGACAAATATTTCTATGGAATCATTTTATTTAATAACTAAGTAGTTTTATGGTTTGTATTTTGTACTTTTACTTAAACGAAAATGAACTGAACTGGATGGCGTACTGTTAGCTTATTAGCAAATGACCTGCTAGCAGTTTGCACTTTTTTAATGTTTCCTCCTAAAGAATCATTAAAACTGTTCACACAAAAGCTAATCAACTCCCTGGTTGGCATTGTGTCCCCCGACTGTACCGGGAAATGAACCCGACCGTGACTTAAAAGCCTTAATTTGCTACGTGCCGCACCATCTACGCCGTAACTGCATTCTGCTTGAAGACAGACAGATTAAACTAACACATGTGACTGTGACGTTATTCACGGCCATTAGTTGTCTTTGTGACTAATGTCACCGCCTCGGTAGGCAGCGTGAAACAGGAGGAGGGTTGGTGCATCATGGGTAGGACGAGGTTGCTCACAAACTTGCAGAAAAAGTCCTACTATTGAGGGTGATATCAGTTGAAATGTCATTTTTCTTGAATCGTCAAAGGTCAAAAAATGACTCCCTCATGAAGCTAGGGCTGGGTGATATATGGAATATACTCGATATATCGCGGGTTTGTCTCCGTGCGATATAGAAAATATGCCCTCGCGGAGCAGAGAGGTAGCGGCATGGGTAACATTAGCTGTGATGCTAGCGGAGCGGTGCGAGTGGTAATACGAGAGAGAGAAGGTGCCAATCTAGTAACAAATGAAGGAAGAAGAATTAATTCCCAGGACAAACAGCAGGGGGTCCATCGTCTGGCGATAGTTTGGCTTCAAGCGGGAAGATGTAGAACAGACAAGCGGTATATGTAGCATTGCATCAAAAAGTAGCAGCTCTGCTAATGTAGCCTCATTTGAAAAAGTCACCCTCTAGGGCAGGGGTGTCAAACTCAAATACAGAGTGGGCCAACATTTTAAACGGAACAAAGCCGCGGGCCGAGGTTGAACAAATTAACCTTTTAATAGGGACCCAAACAAGTTTTGCATTAAATATTGAACAACTTATATAACTTTAGTGACATGCAAAATCCCGTTTCAAACAATAATAATAATAATTTAAAAAAACACCAATGGCATGTCAAATAAAATACAAATAAAAATTGTATGCCTTTTTTTCTATTTGCAATCTTCTGAGGTAAATATCCAATTTTTTCCACAGGCTAGTAATAAATTTGAAAATAAAATAACAATAATGAATGAACCAAACATTCAAGCCTTGAAGTAGCAAGAGAAAATGCATGAATAAAACGTTAATTATTGGTCAGTTTGCTGGAAGTTTCCCGGAAGAGTTAGTATTTATTCTGTTGTGTTACGGTGCGGATGTTCACCCGAAATGTGTTTTGTCATTCTTGTTTGGTGTGGGTTCACTGTGTGGCGTATATTTGTAACAGTGCTAAAGTTGTTTATACGGCCACCCTCAGTGTGACCTGTATGGCTGTTGACCAAGTATGCCTTGCATTCACTTGTGCATGTGTGTGTGTGTGTAAAAGCCACAAATATTATGTGACACGCTGTTAGTATGGAGGAAAAGCGGACGTGACGACAGGTTGTAGAGAACGCTAAAGGCAGTGCCTTGAATGTACGCCCCCAATATAGTTGTCCAGGTGGAAATCGGTAGGAAATTCGGGAGAATGGTTGCCCCGGAAGATTTTCGGGAGGGGCACTGAACTTCGGGAGTCTACCGGGAAAATTAGGAGGGTTGGCAAGTATGAGTATTAGCGATGAATGCGGTGTTACTACGGCACCGATGCTGTATAACACCGGCGGGCCAGCTCTAATGCTAAATTGATATTGCCTCAAGGGCCAAATTAATTTACATGGTGGGCCAGATTTGGTTCGCGGGCCAGAGTTTGACACCCATGCTCTAGATAATGAAGAGTACTTGAAACTCCGCATGTCAACATCTCCGTTCGGTGCCAAAGCAACCATTTCCACATCAACACCGTATGGAAAAAAATAGTTAACAGAAGGAGATAACATCCGCAGGAACCTACCACATAGTGAAGGACATACACTGCCTGATTTCCTGTTATGCAGCTCATTTTTATGTGACACCTATTGATATATATTGTGTGACATCATGCACAAAAGTGCACTTTATTTATTTGTTTTAAACTATTGTAGTGGAGTGTTGTACAAAAAGTGCACTTTAATTTAGTGTTGTTTTGATATGTCATCTTAGTGACATCGTGCACAAAAGTGCACTCATAGCTCGTTTTAAAATGTCTGACAATCTTGCACTTTCTGTTTTGGAAATGACATGAATGTTTAATAACTGTTTAATAAATACAGTTTTGGTAAATTGACTTACAAACCCCGTTTCCATATGAGTTGGGAAATTGTGTTAGATGTAAATATAAACAAAATATAATGATTTGCAAATCCTTTTCAACCCATATTCAGTTGAATATGCTACAAAGACAACATATTTGATGTTCAAACTCATAAACTTTGTTTTTGTTTTGCAAATAATAATTAACTTAGAATTTCATGACTGCAACAGGTGACAAAGTAGTTGGGAAAGGGCATGTTCACCACTGTGTTACATCACCTTTTCTTTTAACAACACTCAATAAACGTTTGGGAACTGAGGAAACTAATTGTTGAAGCTTTGAAAGTGGAATTCTTTCCCATTCTTGTTTTATGTAGAGCTTCAGTCCTTCAACAGTCCGGGGTCTCCGCTGTCGTATTTTACGCTTCATAATGCGCCACACATTTTCCATGGGAGACAGGCCTGGACTGCAGGCGGGCCAGGAAAGTACCTGCACTCTTTTACTACGAAGCCACACTGTTGTAACACGTGGCTTGGCATTGTCTTGCTGAAATAAGCAGGGGCGTCCATGAAAAAGGCGGCGCTTAGATGGCAGCATTTGTTGTTCCAAAACCTGTATGTACCTTTCAGCATTAATGGTGCCTTCACAGATGTGTAAGTTACCCATGCCTTGGGCACTAATGCACCCCCATACCATCACACATGCTGGCTTTTGAACTTTGCGTCGATAACAGTCTGGATGGTTCACTTCCCCTTTGGTCCGGAAGACAGGATGTCGAATATTTCCAAAAACAATTTGAAATGTGGACTCGTCAGACCACAGAACACTTTTCCACTTTGCATCAGTCCATCTTAGATGATCTCGGGCCCAGAAAAGCCAGCGGCGTTTCTGGATGTTGTTGATAAATGGCTTTCGCTTAGCATAGTAGAGCTCTAACCTGCACTTACAGATGTAGCGATGAACTGTATTTAGTGACAGTGGTTTTCTGAAGTGTTCCTGAGCCCATGTGGTGATATCCTTTAGAGACTGATGTCGGTTTTTGATACAGTGCTGTCTGAGGGATGGAAGGTCACGGTCATTCAATGTTGGTTTCCGGCCATGCCGCTTACGTGGAGTGATTTCTCCAGATTCTCTGAACCTTTTGATGATATTATGGAGCGTAGATGTTGAAATCTCAAAATTTCTTGCAATTGCACTTTGAGAAAGGTTGTTCTTAAACTGTTTGACTATTTGCTCACGCAGTTGTGGACAAAGGGGTGTACCTCGCCCCATCCTTTCTTGTGAAAGACTGAGCATTTTTTGGGAAGCTGTTTTTTTACCCAATCATGGCACCCACCTGTTCCCAATTAGCCTGCACACCTGTGGGATGTTCCAAATAAGTGTTTGATGAGCATTCCTCAACTTTATCAGTATTCATTGCCACCTTTCCCAACTTCTTTGTCACGTGTTGCTGGCATCAAATTCTAAAGTTAATGTTTATTTGCAAAAAAAAAAGATGTTTATGAGTTTGAACATCAAATATGTTGTCATTTATCATTAGTAAATATAAGAAAGAAGAGCAAACATCGTTTTAGAAAGACAATAATATATATGTATATAGATACAATTTATGATTTCATAATTATACATATAGGTTATATTAAAATGTATATGTTACCACTTTATATGGAATTTAAATGAATTGTGTATGTATGATATGTGTGTATGTATGTATATATATATATATATATATATATATATATATATATATTTGTGTGTGTGTATATATGGGCTTCACGGTGGCAGAGGGGTTAGTGCGTCTGCCTCACAATACGAAGGTCCTGGAGTCCTGGGTTCAAATCCAGGCTCGGGATCTTTCTGTGTGGAGTTTGCATGTTCTCCCCGTGAATGCGTGGGTTCCCTCCGGGTACTCCGGCTCAATCATTGCTCAAATGAGTGTTTTTGTTGTTGTTTTTTTTCTTTTCTTGTTGCTGTTCTTTGTTTTATGTGAAGATTGCCGAAATAAAATACATTGATTGATTGATTGATTTGTAGCATATTCCACTGAATATGGCTTGAAAATGATTTGCAAATCATTGTATTCTGTTTATATTTACATCTAACACAATTTTCCAACGGGGTGTGTAGTTGTGATTTCCCTCCCTGCATGAAAGTTTAAAAGTAGCATATATGAATGCAGTCTGAAGAAGAATGTTTGAATGCAGACACATAGAATCCTCACACTCCTGTGATTGTATGCATCAAGTGTTCATTCAAGGCCTCAAGCAAAGTATGGAGATAAATATGGTGTATGGTAACATGGCCTAAAAAGATGGAGTTATTAATAAAAGTCCACATCGCCCATGAAGGTTGCATCCTTTAACGCCTGCATTATTTGAGCTTCAGCGTCCACGCCATTAACGCTCTTTATCTGCGTCCTCCCCTCGACCAGGAGTGTGCGGGCGAGCCTCTTTTCATGCTCCACTGTGCCATCAAGCAGCAGATGGAGAAAGGACCCATAGACGCCATCACCGGAGAGGCTCGCTACTCTCTGAGCGAGGACAAGCTCATCAGGCAGCAGATTGACTACAAAACGCTGGTCAGTAAACTTAATGTGTCCTTCTGCTTTCCAGCCTTCGAGCGTAAACGTGAACAACCGGCAGAGACGCGGGAAGCATTGTTTACTCAACGGGAAATTAGTTGACTGCTGCCGTGTCTTACGGACTTTTTTTTTCCAACGTTGATCCTTTTTGATGGTCAGTAAAGTCGACTATTTACTCGGCTTTATCATCCTCTCTCCGGCACTTTATGACGGCCGCAGACATAAACCCCCAATTTCGCTTCTTACGACCCCTGGCAAACACAAATATGGCGTCACCAGACTGGGAGGCTTTTTATTCAGGGTTTTTTTTTGTTTTTTATTTGTTTGGAAATCAACGTGACCCAAAACCGTATTTAATAAAATTCGACTTAATAAATAAATGGGTTGTACTTGTATAGCGCTTTTCTACCTTCAAGGTACTCAAAGCGCTTTGACACTACTTCCACATTCACCCATTCACACACACATTCACACACTGATGGAGGGAGCTGCCATGCAAGGCGCCAACCAGCAACCATCAGGAGCAAGGGTGAAGTGTCTTGCTCAGGACACAACGGACGTGACGAGGTTGGTTCTAGGTGGGATTTGAACCAGTGACCCTCGGGTTGCGCACGGCCACTCGTCCACTGCGCCACGCCGTCCCTGTTCTTCAAATTTGAACTTTTCAGCACAGATAAGAACGACATTTTGTTACATAAGCTCATGGTAGTGCAGGATTAAACAAAAAAAAAAGCAATAAGGAGCATATATAATTAAATAAATATATAGAAATAATATATATATATATTAGGGATGCACCGATTAATCGGTAACCGAATATATTCGGCCGAATATGGCAAAAAAAGCCACATTCGGCCTTTGGTGGAACGAGTTAAAAACAAGGCCGAATAGTGGCGTGTGACGCAATTTTTGGACGCGGTGACGATTCGGCCTGATGAAACCTTTCAGAACAGAGTTGCTCATGTATGCAGTACTCCCGCCACACCGCAGGGGGCACCAGTGAAACATGGTTTCACAATAAAGCAGCAGTGGGTGAGTAGATCTCGGGTCCAGAGAAGCCAGCGGCGTTTCTGGATGTTGTTGATAAATGGCTTTCGCTTTGCATAGTAGAGCTTTAACTTGCACTTACAGATGTAGCGACAAACTGTATTTAGTGACAGTGGTTTTCTGAAGTGTTCCTGAGCCCATGTGGTGATATCCTTTTGAGACTGATATCCTTTTGAGACTGATGTCAGTTTTTTATACAGTGATACAATGTTGGTTTCCGGCCATGCCGCTTACGTGGAGTGATTTCTCCAGATTCTCTGAACCTTTTGATGATATTATGGTAACCGAATATATTCGGCCGAATATGGCAAAAAAAGCCACATTCGGCCTTTGGTGGAACGAGTTAAAAACAAGGCCGAATAGTGGCGTGTGACGCAATTTTTTGACGCGGTGACGATTCGGCCTGATGAAACCTTTCAGAACAGAGTTGCTCATGTATGCAGTACTCCCGCCACACCGCAGGGGGCAGCAGTGAAACATGGTTTCACAATAAAGCAGCAGTGGGTGAGTAGATCTCGGGTCCAGAGAAGCCAGCGGCGTTTCTGGATGTTGTTGATAAATGGCTTTCGCTTTGCATGGTAGAGCTTTAACTTGCACTTACAGATGTAGCGACAAACTGTATTTAGTGACAGTGGTTTTCTGAAGTGTTCCTGAGCCCATGTGGTGATATCCTTTTGAGACTGATGTCGGTTTTTGATACAGTGCCGTCTGAGGGATGGAAGGTCACGGTCATTCTATGTTGGTTTCCGGCCATGCCGCTTACGTGGAGTGATTTCTCCAGATTCTCTGAACCTTTTGATGATATTATGGTAACCGAATATATTCGGCCGAATATGGCAAAAAAAGCCACATTCGGCCTTTGGTGGAACGAGTTAAAAACAAGGCCGAATAGTGGCGTGTGACGCAATTTTTTGACGCGGTGACGATTCGGCCTGATGAAACCTTTCAGAACAGAGTTGCTCATGTATGCAGTACTCCCGCCACACCGCAGGGGGCACCAGTGAAACATGGTTTCACAATAAAGCAGTAGATCTCGGGTCCAGAGAAGCCAGCGGCGTTTCTGGATGTTGTTGATAAATGGCTTTCGCTTTGCATAGTAGAGCTTTAACTTGCACTTACAGATGTAGCGACAAACTGTATTTAGTGACAGTGGTTTTCTGAAGTGTTCCTGAGCCCATGTGGTGATATCCTTTTGAGACTGATGTCGGTTTTTGATACAGTGCCGTCTGAGGGATGGAAGGTCACGGTCATTCTATGTTGGTTTCCGGCCATGCCGCTTACGTGGAGTGATTTCTCCAGATTCTCTGAACCTTTTGATGATATTATGGTAACCGAATATATTCGGCCGAATATGGCAAAAAAAGCCACATTCGGCCTTTGGTGGAACGAGTTAAAAACAAGGCCGAATAGTGGCGTGTGACGCAATTTTTTGACGCGGTGACGATTCGGCCTGATGAAACCTTTCAGAACAGAGTTGCTCATGTATGCAGTACTCCCGCCACACCGCAGGGGGCACCAGTGAAACATGGTTTCACAATAAAGCAGCAGTGGGTGAGTAGAGGAAGATGGCACTATCGACCCTAAATAAATCGCAAACATCGGCCTTGTGACGGCAACAGAACAACTAAGTATGAATGGATTGAAAACGTTGACTTTGTGATATCTGGTGTTGTTTTTGACCAGCAGAGCTACACTTTAGGTTTAATTGTGTTGAACCACTTGTGTGCAATGTTTGCTGTGTTTATTAACACTAAACCGTCTATTTATAAACTTTTATTTATGGAAATTACACAATGGACTGTATAAGTGTATGAGGTTACAAGCACACACTTAATTGAGATTTACTTGAGCCTTCTGTTGACATTATTAGCATATCTACTGTGGCTAAGCAGACTTTTGCCAAAAGGACAATAATTCATTTGTTGTGGGTTTATCCACATTAATGCACTTTATTTTTTTTTTGGAATGCATGTTTTGTTTGAAGGCCTAATATAAATGAAAAACGTTGTGCATTTTTTTGAAAAGCAAAGGCTACTGGAATATTAAAAAAAATGTCAATATTCAATAAAAACATGTCTGAATATTTGAAGAGTTCATATGCAAAAGCAGATAAATCCATTTTGACCGATTCTGTATATTAACGATTTTCTGCCTGCTGGTGTTGTCGGTACATGCACAAGCGTGCAGTGGTTTATTTAATATCAACATAAGCAAGTCATGAAAGCCTAAACTTTTAAGAAATGCTGATGTAATGAATGGCTTTCAAGTAAGAGTGTTTGATGTGGTTTTACGTCAAAAGCAGATATATATGTCGCAAAAACAGATATCTCCAAAATCGTTTTCTTTGCGGTCGTTATTTCGCATAATATTCAAGAGAGAAAAACAGAACGTGAAATGTATCGAAAGCCACATTTCAAGGTAACAACTGTTCACATTTCTTTACTTCATTATTTAACAGTTTGGATCCCTTGGTACGTATAAATCTAGCTGTCCTTGCGAACATTGTTTCTTCGTACTTGCTTTTTTGGAACTGTGACCTCACATATTTACCTCGTGCTTTTCAGCACAAAATGAAAAAACAAAAAAAAACAGTGTTGCAATGAAGACAATGTTTTATTAATAAAACAAGCACAAATGCTCAACCTGGTTTGCCTCTCAAAAACACTCCTGTGCAGATAACAGCTGACTCATCATCGCTATCGACATTAGCTCCATGCTCGACAACATCGTTTAACGCGGCGGTGTAAAACTCACGGACACGCGTGCTAGCGCCAACATCAAATAACTTCAACACGTCAGTTTTTTTCGCTGGCTTAACAGTTTTGTTGACAGGAGAAGCTTCCAAATGATTCATGCGTGGATAACAACACTGAGTGAGTCCGTGCGCGCCGACATTTTGTTTGTCACGTGATCCCGTAATGCAGCGCTGGTTGGGCAAACGGATATATCGGCTTTTGTGGTAGATGATCCATGGCGCTTATCGGCCTTTGCAATAAATCGCTGAACTAAAATGACGTTAAAAGCGACATTTGTCTGCATTTGCAAACAAATTGATTTTGGTATACCACAATAGAAGTGGCGGACTATATATTACCGAGGCCGGGCTAAACTTTATCAAAATGGCGTTTATCGGTTTTTGCGTATGAACTCTTCATTTATTCTAGGCTATTTATGCAATATTTAAAAAATTATGAAAAACCGCATTCATTATTCGGTATTCGGCTTTCGGCCAAGCGTTTAATTTTTATTCGGCTTCGGCCACAAATTTTCATTTCGGTGCATCCCTAATATATATATATAAAATACATCAATCAATCAATCAATCAATGTTTACTTATATAGCCCTAAATCACTAGTGTCTCAAAGGGCTGCACAAACCACCACGACATCCTCGGTAGGCCCACATAAGGGCAAGAAAAAACTCACACCCAGTGGGACGTCGGTGACAATGATGACTATGAGAACCTTGGAGAGGAGGAAAGCAATGGATGTCGAGCGGGTCTAACATGATACTGTGAAAGTTCAATCCACAATGGATACAACACAGTCGCGAGAGTCCAGTCCAAAGAGGATCCAAGACACAGCAGCGAGAGTCCCGTTCACAGCGGAGCCAGCAGGAAACCATCCCAAGCGGAGGCGGACCAGCAGCGCAGAGATGTCCCCAGCCGATACACAGGCGAGCAGTACATGGCCACCGGATCGGACCGGACCCCCTCCACACGGGAGAGTGGGACATAGAAGAAAAAGAAAAGAAACGGCAGATCAACTGGTCTAAAAAGGGAGTCTATTTAAAGGCTAGAGTATACAAATGAGTTTTAAGGTGAGACTTAAATACATAAATATATACTCTTGGTGTGGCGAAATTATTCTCTGCATTTGACCCATCTCCCTTGATCACTCCTTGGGAGGTGAGGGGAGCAGTGAGCAGCAGCAGAATCATTTTTGGTGATTCAACCCCCAATTCCAACCCTTGATGCTGAGTGCCAAGCAGGAAAGGAATGAGTCCCATTTTTATAGTCTTTGGTATGACTCGGCCGGGATTTGAACTCACAACATACCGATCTGATAAATATATAGATTAGATTACTGTACAGATATATAGCTCGGTTGGTAGAGCGCCGTGCCAGCAATTTGAGGGTTGCGGGTTCGATCCCCGCTTGCGCCATCCTAGTCACTGCCGTTGTGTCCTTGGGCAAGACACTTTACCCACCTGCTCCCAGTGCCAACCCACACTGGTTTTAAATGTAATTTAGATATTGGGATTACACAATGTAAAGTGCTTTGAGTCACTTGAGAAAAGCGCTATATAAATATAATTCAATTCACTTCACATTTTCATATGTGTCCACGCTTATGGATGTATGTTATATTGTCTTTTTTTTATTCCAGCGAGTTAATCCATTTTGGGGGGAGTTGAGGGGATAATTTTAATGATGATGCGTTTAAGAGTCTTATGGCCTGAGGGAAGAAGCTGGTACAGAACATGGAGGTTCTGCTTCGGAGGCCGCGGAACCTCTTTCTAGAGTCCAGCAGTGAAAACAGTCCTTGGTGGGGGTGGGAGGAGTCTCTGCAGATTTTCTGAGCCCTGGTCAGGCAGCGGCTTTTTGTGATCGCCTGGATAGGAGGAAGAGGAGTCCTGATAATAGAAGGATAGATTTCCATAGTTACTAATTAGAGGACCATAGTAACTGGTGAATCATCCATAAGTGCAGATTCCAACCATTGAACTACTTAGTACGGTTGAAGACTTCTGGTCGTTAGAAAGCATGAGTGCACATAATGGCGGCTACACTGTCAGAGTTAGTTTGTGACGAACCCCAAGATGCAGAAGAGGCAGGCATTGAGTGAGAAAACATGATTTAATCGAAATACTAAGACGAGCAAACAAAAGGGTATAAACAAAAAGCATGCACGAGGCAGATAACAAACTAAGAGAGCTAGCACGGGAGCTAGAAAACAAAAGGAACTTAGCAAAAACAAGAGGGGCCAAGCGTGGAAGTTAGCGGGTAGCAAAACAGAAGTCGTACTTGTAATATGAAAACAAACTGGAAGCAGGGAGCAAAAAACAGTAAGCTACAAACATCTAACGAATATAGCTTACCGCTGCGCTGCAAAGACGACACAGCACGACAATACAGAAGCCACAATACATGACAATAATCCAGCACAAAATCAGGTACAAATAAGAGCGGGCTGATTGACACCAGGTGTGGCCAGTTGCCAATCAGCTGCAGTTGAGGTGAAACAGCGCTCAGGGAGAAAGACAACAAAATGGGAGCGCTGATAGGAACTAATAACAGGAAATACTAAACACACGGCGCTTCACGGTGGCAGAGGGGTTAGTGCGTCTGCCTCACAATACGAAGGTCCTGCAGTCCTGGGTTCAAATCCAGGCTCGGGATCTTTCTGTGTGGAGTTTGGCATGTTCTCCCCGTGACTGCGTGGGTTCCCTCCGGGTACTCCGGCTTCCTCCCACCTCCAAAGACATGCACCTGGGGATAGGCCCCTCCCACCTCCAAAGACATGCACCTGGGGATAGGCCCCTCCCACCTCCAAAGACATGCACCTGGGGATAGGCCCCTCCCACCTCCAAAGACATGCACCTGGGGATAGGCCCCAAACACCTCCAAAGACATGCACCTGGGGATAGGCCCCTCCCACCTCCAAAGACATGCACCTGGGGATAGGCCCCTCCCACCTCCAAAGACATGCACCTGGGGATAGGCCCCTCCCACCTCCAAAGACATGCACCTGGGGATAGGCCCCTCCCACCTCCAAAGACATGCACCTGGGGATAGGCCCCTCCCACCTCCAAAGACATGCACCTGGGGATAGGCCCCTCCCACCTCCAAAGACATGCACCTGGGGATAGGTTGATTGACAATACTAAAATTGGCCCTAGTGTGTGAATGTCAGTGTGAATGTTGTCTGTCTATCTGTGTTGGCCCTGCGATGAGGTGGCGACTTGTCCAGGGTGTACCCCGCCTTCCGCCCGATTGTAGCTGAGATAGGCACCAGCGCCCCCCACGACCCCAAAAGGGAATAAGCGGTAGAAAATGGATGGGATGAACTAAACACACAGAGGAAGAACTAAAACACAAACAAACTGTCAGTGGCAAACATTACACTTTCCATCTTAAAGATCTAAAAAAAATATTTCGGAATGTCCAGCAAGCCAGATTGAAAATCTTAACGGGCCGCATGTGGCCCCCGGGTCTTAATTTGCCCAGGTCTGGTGTAGTGGGTGAGTCATATCTGGACTATTAGAATGATGGACCTGAGGTTTGGATCTGAAATGTTGGGTGTGAGTTGGTTCCAGAAGGTGAACAAACATGTAGAACAGTACAGAAGGACGGGTTGAACCATGCTTTGTCCGCTGCTAAAAAAAAGTATCCTTCCTCTTTCCCCCTGCCAGACTTTGCACTGCGTGAACCCCGAGAACGAGAACGCGGCGGAGGTGACTGTGAAGTGTCTGAACTGTGACACCGTCACTCAGGTCAAGGAGAAACTCCTGGATGCGGTCTACAAGGGCAGCCCCTACTCACTCAGGCCCAAAGCTTCTGACATGGACTTGGGTAAGACCGGTTGGCATCCTCCTAAGACCACGTGGGGACACCGGTAGATTCCTCACAATGCCAGCACGCGCCTGGCTGGCATAACTCGGCTTTATTTACCAAAGTCGAGTGTCAATGTTGTCTATCTGTGTTGACCCTGCGATGAGGTGGCGACTTGTCCAGGGTGTACCCCGCCTTCCGCCCGATTGTAGCTGAGATAGGCGCCAGCGACCCCAAAAGGGAATAAGCTGTAGAAAATGGATGGATGGATGGACATGTAATCATTGGAACGTATCAGAAAGAGCTTTTATATGCAGGCAGCTTGTTGGATTCTACGACTCAGCTTGAGAAAAATATATTTTTCAAACCTGCTAAGCTAACTTGTCGTCCCCTCGCCACATCGCACTTTAAATATTTGTTTTCAACATTTTGGCTCACATCAGGGGTGTCCAAAGTGCGGCCCGCAGCTAATCACACATTCTGCAAAAATTGCAAAATTGATAGTATTGCAAAAAATAAAAAATAAACATTTAAAAAAAGTGTAATGAGGTGAAATCTAATTAGAAAAAATGGCAATGTTGACACAAAGCTGCCATGCAGGCAGTTTTTTTTGTTCATTTTGTTTTTATTTCATTTTTTTCCTATTGCTCCAAAATAAAAAGGGACAAAAAATCTATTTTATAATGAATTATTACTTAAAAATTATCACTTTAAATTGTTTTATGTGGAAAAAATATTGCATATGTTGTGTGGTTGCCATATAAAAACATCAAAGTTTTGACAAAAGAGCATAAAACCAACAAAATAATAGTTCAAACTTAAAATCGACAGATATATCGGAAGTTGATCTTGAAATTTAAGTGTTAAAAGTAAAAAAAATAATAATAATAATAACAATGTATCACTTTATCACCCGATAGAACCCCTTTAGGTTGAATTAGAACAGAGACTGAGACCCAGGCCTCCTTGACCAACATCAGTGTGTGACCTCACTAATGATGTCACACACTGCAAGGTCCATAAAGACATGGATGACAGAGTCTGGTGTGGATGTACTTGACTGGCCTGCACAGAGTCCTGACCTGAACTCCTTTAGGTTGAATTAGAACGGACACTGAGACCCAGGCCTCCTTGACCAACATCAGTGTGTGACCTCACTAATGATGTCACACACTGCAAGGTCCATAAAGACATGGATGACAGAGTCTGGTGTGGATGTACTTGACTGGCCTGCACAGAGTCCTGACCTGAACTCCTTTAGGTTGAATTAGAACGGACACTGAGACCCAGGCCTTCCTGACCAACATCAGTGTGTGTGTGTTTTTTTCCCTTGGCCTCAGTCTGCACCTCCTCTCCAGGGCCCAGGCAAAGACCGATTTTTTTTATTTTATTTTAATCTTCTATTCCCCCCCCCCCTTTGTTTACCTTTATCTCATCTTTTTTGTAAGGGGCGCTGGAAGCCGGCAGACCCGTCAGCGATCCTGTTCTGTCTCCCTGTAATGTTTGTCTAAACTTGAATGGGATTGTGCTGAAAATTTTAATTTTCCTGAAGGAAATCTCCTGACGGAATAAATAAAGTACTATCTATCTATCTATCTTTATGAGTGAGGAACCTTTCGGACCTCAAATACATTTAGTAGGATTTTATTTAACTTTTCACTGTGATTACTCAAAAATATGAAATAATTAAAATCAATGGTGTCCTGCATTATTGATCTTTGAGGGCTTTAATTGCTAAATAAAGGAACTCTCAATAAAGTACTATCTATCTATCTAAATACTGCATATTTCAGTTTTACTATAAAAAACAAAGTTGTCTTTGACAGAGAAGACATAAAACCTGATTTGTTTTACTTTATATCAACCTCAAGTTGATATAGAGATTTACTGTAAGCATTAAATAAAAAATAATAATGATTTGAATTATTTTTAACATTTTAGTGACTGAGACCCTCTATGCTCCCCAGGACCCCTAAGGATTAAAAAAAAAAATCATATATGTTATGGTTTGAAAATGAAAAATATCAACACAACCCCCACATGCTTAAATTTTTCTGTGTGCGGCCCTCTGTGGAAAAAAGTTTGGACACCCCTGGCTTACATCAAGTTTTAAAGGGGACCTACTATGCAAAACCAACTTTTCTTACTTCTTAGTTATTTTTCTTTGGGATCTGCTTGAGTCCTGAATAAGGATGTCCGATTAATATCGGACTGCCAATATTATCGGCCAATAAATGCTTTAAAATGTAATATCGGAAATTATCGGTATCGGTTTCACAATTATCGGTATCGGTTTCATAAAGTAAGATGTATAACTATTTAAAACGCTGCTGTGTACGTAGGGAGAAGTACAGGCCCTGCCTTTGCGTGCCAGCCATATCACATAATGTCTACGGCTTTTCACACACATGTAAATGCAACGCATACTTGGTCAAATGCCATACACGTCACACTGAGGGTGGCCGTATAAAAACAACTTTAACACTGTTAGAAATATGCGCCACACTGTGAACCCACACCAAACAAGAATGACAAACACATTTTGGGAGAACATCCGCACCGTAACACAACATAAACACAACTGAAGAAATACCCAGAACCCCTTGCAGCAGTAACTCTTCTGGGACGCAACAACATACACCCTCTGGTATATATTATTGGTATCGGTTTCATAAAGTAAGATGTATAACTTTTTAAAACGCTGCTGTGTACACGGACGTAGGGAGAAGTACAGGCCCTGCCTTTACGTGCCAGCCATATCACATAATGTCCACGGCTTTTCACACACATGTGAATGCAACGCATACTTGGTCAACAGCCATATAGGTCACACTGAGGGTAGCCGTATAAAAACAACTTTAACAGCGTTAGAAATATGCGCCACACTGTGAACCCACACCAAACAAGAATGACAAACACATTTTGGGAGAACATCCACACCGTAACACAACATAAACACAACTGAAGAAATACCCAGAACCCCTTGCAGCAGTAACTCTTCCGGGACGCAACAATATACACCCTCTGGTATATATTATTGGTATCGGTTTCATAAAGTAAGATGTATGACTTTTTAAAACGCTGCTATGTACACGGACGTAGGGAGAAGTACAGGCCCTGCCTTTGCGTGCCAGCCATATCACATAATGTCCACGGCTTTTCACACACATGTGAATGCAATGCATACTTGGTCAAATGCCATACACGTCACACTGAGGGTGGCCGTATAAAAACAACTTTAACACTGTTAGAAATATGCGCCACACTGTGAACCCACACCAAACAAGAATGACAAACACCTTATGGGAGAACATCCGCACCGTAACACAACATAAACACAACTGAAGAAATACCCAGAACACCTTGCAGCAGTAACTCTTCTGGGACGCAACAATATACACCCTCTGGTATATATTATTGGTATCGGTTTCATAAAGTAAGATGTATGACTTTTTAAAACGCTGCTGTGTACACGGACGTCGGGAGAAGTACAGGCCTTGCTTTTGCGTGCCAGCCATATCACATAATGTCCACGGCTTTTCACACACATGTGAATGCAATGCATACTTGGTCAACAGCCATACAGGTCACACTGAGGGTGACTGTATAAAAACAACTTTAACACTGTTAGAAATATGCGCCACACTGTGAACCCACACCAAACAAGAATGACAAACACATTTTGGGAGAACATCCGCACCGTAACACAACAAACACAACTGAAGAAATACCCAGAACCCCTTGCAGCAGTAACTCTTCCGGGACGCAACAATATACACCCTCTGGTATATATTATTGGTATCGGTTTCATAAAGTAAGATGTATGACTTTTTAAAACGCTGCTGTGTACACGGACGTACACAGCAGCGTGCCAGCCATATCACATAATGTCCACGGCTTTTCACACAAGTGAATGCAATGCATACTTGGTCAACAGCCATATAGGTCACACTGAGGGTGGCCGTATAAAAAAACAAGTTTAACACTGTTAGAAATATGCGCCACACTGTGAAGCCACACCAAGCAAGAATGACACACATTTTGGGAGAACATCCGCACCGTAACACAACATAAACACAACTGAAGAAATACCCAGAACACCTTGCAGCAGTAACTCTTCTGGGACGCAACAATATACACCCTCTGGTATATATTATTGGTATCGGTTTCATAAAGTAAGATGTATGACTTTTTAAAACGCTGCTGTGTACACGGACGTACACAGCAGCGTGCCAGCCATATCACATAATGTCCACGGCTTTTCACACAAGTGAATGCAATGCATACTTGGTCAACAGCCATATAGGTCACACTGAGGGTGGCCGTATAAAAAAACAAGTTTAACACTGTTAGAAATATGCGCCACACTGTGAACCCACACCAAACAAGAATGACAAACACATTTTGGGAGAACATCCGCACCGTAACACAACATAAACACAACTGAAGAAATACCCAGAACCCCTTGCAGCAGTAACTCTTCCGGGACGCAACAATATACACCCTCTGGTATATATTATTGGTATCGGTTTCATAAAGTAAGATGTATGACTTTTTAAAACGCTGCTGTCTACACGGACGTAGGGAGAAGTACAGGCCCTGCCTTTGCGTGCCAGCCATATCACATAATGTCCACGGCTTTTCACACAAGTGAATGCAATGCATACTTGGTCAACAGCCATACAGGTCACACTGAGGGTGGCCGTATAAAAACAACTTTAACACTGTTAGAAATATGTGCCACACTGTGAACCCACACCAAACAAGAATGACAAACACATTTTGGGAGAACATCCGCACCGTAACACAACATAAACACAACTGAAGAAATACCCAGAACCCCTTGCAGCAGTAACTGTTCTGGGACGCAACAATATACACCCTCTGGTATATATTATTGGTATCGGTTTCATAAAGTAAGATGTATGACTTTTTAAAATGCTGCTGTGTACACGGACGTAGGGAGAAGTACAGGCCCTGCCTTTGCGTGCCAGCCATATCACATAATGTCTACGGCTTTTCACACAAGTGAATGCAACAGCCATACACGTCACGCTGAGGGTGGCCGTATAAAAACAACTTTAACACTGTTAGAAATATGCGCCACACTGTGAACCCACACCAAACAAGAATGACAAACACATTTTGGGAGAACATCCACACCGTAACACAACTGAAGTAATACCCAGAACACCTTGCAGCAGTAACTCTTCTGGGACGCAACAATATACACCCACTGCTGCCTCCACCTCAACCCCGCCCACTTCAACCTCCTCATGCTCTCTCAGGGAGAGCATGTCCCAAATTCCAAGCTGCTGTTTTAAGGCATGTTAAAAAAAATAATGCACTTTGTGACTTCAATAATAAATACGGCAGTGCCATGTTGGCATTTTTTTTTCCATAACTTTTGGAAAACATTTTTTAATGCATCCAGCGGGGCATCACAACAAAATTAGGCATAATAATGTGTTCATTCCACCACTCTATATATCGGTATCGGTTGATATCGGTATCGGT
>NC_084616.1:5582710-5592710 GCF_033978795.1 Nerophis ophidion
TTTACTACAAAGCCACGCTATTGTAACACGTGGCTTGGCATTGTCTTGCTGAAATAAGCAGGGGCGTCCATGCAAAAGACGGCGCTTAGATGGCAGCATATGTTGTTCCAAAACCTGTATGTACCTTTCAGCATTAATGGTGCCTTCACAGATGTGTAAGTTACCCATGCCTTGGGCACTAATGCACCCCCATACCATCACACATGCTGGCTTTTGAACTTTGCGTCGATAACAGTCTGGATGGTTCGCTTCCCCTTTGGTCCGGATGACACGATGTCGAATATTTCCAAAAACAATTTGAATTGTGGACTCGTCAGACCACAGAACACTTTTCCACTTTGCATCAGTCCATCTTAGATGATCTGGGGCCCAGAGAAGCCGGTGGCATTTCTGGATGTTGTTGATAAATGGCTTTGGCTTTGCATAGTAGAGCTTTAACTTGCACTTACAGATGTAGCGACCAACTGTATTTAGTGACAGTGGTTTTCTGAAGTGTTCCTGAGCCCATGTGGTGATATCCTTTAGAGATTGATGTCGGTTTTTGATACAGTGAGGGATGGAAGGTCACGGTCATTCAATGTTGGTTTCCGGCCATGCCGCTTACGTGGAGTGATTTCTCCAGATTCTCTGAACCTTTTGATGATATTATGGAGCGTAGATGTTGAAATCCCTAAATTTCTTGCAATTGCACTTTGAGAAAGGTTGTTCTTAAACTGTTTGACTATTTGCTCACACAGTTGTGGACAAAGGGGTGTACCTCGCCCCATCCTTTCTTGGGAAAGACTGAGCATTTTTTTGGGAAGCTGTTTTTATAGCCAATCATGGCACCCACCTGTTCCCAATTAGCCTGCACACCTGTGGGATGTTCCAAATAAGTGTTTGATGAGCATTCCTCAACTTTATCAGTATTCATTGCCACCTTTCCCAACTTCTTTGTCACGTGTTGCTGGCATCAAATTCTAAAGTTAATGATTATTTGCATTAAAAAAAAAAAGTTTATGAGTTTGAACATCAAATATGTTGTCTTTGTAGCATATTCAACTGAATATGGCTTGAAAAGGATTTGCAAATCATTGTATTCTGTTTATATTTACATTAACATTCCCAACTCATATGGAAACAGGGTTTGAATAAAATGGAGTGAAAAATGAAAAGAGGCTACTTTCTAGTTTGGTTAAAAGTTCAAGCTCGCTAGACTTTTGTTGAAACCCGCTTTGTGCCGTGATGGATGGAGGCTACATTCTTCCTCTGCTGCGTTCCAGAGAGCATGCTGAGAACTGCCAGCAGTCCAGACAGCCTGCGATCACGCACACCCATGATCACCCCTGACCTGGAGAGTGGGACTAAGTTGTGGCATCTGGTGAAGAACCACGACCACTCGGACCAGCGGGAGGGCGATCGGGGCAGCAAGATGGTGTCTGAGATCTACCTGACCAGACTCCTGGCTACAAAAGTAAGACACAAGGGAGTCATGTGGAGGTTTGAGCTCAAGTAATCCAGTTTTAGGAGTAAGAGATGATATCTGACCGCTGCTATGTTGGCTGGTGCTGTCTCTCTTTGTTTATAATGTCTATTTTCTGCTGGATCTACTCTCTATTTTATGCTGCAGCTGTTACATACACTGTCATATTGTACATGGTAACTGTTATATATTATATACAAATATAATAGTTCAGTATGTATCATATACTCTATATATAATATGTAAATATTACATTCATGTTATATTTTATATTGCTACTACGGTACATTTTTAGTCTACTTTATACCTGCATTATCCTTTCCATCATGTGAATAATATAAATACAGTCTATTATATAGTATTATTCACATGTGAATATTAAAAATACAGCCTATTATACAGCATTATTCACATGTGAGTAATATAAATACATTATATTATATAGTATTATTCACATGTGAATATTAAAAATACAGTCTATTATACAACATTATTCACATGTAAAACATAAATACAGTCTATTATACAGCATTATTCACATGTGAAACATAAATAGTCTATTATACAGCATTATTCACATGTGAATAATATAAATACAGTCTATTATACAGCATTATTCACATGTGAAACATATAAATACAGTCTATTATACAACATTATTCACATGTAAAACATATAAATACAGTCTATTATACAGCATTATTCACATGTGAATAATATAAATACAGTCTATTATACAGCATTATTCACATGTGAAACATATAAATACAGTCTATTATACAACATTATTCACATGTAAAACATATAAATACAGTCTATTATACAGCATTATTCACATGTGAATAATATAAATACAGTCTATTATACAGCATTATTCACATGTGAAACATATAAATACAGTCTATTATACAACATTATTCACATGTAAAACATATAAATACAGTCTATTATACAGCATTATTCACATGTGAATAATATAAATACAGTATATTATACAGCATTATTCACACGTGAATAATATAAATACAGTCTATTATACAGCATTATTCACATGTAAAACATAAATACAGTCTATTATACAACATTATTCACATGTGAATAATATGAATACAGTCTATTATACAGCATTATTCACATGTAAAACATAAATACAGTCTATTATACAACATTATTCACATGTGAGTAATGTAAACACAGTCTATTATACATCATTATTCATGTGAATATAAATACTGTCTTTTATACAGCATTATTCTCATGTGAATAATATAAATACAGTATTATATAGCACTATTCACATGTGAGTAATATAAATACAGTATATTATACAACATTATTCACATGTAAATAATATAAATACAGTCATTATACAACATTATTCACATGTGAATAATATAAATACAGTATTATATAGCACTATTCACATGTGAGTAATATAAATACAGTATATTATACAACATTATTCACATGTAAATAATATAAATACAGTCATTATACAACATTATTCACACGTGAATAATATAAATACAGTCTATTATACAGCATTATTCACATGTGAATAATATAAATACTGTCTATTATACAACATTTTTCACATGTGAGTAATACAAATCGATAGATAAATAAGTTGATACTCTCCTTCTAATAAGGGCACCCTGCAGAAGTTTGTGGACGACCTCTTTGAGACCATCTTCAGCACGGCACACAGAGGCAGCGCTCTGCCGCTGGCCATCAAGTACATGTTTGACTTCCTGGACGAGCAAGGCGACAAACACTCCATCACAGACCACGACGTACGGCACACCTGGAAGAGCAACTGGTAAACGTTTGTCTTCACTATTGTTTACACACACGATGTGCTACTGCTGAACATCATGTGACCGTTACTGTCGTTCACTTTTCTGGAAGTATGCCCTCTTGTATTGGACTCCAGTTATTGAGTGGAACAGTTAGGGTTTTGGTTGGACTTGTGGTAAGGGTTAGGTTCAGTTTTTGTTTTGGATTAGGGGTAGAGTTATGGTAGGGGTTTGACTGGCATAGATCTTAAATGTGGATTAGTAGCATCAATGCAGCTTAAATGTGGATTAGTAGCCACATCCGGCCTGCCAAAGTTTTTAATTTGGCCCACCGAACAACACCTGACTTGCCAACCCTCACGGATTTTCCAAGAGACTCCCGAGATTCAGCGCCTCACCCGAAAACCTCCCGGGACTAATTTTCTCCCGAAATTCAGGCGGAGCTGGAGGGGACCGTGCGGACCCGAGTGATTTGTCGACAGCCTGTTTTCACGTCCGCATTCACACAATATAAACAGCGTGTCTGCCCAATGACGTTATAACTGTAGAATGATTGAGGTCGAGTTCTTGGTTGTTAGGCAGTTTCATTAAGGTCCTCCCAGTGTGGCAACACACAACAACAGCAGTCACATTTTCGTCTACCGTAAAGCAGTTCGTCTGCCGTAAACAG
This sequence comes from Nerophis ophidion, assembly GCF_033978795.1. NCBI lineage: Eukaryota > Metazoa > Chordata > Actinopteri > Syngnathiformes > Syngnathidae > Nerophis > Nerophis ophidion. The sequence goes on from NC_084616.1 coordinate 5,586,639, forward strand.
CAATATTGTGACACTCTTAAACAGGACGATATTTCCATCTACTGTACATGCATATGTGACAATAACATCCACGGCTTTTAGAGAGTGCAGCGCACGACAAGGAGACGAAGATGGAAGATTCCAGACTCTAGTGGATTCGATGAAAGCACTTTTGTGCGTGCCACACAGCAATGCATCATCAGAGAGGTTGTTCAGCATGGTTAGAAAAATAGTGACAGAGAATAGAACAAGGATGGACAATTCAACCCTTAACTCAACAATGAGTAGATGAGTGTTATATGAATGAACACTGAAATTCAAGTATTTATTTTATATATATATATATAAACAGGACGATACTGCCATCTACTGTGACAATAACATCTACGTCGTTTAGAGCAGTGGTTCTCAACCTTTTTTCAGAGATGTACCCCCTGTGAACATTTTTTTAATTCAAGGACACCCTAATCAGAGCAAAGCATTTTTGGTTGAAAAAAAAAAAAGAGAAAGAAGTAAAATACAGCACTATGTCATCAGTTTCTGATTCATTAAATTGTATAACAGTGCAAAATATTGCTCATTGGTAGTGGTCTTTCTTGAACTATTTGAAGAAAAAGATATAAAAATAACTAAAAACTTGTTGAAAAATAAACAAGTGATTCAATTAGAAATAAAGATTTCTACACATACTGCGATGAGGGGGCGACTTGTCCAGGGTGTACACCGCCTTCCGCCCGGTTGTAGCTGAGATAGGCACCAGCACCCCCCGCGACCCCAAAAGGAATAAGCGGTAGAAAATGGATGGATGGATAGCTTTAAATATACTCCTCGCCTCTTAACCACGCCCCCAACCCCCGACCACGCCCCCCACCTCTCGAAATCGTAGGTCTCAAGGTTGGCAATTATGAACAACACCCAATTCGGCCTGATGAAACCTTTCAGAACAGAGCTTCTCATGTATGCAGTACTCCCGCCACACCGCAGGGGGCACCAGTGAAACATGGTTTCACAATAAAGCAGCAGTGGGTGAGTAGAGGAAGATGGCACTATCGACCCTAAATAAATCGCAAAAATCGGCCTTGTAACGGCAACAGAACAATTAAGTATGAATGGATTGAAAATGTTGACTTTGTGATATCTTTTGTGTACTCCTGGTGTTGTTTGTGACCAGCAGAGCCACACTTTAGGTTTAATTGTGTTGAACCACTTGTGTGCAATGTTTGCTGTGTTTATTAACACTAAACTGTCTATTTATAAACTTTTATTTATGGAAATTACACAATGGACGTTATATCAATCAATCAATGTTTAATTACATAGCCCTAAATCACGAGTGTCTCAAAGGACATCCTCGGCTCAGATACCACATCAGGGCAAGGAAAAACTCAAACCAATGGGATAACAATGCGTTTTACTTTTGTAATGTTTATTTACGGTCTTAAAACCCTAAATCCGTGGTTCTCAAATTGGGGTACTGTTGTGGAAATTTCTTAAAGACGAATCCTTTAGTGACAAATAGCTTTAAAATGATTTATTAAAGTAACAAACAAATAATAACAAGCTTTGCAAAGCGAGACCAAACCAGAACGACACATCCGTTCGTTCCAGCTTGTTCTAACTCCTTTAGAATTTCACATGACAATTATACATTCTCAGAAGTCCAACCCTCCATGCTCATTTACATACAGTACACCAGTGGAATGAATACCCAAAGTCCTGTGAAGGGGAGAGGGTGTCGTTTGCCCAGAGGAGGGGGGTCACTCAGGAAAGGGGAACAATTTAGCTCTGTTGGGGGTCAAGAATAAATGACACATATGCCCAGGTCAACTAAAGTCCACATGTTACATCAAAGACACAGGAGCTTGATCAGATAATAGATCTCTTGCTAAGTGTCACATTCCTGAGCCCAATAAACAACTTTTGGTACCCAATTCAAAGAACATCATCTATTTAAACAAGTATAAGTAATTTTGCTATCACAGGTACGCGTACCCCTGGGGGTACTTGAAGGTATGCCAAGGGGTACGTGAGATTTTTTTTAAATATTCTAGAAATAGCAACAATTCAAAAATCCTTTAAAAATATATTTATTGAATAACATTTCAACAAAATATGAATGAAAGTTCATAAACTGTGAAAAGAAATACAACAATGCAATATTCAGTGTTGACAGCTAGATTTTTTCTGGACATGTTCCATAATTATTAATGTTAAAGATTTTATTTTTTTGTCAAGAAATGTTTAGAATTAAGTTGATGGATCTTTTTTTCGAAATAGTTCAAGAAAGACCAATAAAAAGAGCAATTTTTTGCACTGGTATACCATTTAATAAATCACAAACTGATGAGATAGTGCTGTATTTTTCTTCTTTCTCTCTTTTTTTCAACCAAAAATGCTTTGCTTTGATTAGGGGGTACTTTGATTAAAAAAAGGTTGAGAACCACTGCCCTAATAAGAAATCAAACTAAAGAAGAAACATAATTCAAAAGAAGGAACGTCATTCATCAACATAACTTAGCCTCTGTTTCTTTATGCTGTTAACTATCTGTCTAGCTGCACACGCTGGAAACGAGTAGCGGGGGCAGCATCATGATTTTATTGACGGTGCATTGTGAGAGCTGATATGTTTACTTTGTATATAAGTTAACAGTCTCAAATCTGGGACGGCGTGGCGCAGTGGGAGAGTGGCCTAGCGCAACCCGAGGGTCCCTGGTTCAATCCCCACCTAGTAGCAACCTCGTCACGTCCGTTGTGTCCTGAGCAAGACACTTCACCCTTGCTCCTGATGGGTGCTGGTTGGCGCCTTGCATGGCAGCTCCCTCCATCAGTGTGTGAATGTGGAAGTAGTGTCAAAGCGCTTTGAGTACCTTGAAGGTAGAAAAGTGCTATACAAGTACAACCCATTTATTTATTTATAAATCTGCAAAAAAACATCCACATTTTGATGTCTGGCCCCTGAGACTTTGGGCTCTTGAAACTGCGGCCCTGTTCATTATGTAGTTGATTAGCCTTGGTGTAGGCCTATGTTGGGTTTGAGGTTAGGACAGGCTTTCGATAAGGGTTAAAGATTTGGTTAGAGTGTTGATAAAGATTATAGTTGGGTTTAAGTTAGGATTTTGAGTGTCAACCCAAAAGCTAACTTTAACATCTAGTCATCTTAACCCTTAACTCCAAATACTATAACATCTAGTCATCTTAACCCTTAACTCCAAATACTATAACATCTAGTCATCTTAACCCTTAACTCCAAATACTAACTCAACTAAATGATATTACCAGGACAGGCATCTTTCTTGAATAAAGAACCAATACGTAGTTTTTTGCTGAAACAGTCGTATCAAACATCTAATGTGTTTTTCTCTCTGTCTCCCTGCAGCCTCCCACTGAGGTTCTGGGTCAACGTGATCAAGAACCCGCAGTTTGTCTTCGACATCCAAAAGAACAGCATCACGGACGCGTGCCTGTCTGTGATCGCCCAGACCTTCATGGACTCCTGCTCCACGTCCGAACACAAACTGGGGAAAGACTCACCGTCCAACAAACTCCTCTATGCTAAAGACATCCCCAACTACAAGAACTGGGTGGAAAGGTACAAGGACTACTCATCAATTTGTGTGTTAGAATGTTGATGATCATGTTTAGTTTTTCAAAAGCCAACATTTCCTGAGATTTTCATTTGTCAGAAGCTGTAAGCTACGGTCATCATAATGATATCAAAAGAAGTCTTGAAATATCTTGAACTGCACGTCATGTATTAGTTTCATCTTGTAAAACATATTTTGTGTTGCAAAGTTAAAGGTGCAGCTGCTGGAGGGTGGAAACATTCCTTCACAATTAAGATGTGAAGTACCGTATTTCCTTGAATTACCGCCGGGTATATAGTATGCACCTGGTTAGAATTACTGCCGGGTCAAACTCGTTTGGCAAAATAATTAGCGCATGCTTAGCATTACCGCCGGCTCATTATTAACGCCGGGTCAAACTCGTTTCGCAAAATATTATTTTTATTTGCGCATGTCTAGAATTTCCACCGGGTCAAACTCGTCACGTCACGAGTCGTCATTTTCAAAAAGGAGGAGGCTGATTTCAATCATTTGAAATCGCATAAAGGGAAGAAGATTAAGAGCTATTCAGTAGGATTTAAGGTCAAAACTGTTGAATTTGCTAAAAAGAACAGTAAGCAGCTATGTTTTATTAACATACCGTAGCTGCGTGTGTCAAATATGAGTCATTAAATGACTCCCGCCTCCTGGTGGTAGAGGGCGCTAGTGATCCTTCTTGCGACTACTCGGCTGCAGAAGAAGTGACAACAAGCAGCAATCGTTTATTTATCCTCTCGCTTGCACTTTTAACGTGGAGGATTACATATCTAAAACAAAACAGTTTTCTAAACTGGACTTTCAATGGAAGCAGGAGGTAATAAAGGAAGATCTCCATGGAGACAGAGAGACTTTTAAAACTGAAGAAAGATAAGGAAGACTTCTATAAACAAGTTATTGATGCTTTTGATCAGAAGGAGCTGCGCATGGACTTCATTTATAAGTAAAGGTAAGACCATAATAACGTTTTTTTTTATTAAATGTGCTTTTCATGTCGGTATCCTTACATCACACTCAAATTTATAAGCGCAGGCCTAAATGTGTGAGAAGAGGTTTTAAACTAATTAGCGCCCCGGCGGCAATTCAAGGAAATACGGTAGTTTGCCAAAAGTAAAAAGGTGCAAACAGGATGCTCGAAAGTTGTCAGAAAGCAATTTTCTGCTTTCTGCCTCCTTTTCAAATCAGCAAGGTGCGTGCCGCCTCATTAATATGCAAAGGGGACGATCCGCCCCCTGATTTCTTTTGAGTTATCTGTTGCACATCCTCCTCCTCCTCACACGCAGAGCTGGAAAAGACACACACATGTGATTGGAGGGTTTGTTGCAACTGTGACATTATTTACCGCTGGCTGCAAACAGTTCACCCCTTCATCTTTTATTCAGCGCTGAAATGTTGCTCAGCTGGGATAAGTTTATGCAGCGCTGAAGTTCCCTTCCTGTTCATCTCCTTTCCCACCTCAACTTGCGGTGGTTGTAGTACTCTAGTACATGACCACCCCAGCGTGGATGTTGATGAGGTTGTAACTGCGCCCACGTCTTCCCCCGCAGGTACTACTCGGACATCTCCCGTATGCCCGCCATCAGCGACCAGGACATGAGCGCCTACCTGGCAGAGCAGTCCCGCCTGCACCTCAGCCAGTTCAACAGCATGTCTGCACTGCACGAGATCTACTCCTACATCGTCAAGTACAAAGACGAGGTCAGGTTCTAATCTAGAAGGTCTCCTCATTATGATGCAGGGTTCCATCGGTTTTTTTTGTCACAATGCCCCAAAAAATTGACCAAGGTTGACTTTTTACTGGGTAATGGACAAGGGATGTAACAGTAACAGTATAATGATCATTTGTGATGATCCCTGTCGGTTATTAATACCCTTTGATTTTTTAATTACCAAAAAAAACGTCATTTATTAATGCATTTTATCAATCAATCAATCAATGTTTATTCATATAGTCCTAGATAAGTGTCTCAAAAGGCTGCACAAGCCACAATGATATCCTCGGTTCAGAGCCCACAAAAGGGCAAAGAAAAACTCACAGCCCAGTGGGACATCGATGTGAATGACTAGGAGAAACCTTGGAGAGGACCGCAGATGTGGGTGACCCCCCCACCCCTCTAGAGGAGACCAGATGCAATGGACGTCGAGTGGATCTAACATAATAGTGTGAGAGTCCAGTCCATAGTGGATCTAACATAATAGTGAGAGTCCAGTCCATAGTGGATCTAACATAATAGTGAGAGAGTCCAGTCCATAGTGGATCTAACATAATAGTGTGAGAGTCCAGTCCATAGTGGATCTAACATAATATTGTTGAAGTCCAGTTCATAGTAGATCTAACATAATAGTGTGAGAGTCCAGTCCATAGTGGATCTAACATAATAGTGTGACAGTCCAGTCCATAGTGGATCTAACATAATAGTGTGAGAGTCCAGTCCATAGTGGATCTAACATAATAGTGAGAGTCCAGTCCATAGTGGATCTAACATAATAGTGA
>NC_084616.1:5597710-5642710 GCF_033978795.1 Nerophis ophidion
CCTGAACGTACATTGCTAATACACGTAAACATAACTCAAAATGCCGGACATTTGAGGCCTTTTAGAAACTCTGCCCTGACAGCCCCGCAAAAGAGGACAAGTCCTGTGAAAAGAGGAGGTGTGGTCAGTCTATCCTAGCCCGGTCGCTGCCAGCATGCTAGCAAAAGAGGACATATGTTGAAGAGGTTCATTTAGCTGACTGACGTGTGTTTATAAATGGTTGATTTATTTAGGCTAGTAAGGTAAAGACAGGGATGAAGGAGTATATTAAGAGCTATTCAGTAGGATTTAAGGTCCAAGCTATTGAATACAAAACAGTAAGCAGCTATTTTTTATTAATATACCTGTGGAGCCGACGGTCTGACAGACGGGCAGGGCACGCCCAAGATGGCGGTGAGGAGACTGCGAGCGAGCGGAAGAGCGACCTGGACTGAGGTTTTATTGAAAAATAAACACAGTCAAACTACTCAAGCCGTGTCCTTCCTTGGGGGTCCTGGGAACCCGCAAGATGACGGCTTGAGACCGTCACAATACCGTAGCTGCATGTGTCAAATATGAACCATTAAATGACTTCCACCACCTTCTTGTGACTACTCTGCTGCAGAAGAAGTGAAATGAGTGACGTAATATGTGCCGGAGGAGGTAATAAAGGAAGATCTCCATCGAGACTTTTAAAACTGAAGAAAGATAAGGAAGACTTTTGACGGCTTGAGACCGTCACAATACCGTAGCTGCGTGTGTCAAATATGAATCATTAAATGACTTCCACCACCTTCTTGTGACTACTCTGCTGCAGAAGAAGTGAAATGAGTGACGTAATATGTGCCGCAGGAGGTAATAAAGGAAGATCTCCATCGAGACTTTTAAAACTGAAGAAAGATAAGGAAGACTTTTATAAACACGTTATCGATGCTTTTGATCTGAAGGAGTTCCGCATGGACTTCATTTATAAGTAAAAGTAAGACCATAATAAGTTGTTGTTTTTTATTAAATGTGCTGTTCATGATGGTATCCTTACATCACACTCAAATTTTTACTGCTATGCCTTTGGTAAACGCCGGAGTGAGAAGAGGTTTTAAAATAATTAGCGCCCCGGCGGCAATTCAAGGAAATACGATAGTTTTGAGAAAGTAATACAGCCAGAAATGACACAATATGTTACTTCATACATCCGCAGCTAATTTAAGAGGACTTGTAGCCAGTTTTAGTCAGTAATATCACTTCTATGGCAAATATATCGTGATAAAAATCCCTATCGCAAAAGGCTGCAATGACTAATATATGATCACCAACCTTTCATTTCCCCCACTTGATTACAGTTTCTGCTGAATGATGAGACGTGAGCACTTCCTCTCCATCCCTGCTATTAAAGCTGCATTACAGTGGTTGCTTGCAGCTGCCTCCATTCCCACCTCAGGAAGTCCCTAAAGCAGACATACATGCAGCACATGTCCACAGAATCACTTGAATGCAGACAAGCCAGTCTTTCAGTGAAATAGTCAGCAGGGAGTCCAAAATGGACATTTTTGTCAGGATGTTTTGTGTGTTTTCTATGCAGAAAAGATCAGAGCATCAACTACTTAAGGAGACGACATTCAGAGAAAATGTTCTTTCTTGCTGGCTGATTTAATTAACATGATACTTTAGAACAGGTCTGGGCAGTTATTTTCACTTGGGGGCCACGTTTAGAGAAACATGTCTGATTAAATGCTAAAAACATTATGACAGGTCGCCTTAAAAAAAAAATGTAATTTTACATTTTTCTATGAACGATAAAATACTGAATATTGACAAAATATCAGTCACACCCCCTTTTGATTGACATATTGTAAAATCAAGTGAAACCCAACAAAAGTTCAACAAACAGTGAAATATGAACAAAGGGTACAAAATAGACCCGCCTACATTCTGATGTAGAACTAAGCTGTAGAACTTTGTTGTGGAAATCTCCTTCCGCGTCTGTGGAAAAGCTTCCCGCCCACACTAATTAGTGCCTCGTCTGAGCTGCTGTGACGTAGATCGCCATAGTAACTACTTAAATGGCCATAGTAACTAATTAGATGACCATAGTAACTAATTAGATGACCATAATAACTAATTAGATGACCATCATAACTAATTAGATGACCATCATAACTAATTAGATGACCATAATAACTAATTAGATGACCATAGTAACTAATTAGATGACCATAGTAACTAATTAGATGACCATAGTAACTAATTAGATGACAATAGCAACTAATTAGATGACAATAGCAACTAATTACATGACAAAAACAACTAATTACATGACAATAACAACTAATTGGATGACCATAGTAACTAATTGGATGACCATACTAACTAATTACTTGACCATAGCAACTAATTAGATGATAATAGCAACTAATTAGATGACCATCGCAACTAATTAGATGATAATAATAACTAATTAGATGACCATAGTAACTAACTAAATGACCATCATAACTAATTAGATGGCCATAATAACTAATTAGATGACCATAGTAACTAATTAGATGACCATAATAACTAATTAGATGACCATAGTAACTAACTAGATGACCATAATAACTAACTAGATGACCATAATAACTAATTAGATGACCATAATAACTAATAAGATGACCATAGTAACTAATTAGATGACCATAATAACTAACTAGATGACCATAGTAACTAATTAGATGACCATAGTAACTAATTAGATGACCATAGTAACTAACTAAATGACCATAATAACTAATTAGATGACCATAGTAAATAACTAGATGACCATAATAACTAATTAGATGACCATAGTAACTAATTAGAGGACCATAGTAACTAATTAGAGGACCACAGTAACTAATTGGAGGACCATAGTAACTAATTAGAGGACCATAGTAACTAATTAGAGGACCATAGTAACTAATTAGATGACCATAGTAACTAACTAAATGACCATAATAACTAATTAGATGACCATAGTTACTAATTAGATCACCATAGTAACAAATTAGATGACCATAGTAACTAACTAAATGACCATAATAACTAATTAGATGACCATAATAACTAATTAGATGACCATAATAACTAATTAGATGACCATAGTAACTAATTAGATGACCATAGTAACTAATTAGAGGACCATAGTAACTAATTAGAGGACCATAGTAACTAATTAGATGACCCTCATAACTAATTAGATGAGCATAGTAACTAATTAGACCATAGTAACTAACTAAATGACCATAGTAACTAATTAGATGACCATAATAACTAATTAGATGACCATAATAACTAATTAGATGACCATAGTAACTAATTAGATGACCATAATAACTAATTAGATGACCATAGTAACTAATTAGATGACCATAATAACTAATTAGATGACCATAGTAACTAATTAGATGACCATCATAACTAATTAGATGACCATAGTAACTAATTAGATGACCATAGTAACTAATTAGATGACCATCATAACTAATTAGACCATCATAACTAATTAGATGACCATAGTAACTAATTAGATGACCATAGTAACTAATTAGATGACCATAGTAACTAATTAGATGACCAAAGCAACTAATTAGATGACCATAGTAACTAACTAAATGACCATAGTAACTAATTAGATGACCATAGTAACTAATTAGATGACCATAATAACTAATTAGATGACCATAGTAACTAATTAGATGACCATAGTAACTAACTAGATGACCATAACTAATTACATGACCATAATAACTAATTAGATGACCATAATAACTAATTAGATGACCATAGTAACTAATTAGATGACCATAATAACTAATTAGATGACCATAGTAACTAATTAGATGACCATAATAACTAATTAGATGACCATAGTAACTAATTAGATGACCATAATAACTAATTAGATGACCATAATAACTAATTAGATGACCATAGTAACTAATTAGATGACCATAATAACTAACTAGATGACCATAATAACTAATTAGATGACCATAATAACTAATTAGATGACCATAGTAACTAATTAGATGACCATAATAACTAATTAGATGACCATAGTAACTAACTAGATGACCATAATAACTAATTAGATGACCATAGTAACTAATTAGATGACCATAATAACTAATTAGATGACCATAGTAACTAATTAGATGACCATAATAACTAATTAGATGACCATAGTAACTAATTAGATGACCATAATAACTAATTAGATGACCATAATAACTAATTAGATGACCATAGTAACTAATTAGATGACCATAATAACTAACTAGATGACCATAATAACTAATTAGATGACCATAGTAACTAACTAGATGACCATAACTAATTACATGACCATAGTAACTAATTAGATGACCATATTAACTAACTAGATGACCATAATAACTAATTAGATGACCATAGTAACTAATTAGATGACCATAATAACTAATTAGATGACCATAGTAACTAATTAGATGACCATAATAACTAATTAGATGACCATAGTAACTAATTAGATGACCATAATAACTAATTAGATGACCATAATAACTAATTAGATGACCATAGTAACTAATTAGATGACCATAATAACTAACTAGATGACCATAATAACTAATTAGATGACCATAGTAACTAATTAGATGACCATCATAACTAATTAGATGACCATAGTAACTAATTAGATGACCATAGTAACTAATTAGATGACCATCATAACTAATTAGACCATCATAACTAATTAGATGACCATAGTAACTAATTAGATGACCATAGTAACTAATTAGATGACCATAGTAACTAATTAGATGACCAAAGCAACTAATTAGATGACCATAGTAACTAACTAAATGACCATAGTAACTAATTAGATGACCATAGTAACTAATTAGATGACCATAATAACTAATTAGATGACCATAGTAACTAATTAGATGACCATATTAACTAGATGACCATAGTAACTAACTAGATGACCATAACTAATTAGATGACCATAGTAACTAATTAGATGACCATAGTAACTAATTAGATGACCATAGTAACTAGATGACCACAATAACTAATTAGATGACCATAGTAACTAACTAGATGACCATAATAACTAATTAGATGACCATAGTAACTAATTAGATGACCATAGTAACTAATTAGATGACCATAGTAACTAACTAAATGACCATAATAACTAATTAAATGACCATAGTAACTAATTAGATGACCATAGTAACTAACTAAATGACCATAATAACTAATTAAATGACCATAGTAACTAATTAGATGACCATCGTAACTAATTAGATGACCATCGTAACTAATTAGATTACCATAGCAACTAGATGACCATAGTAACTAACTAAATGACCATAGTAACTAATTAGATGACCATAATAACTAATTAGATGACCATAATAACTAATTAGATGACCATAGTAACTAATTAGATGACCATAGTAACTAATTAGATGACCATAATAACTAATTAGATGACCATAATAACTAATTAGATGACCATAGTAACTAATTAGATGACCATAATAACTAATTAGATGACCATAATAACTAATTAGATGACCATAGTAACTAACTAAATGACCATAGTAACTAATTAGATGACCATAATAACTAATTAGATGACCATAATAACTAATTAGATGACCATAGTAACTAATTAGATGACCATAATAACTAATTAGATGACCATAATAACTAATTAGATGACCATAGTAACTAACTAGATGACCATAGTAACTAATTAGATGACCATAGTAACTAATTAGATGACCATAGTAACTAATTAGATGACCATAGTAACTAACTAGATGACCATAACTAATTAGATGACCATAGTAACTAATTAGATGACCATATTAACTAACTAGATGACCATAATAACTAATTAGATGACCATAATCACTAATTAGATGACCATAGTAACTAATTAGATGACCATAGTAACTAATTAGATGACCATCATAACTAATTAGATGACCATAACTAATTAGATGACCATAGTAACTAATTAGATGACCAAAGCAACTAATTAGATGACCAAAGCAACTAATTAGATGACCATAGTAACTAACTAAATGACCATAGTAACTAATTAGATGACCATAGTAACTAACTAGATGACCATAGTAACTAATTAGATGACCATAATAACTAATTAGATGACCATAGTAACTAATTAGATGACCATATTAACTAATTAGATGACCATAGTAACTAACTAGATGACCATAACTAATTAGATGACCATAGTAACTAATTATATGACCATAATCACTAATTAGATGACCATAGTAACTAATTAGATGACCATAGTAACTAGATGACCACAATAACTAATTAGATGACCATAGTAACTAATTAGATGACCACAGTAACTAATTACATGACCATAATAACTAATTAGATGACCATAGTAACTAACTAGATGACCATAATAACTAATTAAATGACCATAGTAACTAATTAGATGACCATAGTAACTAATTAGATGACCATAGTAACTAATTAGATGACCATAGTAACTAACTAAATGACCATAATAACTAATTAAATGACCATAGTAACTAATTAGATGACCATCGTAACTAATTAGATTACCATAGCAACTAGATGACCATAGTAACTAACTAAATGACCATAGTAACTCATTAGATGACCATAATAACTAATTAGATGACCATAACAACTAATTAGATGACCATAGTAACTAATTAGATGACCATAGTAACTAATTAGATGACCATAATAACTAATTAGATGACCATAGTAACTAATTAGATGACCATAGTAACTAATTAGATGACCATAGTAACTAACTAGATGACCATAGTAACTAATTAGATGACCATAGTAACTAATTAGATGACCATAGTAACTAATTAGATGACCATCATAACTAATTAGATGACCATCATAACCAATTAGATCACCATAGTAACTAATTAGATGACCATAGTAACTAATTAGATGACCATAGTAACTAACTAGATGACCATAACTAATTACATGACCATAGTAACTAATTAGATGACCATATTAACTAACTAGATGACCATAATAACTAATTAGATGACCATAGTAACTAATTAGATGACCATAATAACTAATTAGATGACCATAGTAACTAATTAGATGACCATAATAACTAATTAGATGACCATAGTAACTAACTAGATGACCATAACTAATTACATGACCATAGTAACTAATTAGATGACCATATTAACTAACTAGATGACCATAATAACTAATTAGATGACCATAGTAACTAATTAGATGACCATAATAACTAATTAGATGACCATAGTAACTAATTAGATGACCATAATAACTAATTAGATGACCATAATAACTAATTAGATGACCATGGTAACTAATTAGATGACCATAATAACTAATTAGATGACCATAATAACTAATTAGATGACCATAGTAACTAACTAGATGACCATAGTAACTAATTAGATGACCATAGTAACTAATTAGATGACCATAGTAACTAATTAGATGACCATAGTAACTAACTAGATGACCATAACTAATTAGATGACCATAGTAACTAATTAGATGACCATATTAACTAACTAGATGACCATAATAACTAATTAGATGACCATAATCACTAATTAGATGACCATAGTAACTAATTAGATGACCATAGTAACTAATTAGATGACCATCATAACTAATTAGATGACCATCATAACTAATTAGATGACCATAGTAACTAATTAGATGACCAAAGCAACTAATTAGATGACCAAAGCAACTAATTAGATGACCATAGTAACTAACTAAATGACCATAGTAACTAATTAGATGACCATAGTAACTAATTAGATGACCATAGTAACTAATTAGATGACCATAATAACTAATTAGATGACCATAGTAACTAATTAGATGACCATATTAACTAATTAGATGACCATAGTAACTAACTAGATGACCATAACTAATTAGATGACCATAGTAACTAATTATATGACCATAATCACTAATTAGATGACCATAGTAACTAATTAGATGACCATAGTAACTAGATGACCACAATAACTAATTAGATGACCATAGTAACTAATTAGATGACCACAGTAACTAATTACATGACCATAATAACTAATTAGATGACCATAGTAACTAACTAGATGACCATAATAACTAATTAAATGACCATAGTAACTAATTAGATGACCATAGTAACTAATTAGATGACCATAGTAACTAATTAGATGACCATAGTAACTAACTAAATGACCATAATAACTAATTAAATGACCATAGTAACTAATTAGATGACCATCGTAACTAATTAGATTACCATAGCAACTAGATGACCATAGTAACTAACTAAATGACCATAGTAACTCATTAGATGACCATAATAACTAATTAGATGACCATAATAACTAATTAGATGACCATAGTAACTAATTAGATGACCATAGTAACTAATTAGATGACCATAATAACTAATTAGATGACCATAGTAACTAATTAGATGACCATAGTAACTAATTAGATGACCATAGTAACTAACTAGATGACCATAGTAACTAATTAGATGACCATAGTAACTAATTAGATGACCATAGTAACTAATTAGATGACCATCATAACTAATTAGATGACCATCATAACCAATTAGATCACCATAGTAACTAATTAGATGACCATAGTAACTAATTAGATGACCATAGTAACTAACTAGATGACCATAACTAATTACATGACCATAGTAACTAATTAGATGACCATATTAACTAACTAGATGACCATAATAACTAATTAGATGACCATAGTAACTAATTAGATGACCATAATAACTAATTAGATGACCATAGTAACTAATTAGATGACCATAATAACTAATTAGATGACCATAGTAACTAACTAGATGACCATAACTAATTACATGACCATAGTAACTAATTAGATGACCATATTAACTAACTAGATGACCATAATAACTAATTAGATGACCATAGTAACTAATTAGATGACCATAATAACTAATTAGATGACCATAGTAACTAATTAGATGACCATAATAACTAATTAGATGACCATAATAACTAATTAGATGACCATGGTAACTAATTAGATGACCATAATAACTAATTAGATGACCATGGTAACTAATTAGATGACCATAATAACTAATTAGATGACCATAGTAACTAGTATATAATCCATAAGCGCAGATTCCAAGCATTGAAATACTTAGTACAGTTGAAGACTTCCAGTCATTATAAAACATGAGTGCACATCATAATTGCAGCTACACTTTCCATCTTAAAGATCTAAAAAAATTATTTGGGAATGTCCGGCAAGCAGATTGAAAAGGTCCTCGGGCCTTAATTTGCCCAGGTCTGCCGTTCTTTCAAAAACATAACTTTTAAAAACATGTATAAAGGAGGGTTTTCCTTCTTTACTTATTTCTTCTCCTTGTTATTTTTGATAGAATAATAATAATAAAAAAAACCTTAGAAAATTCCAAAGGGATGTGTTCCCTAATAATACTTGTTAATATTCAAGTCACGAAATGTAAATGGAGTTTTGTTGGTGCTTTTTGAATGATTATTGGACTTTATAGGTGACCTATGTTTGTTTACAAGTTAGAATGCATTAAAAAATACATTCATCCATTGTCATGTCTTTCATAATTAATGTAAACGATAGGCAATGTTCCCCTTTAAGACATTTTAAATAGCCGCACCGGACAAAAAGCCTCAGATATATATCGGTACGAAATATTTTGTAAATGTACCTTAATTGTTTCCAAACAGCGTCTGTAACAAGGCAGTAAAACGGCTGATCAAACAAATCGGAAGTCATCGTCACGGACCCACTAGCTGCGGAAACTAAAAAGACTCATCTCCACGGTGATGTTTTAGTGAATTAAAACAATAAAAACACAGACATTCCTACAGACATCCCACATGGGACTGTTTAGTAAGGATTAGTAGTTTAAGTCACATTTTACGAAACTTATAAACGTTGCTTGGAGTGACGACTGAAGAATAATTTCGAACAGAAACGCTATAAAGTAAACGGCACTTGACCTTCCGGTTCAAGGCACAAAACAAAGCAGTACAGTCTGTAAAATGCTCTCCCTGACCACCTTAGGGCGCCACAGACTGTGGATGCTTTTAAAAAAGACTTAAAAAACCCTTCTTTTTTTTAGATATATGCATGCTAGTCCTAGCTATTAGGCTGTTCCAGTTTTTATTTTATTATCTTTTTGTTTTTTTAATACACTGTAGCACTTTGAGGTTGTTTGCTCAATGTAAAGTGCTTTTACAAATAAAATATATTATTATTATTTACAACCTGCAGTGAGTGAGCCACAGCAAAAATACCTTTTTTTGTTAAAAACTATGTGTGGAATGCAAAACATTGTAGCCGTTAGCGAAGTAAAATCTATAAACTAGCCGTGACGTTTTATAAGCCGCAAGGTTCAACGAGTTGGGAAAAAAAAGTGTTGGCCTGTAAGCCGGAAAATACTGTAATGTTTAGTTGCAGCCTTAATTGTTATTAGTGAAGTGAAGTGAATTATATTTATATAGCGCTTTACATAGTGACACCCAATATCTAAGTTCCATTTAAACCAGTGTGGGTGGCACTGGGAGCAGGTGGGTAAAGTGTCTTGCCCAAGGACACAACGGCAGTGACTAGGATGGCACAAGCGGGAATCGAACCCGCAACCCTCAAGTTGCTGGCACGGCCACTCTACCAAACGAGCTATGCCACCCAGTACTCTGTGATGAATATTAAATATTGTTGCGTTTGGACCAGATGTTCCTCCAAGGGAATTTAAATTGCTTGTCAATCCCAAGTTCTTTTGATGACACATAAACTGAGTTTAAATGATCACCCAGAACAGAATAGGTATTTTGCAATTTATTCCAAAGCTTTGGAGAGACCAGCCTGGAACAACACATTCAATTGAGTAGCCAAGTTGATCTGAAAACATCACGGAAGTGTTGTCTTCTTCAATATGTCTTGTTCTACTTAGCCTGAGACAGGATGTGATCAGAAAGGAGTATTGCTACTCCCCACATTCCCAAACTCAAGGTAACTCATAAATATGGATATATGTAGATATCGATCTCCGTCAATATGTATGAAGAAACGCCATTAAATGTTACAACAAGTGAAACAATACTCCCACGCTAATAGTGCTTTTCGCCATTTTGCTTCAGATCCTGTCGGCGTTGCAGAAAGACGAGCAATCGCGGCGACAGAGGCTACGCGGCAAGCTGGAGCAGGTCATCGACACCATGGCGCTGACCAGCTGAGGGTCACAGCGGTGGAACGCTGGCCAACAACGCCTTCCTTCCCAGACGCTCATCAACCGGACGAACAACAAAAAGTCAACTTAGTCCGTTCAACCAAGAGACGGCAGAGGTGCGATCGAAATGGCCGAAGTCCGCTTTTTTTTATTTCAAACTGAGCTGCGAACCAAGCCTGGATTGAACCAAATTGAGCGAACGCGCAACAGTCCGTGTTGACTCCGGTCCAGCAGAGGGCAGTGGTTCTTTGGCCCCAACCAGGACCTAAACCAGGGCGGAAGGAACCAGGATACTTGATCCCGTTTGGGGAGAATCCCTTTCCTGTTGCCATTATCAGGGTGGACACGCGAAGGAGGAAGAACTGATGACAGACTCCCAACCATTCGGGACTTCCTGCTTCCGGTTGATCTGCCATTTCCTTCCCTCCCCACCACACTGCCTCCTGCCGCTCATGTTACTGCTGAATTTGCACAACAAAAGCTAAATCAAAAGAGAGCAAAGGATATATGAACACATTTATAAATATATAAATACGAGCCTCTGTTTGCGTTGAGAGAGATGTTCTTTTTGTTTTAATGTATACAAAAAAAACGATAGGTTTGACAGGATTTGATATTTCCACGTAGAAAATGTGAAAACTTCAAAAGAAAAGAAAAAAAAAAAAAAGCAACACAAGCTGAAGTTGCGTGCCATGTTTTACTTTGAATGTTGTTTAGTGCAAAGAGACTTTTACTTTTACTTCGATGAAATGTGTTATAAAAATGTTGTCATTCTTATTAGTCAGACTTTAAGGGGGGAGAAAATATGTGAATGGGGAAAACTGGACTCAAAATTGCAGAAGCTTTCTATGTTTAATGCGGTACTCCATGCTAGTCGACCCACAGCCATCTTCTTCCACAAAATCCAGCCATGAATCCATTTGATTTACAAGCCCCTTGTACACAGAGAGATGCTCATCAGGTCTGCACTTTCACATGCAGGACGAATACATTTCATGGACACCAATTCATGGATGAATACATCTCATGGACACCACACTTCATGGACAGCACTTCATGGACACCAATTCATGGATGAATACATTTCATGGACACCACACTTCATGGACACCACACTTCATGGACACCACACTTCATGGATGAATACATCTCATGGACACCACACTTCATGGACAACACTTCATGGACACCAATTCATGGATGAATACATTTCATGGACACCACACTTCATGAACAACACTTCATGGACACCACACTTCATGGACACCAATTCATGGATGAATACATTTCATGGACACCACACTTCATGAAGAACACTTCATGGACACCAATTCATGGATGAATAAATTTCATGGACACCACTTCATGGACAGACTTCATGGACACCACACTTCATGGACACCACACTTCACGGACACCAATTCATGGATGAATAAATTTCATGGACACCACACTTCATGGACACCACACTTCACGGACACTAATTCATGGATGAATACATTTCATGGACACCACACTTCATGAACAACACTTCATGGATGAATAAATTTCATGGACACCACACTTCATGGACAGACTTAATGGACACCACACTTCATGAACAACACTTCATGGACACCAATTCATGGATGAATAAATTTCATGGACACCACACTTCATGGACACCAATTCATGGATGAATAAATTTCATGGACACCACACTTCATGGACAACACTTCATGGACACCAATTCATGGACACCACACTTCATGGACAGACTTAATTGACACCACACTTCATGAACAACACTTCATGGACACCAATTCATGGATGAATAAATTTCATGGACACCACACTTCATGGACACCAATTCATGGATGAATAAATTTCATGGACACCACACTTCATGGACAGACTTAATGGACACCACACTTCATGGACACCAATTCATGGATGAATAAATTTCATGGACACCACACTTCATGGACAGACTTAATGGACACCACACTTCATGAACAACACTTCATGGACACCACACTTCATGGACACCAATTCATGGATGAATAAATTTCATGGACACCACACTTCATGGACAGACTTAATGGACACCACACTTCACGGACACCAATTCATGGACACCACACTTCATGGACACCACACTTCATGGACACCAATTCATGGATGAATACATTTCATGGACAACAACCCACGATTGCTAGGCTGTCTGAGTTAACCCATACATACAATTTATCACCAAAAGAAATGTATAAACGCTGATTAATCATGCAAATTAGTCGGAGGATTAATCGCAGACGTTAGATGAAGTTAAAGTACCAATGATTGTCTCACACACACAAGTTGTGTGGTGAAATTTATCCTCTGCATTTGACCCATCACCCTTGTTCACCGTCTGGGAGGTGAGGGGAGCAGTGAGCAGCAGCGGTGGCCGCGCCCGGGAATAATTTTTTGGGGTGATTTAACCCCCAATTTCAACCCTTGATGCTGAGTGCCAAGCAGGGAGGTATCAGGTCCCATTTTTATAATCTTTGGTATGACTCAGCCTGGGGTTTGAACTCACAACCTACCCATCTGAGGGCGGACACTCTAACCACTAGGCCTCGCGAGCAAATTTAACTTCAAAATAAAACTACTTTTAAGGCGCATTCAAGCAAAATATGTTTGTGGATTATGACAACAAAATCGCATTAACCGCGAATTGAATTGTAATTACTCTGATGTGAAATTGATGCTTTGACAGCACTGCTTTCAACACAACAGGACCCCACTGTCACTATTGACGTAGAATAAGTTACTACCTCGTACGGCGGAACACTTTGTGTCTACGTTCTATATCCACGCTGTTTGTGCAGAACAGCAACCTGGCTAAAAATAAATAAAAAAGGCTGTGTAAAAGGGGCTACTGACTCAGTCTATATTAAATAGAACTTTGGTACCTCGGGTGTGTTCGCTCGCGACACCGTTTGCAGTAAACGGGACAGGAAGTGATTCTCGAGACAGTTTCAGTTGACTAGCAGGCAGGTGATGTTTGTGAAGGTAAAGGTGGGATCGTGTCATCGATTTAAGTAAACTCAAATATCGTACTAAAGTCATCCTATTACAGTTCAGTCAAGACCAATTAATTGTTTTGATGGGAGCATGAATCCAGTACAGCGGTTTACAGTTCACAAGATAGTGAATTGAAGTTTTCTATTGGCTTTAAACTATTCTCCTCAAAATGATTGAGGTCTACATTGTTGAAAGACGCCTGTGATCAGGTCGTTGTGTTCTCAGGGCGTTGATTCCACAACAACTGGACTCTTCTGATTGTTTGACCTGCGTCAGCCGTCCCAGAGGCTTTATAGTTTCATGCTGAAAGTGTTTATCCCTACTCCGACAACAACAGGTTAACTATCTTGTTAAGGCTGTTAAGATACACAGAAGAAAAGCCTCTGCCAGCAGGACAATAGTCTTTAGGTCAAAAGGGAGTGATGGTGAGTCCATAAAGCAGTTGAGAACCACTGATCTGTCCTCTTACTTAACTTCCTGACCTTGCTTGGTTCAGTTCTTACAAAGTGAACCGGCGATTTTGTAAGGTTTCATTGTTCTCAACCCAACACCAGGATCTGTTTTAGACAAAGAAATATTTGATTTTTTACTCCAATCTGCAGTTGAAACTAATGCTTTGATTCCACTCTTGAAATGTGAATGTGCTTTGTGAAAAGATTCTGAAATGTACTTTTACTCTTTTTTTCTTTTGACATGTTGCAGGCCTTTTCTCTTACTTCATTTTGTGGTTTTTATGAGGGTTGAAAAGAAACAAGTTTCCAGTACGCACCTGTGGGTATTTGAACCCGTTCTCTGTAGAATTGAGTAGGATATTAATTAAACTTTTTAATACCCAGATAGCGTCTTCAGTAATGCGGACGTTGTACCGGTCCGTTGTGGTGAAGAAGGAGCTGAGCCGGAAGGCAAAGCTCTCAATTTACCGGTCGATCTACGTTCCCATCCTCACCTATGGTCATGAGCTTTGGGTCATGACCGAAAGGATAAGATCACGGGTACAAGCGGCCGAAATGAGTTTCCTCCGCCGTGTGGCGGGGCTCTCCCTTAGAGATAGGGTGAGAAGCTCTGCCATCCGGGAGGAACTCAAAGTAAAGCCGCTGCTCCTTCACATCGAGAGGAGCCAGATGAGGTGGTTCGGGCATCTGGTCAGGATGCCACCCGAACGCCTCCCTAGGGAGGTGTTTAGGGCACGTCCAACCGGTTGGAGGCCACGGGGAAGACCCAGGACACGTTGGGAAGACTATGTCTCCCGGCTGGCCTGGGAACGCCTCGGGATCCCCCGGGAAGAGCTGGACGAAGTGGCTGGGGAGAGGGAAGTCTGGGTTTCCCTGCTTAGGCTGTTGCCCCCGCGACCCGACCTCGGATAAGCGGAAGATGATGGATGGATACCCAGATAGTGTTTTTAGTAGAGCATGTTTGTGGATTAAAAGGCTTTTTTTTTTTTTTTTAGTTCAAACATTGTACGGGGCTTCACATTTTTGTACCGTTTTCTACTGAATTCTACGGAGAACGCGGTCAAGTTACGGCAGAAGACCTTTTTTTTTATTTTTTTTTTGCAAGAAAGTTGTAATCCTGGTTTCTAGCAGACCAATGTAAATCCTGTAAGTGATTGTTTTGCAAAGTAGAGCACAAGACCAGACTGCATCGACAAACATGTCCCATGAGCTTTGAAATGAATGGAGATCCTCTCTTAATGTTCCAATTGATCGAAGGCACAGTTCTTTCAATGAATTTGAAGAAAATGAGAAATCCTGCAGTCGACTCCTTTCTTATTTCAGTTGACAGACACCTTGAAGCAAAGTGCTGGCCTATAAACCGGCGGCAGGTCTTTTTCAAACTATTTTTATTAAAAGTACCGAAGTTACGTCTTTCAAGACCCAGTACTGTCAAGACATGTAGGTCGATGGGAGGAAACCAGGCCTTTTGCTAGCAATGCATAATTATAGTCCGGTTTTCTACCAACCCCGTTTCCATATGAGTTGGGAAATTGTGTTAGATGTAAATATAAACAGAATACAATGATTTTCAACCCATATTCAGTTGAATGTGCTACAAAGACAACATATTTGATGTTCAAACTGATAAAAAAAATGCTGTTGTTGCAAATAATCATTAACGTTAGAATTTGATGCCAGCAACACGTGACAAAGAAGTTGGGAAAGGTGGCAATAAATACTGATAAAGTGGAGGAATGCTCATCAAACACTTATTTGGAACATCCCACAGGTGTGCAGGCTAATTGGGAACAGGTGGGTGCCATTATGGGACGGTGTGGCAAAGTGTGCCAGCAATGTGAATTAAATAAATAAATAAATGGGTTGTACTTGTATAGCGTTTTCTACCTTCAAGGTACTCAAAGCGCTTTGACACTACTTCCACATTCACACACACATTCACACACTGATGGAGGGAGCTGCCATGCAAGGCGCCAACCAGCACCCATCAGGAGCAAGGGTGAAGTGTCTTGCTCAAGGACACAACGGACGTGACGAGGTTGGTACTAGGTGGGATTTGAACCAGGGACCCCGTGAATTATATTTATATAGCGCTTTTCTCAAGTGACTCAAAGCGCTTTACATAGTGAAACCCAATATCTAAGTTACATTTAAACCAGTGTGGGTGGCACTGGGAGCAGGTGGGTAAAGTGTCTTGCCCAAGGACACAACGGCAGTGACTAGGATGGCACAAGCGGGAATCGAACCTGCAACTCTCAAGTTGCTGGCACGGCCACTATACCAAACGAGCTATACCGCCCACCTGGTATAGCAATCTGAGAGTTACTGGTTCAATCCCCACCTTCTACCATGCTAGTCACGTCCCTTGTCTCCTTGAGCAAGACACTTCACCCTTGCTCCT
This sequence comes from Nerophis ophidion, assembly GCF_033978795.1. NCBI lineage: Eukaryota > Metazoa > Chordata > Actinopteri > Syngnathiformes > Syngnathidae > Nerophis > Nerophis ophidion. The sequence goes on from NC_084616.1 coordinate 5,614,905, forward strand.
GATGGGTCCTGGTGAGCGCCTTGCATGGCAGCTCCCTCCATCAGTGTGTGAATGGGTAAATGTGGAAATAGTGTCAAAGCGCTTCGGGCTCCTTAAGAAGGGGTAGAAAAGCCCTATACAAATACAACCCATTTACCAGTCTTTCACAAGAAAGGATGGGGCGAGGTACACCCCTTTGTCCACAACTGCGTGAGCAAATAGTCAAACAGTTTAAGAACAACCTTTCTCAAAGTGCAATTGCAAGAAATTTAGGGATTTCAACATCTACGCTCCATAATATCATCAAAAGGTTCAGAGAATCTGGAGAAATCACTCCACGTAAGCGGCATGGCCGGAAACCAACATTGAATGACCGTGACTTCCAATCCCTCAGACGGCACTGTATCAAAAACCGACATCAATCTCTAAAGGATATCACCACATGGGCTCAGGAACACTTCAGAAAACCACTGTCACTAAATACAGTTTGTCGCTACATCTGTTAGTGCAAGTTAAAGCTCTACTATGCAAAGCGAAAGCCATTTATCAACAACATCCAGAAACGCCGCCGGCTTCTTTGGGCCCGAGATCATCTAACATGGACTGATGCAAAGTGGAAAAGTGTTCTGTGGTCTGACGAGTCCACAAAAACAAATTGTTTTTGGAAATATTCGACATCGTGTCATCCGGACCAAAGGGTAAGCGGACCATCCAGACTGTTATCGACGCAAAGTTGAAAAGCCAGTATCTGTGATGGTATGGGGGTGCATTAGTGCCCAAGGCATGGGTAACTTACACATCTGTGAAGGCACCATTAATGCTGAAAGGTACATACAGGTTTTGGAACAACATATGCTGCCATCTAAGTGCCGTCTTTTTTCATGGACGCCCCTGCTTATTTTAGCTAGACAATGCCAAGCCAGATTCAGCACGTGTTACAACAACGTGGCTTCGTAAAAAAAAAAGAGTGCGGGTACTTTCCTGGCCCGCCTGCAGTCCAGACCTGTCTCCCATGGAAAATGTGTGGTGCATTATGAAGCGTAAAATAAGACAGCGGAGACCCCGGACTGTTGAAGGACTGAAGCTCTACATAAAATAAGAATGGGAAAGAATTCCACTTTCAAAGCTTCAACAATTAGTTTCCTCAGTTCCCAAACGTTTATTGAGTGTTGTTAAAAGAAAAGGTGATGTAACACAGTGGTGAACATGCCCTTTCCCAACTACTTTGGTACATGTTGCAGCCATGAAATTCTAGGTTATTATTTGCAAAAAAAAAATGTAGTTTATGAATTTGAACATCAAATATGTTGTCTTTTTAGTGCATTCAACTGAATATGGGTTGAAAAGGATTTGCAAATCATTGTATTCCGTTTATATTTACATCTAACACAATTTCCCAACTCATATGGAAACGGGGTTTGTACAACGAAAGTTAGTTTTCAGCACAAACCAGTTCAAGATCAGACAAACAAACAGTGTACAAGGTTAGAGAACAGGAACGCTGATGGGTCACAAGGCACTCCGTAAAAGATGGGAAAAAGGTCAACGCTAAGGAAGGATGAGTAAAAATATACAATCTAGACTGGGCTCCCTCTGGAGAGGGAAAAAAAACCTCCATAGCAGAGCACATATACATATTACAATGTACATCTCCAGATATCTAGCAACAGAGGGGGCGGGGGGTACATGGTGGCTGGCTGCAGCTCTCAGGCGCTGCCCATCCGTCCATCACCCCTAAGGGATTTGCGTCACTACGTTTTTGGTTGAACCCAGGTGTTTATGACTTTGAAGGTTCCACTCTACTTGTCTGACAGCTAATGCTAAGCTAGGCTAAACAAATATAATACTATTAATTAAATGTTGAACGTCCGGATGACATTGGGACCCCAACATTAAACGATTACAGTACTTGTCTCGAAGGACTTCCCAGTCAGCAATGGAGTGAAGCAGGGCTGTGTTCTAGCACCAATCCTGGTCTCACTCTACATATCAGCCATGCTCGGGGTTGCTTTCAAGGACACATCGAAGGGGGTCTACATCCGGACAAGAAAAGATGCGGATCTGCTCAAGGTTGCTTACCTTCGAGCAAAGAGCAAGGCAAGGCAACAGTTTGTGGACAACAGTGTTATAGTTGTGCACAATGTAGAGCAGTGGTTCTCAACCTTTTTTCAGTGTCAACATTTTTTTAATTCAAGTACCCACTAATCAGAGCAAAGCATTTTTGGTTGAAAAAAAGAGATACAGAAGTAAAATACAGCACTATGTCATCAGTTTCTGATTTATTAAATTGTTTAACAGTGCAAAATATTGCTCATTTGTAGTGGTCTTTCTTGAACTATTTGGGAAAAAAGTTATATAAATAACTAAAAATTTGCTGAAAAATAAACAAGTGATTCAATTATAATTAAAGATTTCTCCACATAGAAGCAATAATCAACTTAAAGTGCCCTCTTTGGGGATTGTAATAGAGATCCATCTGGATTCATCAACTTCATTCTAAACATTTCTTCACAAAAAAATAAATATTTTACATCAATATTTATGGAACATGTCCACAAATCTAGCTGTCAACACTGAATATTGCATTGTTGTATTTCTTTTCACAGTTTATGAACTTCAATGTTTATCAATCAATGTTTATTTATATAGCCCCAAATCACAAATGTCTCAAAGGACTGCACAAATCATTACGACTACGACATCCTCGGAAGAACCCACAAAAGGGCAAGAAAAACTCACACCCAGTGGGACGTCGGTGACAATGCTGACTATGAGAAACCTTGGAGAGGACCTCAGATGTGGGCAACCCCCCCCCTCTAGGGGACCGAAAGCAATGGATGTCGAGCGGGTCTAACATGATACTGTGAAAGTTCAATCCATAGTGGCTCCAACACAGCCGCGAGAGTTCAGTTCAAAGTGGATCCAAGACATTGAACTTACATTCATATTTTGTTGAAGTATCATTCAATAAATATATTTATAAAGGATTTTTGAATTGTTGCTATTTTTAGAATATTTAAAGAAAATCTCACGTACCCCTTGGCATACCTTCAAGTACCCCCATTTGAGAACCACTGCGGTAGTTAACATGAGCGGGGATTGCATCATATTTTGGGGGGAAAAAATTAAAAACACCTGAAAGGTTTGAATGAGTTAAAAAGTAGGTTTTGATTTTATTTATTTTTTTAAATCGGTGGAGAAATGTTGAAGTAATAACATGTTGAAATGAGAAATGGTATTACGAAATTTCAGGAAAACCTGGAATTGTATCAGTTCTAAATAAGGAATGTTTTTACAGTGGAACAGTTGAAATGCGTTGAAAAATATAGAAGGAATAGTCGCCAGAAAAAAGGGTGGAAATTGGGCTTTGGAAAAGCAGGAATACTAGAAAATCCTGGAATTTTTTGGAACTTGGAAAACATTTTTAGAATATTTTTTATAAAATCTCACGTACCCCTTGGCATACCTTCAAGTACCCCCATTTGAGAACCACTGCGGTAGTTAACATGAGCGGGGATTGCATCATATTTTTGGGGAAAAAATTAAAAACACCTGAAGGGTTGATTGAGTTAAAAAGGTAGGTTTTGATTTTAGATTTATTTTTTTTTAATCGGTAGAGAAATGTAGAAGTAATAACATGTTGAAATGACAAATGGTATTACGAAATTTCGGGAAAACCTTGAATTGTATCAGTTCTGATTAAGAGGAATGTTTTTACGGTGGAACAGTTGAAATGTGTTGAAAAATGTAGAAGGAGTAGTTGTCAGAAAAAAGGGTGAAAATTGGGCTTTGGAAAAGCAGGAAAATTAGAAAATCCTGGAATTTTTTAGAACTTGGACCTTTTTTTTAAATATTTTTTATAAAATCTCACGTACCCCTTGGCATGCCTTCAAGTACCCTCAGGGGTACACGTACCCCCTTTTGAGAACCACTGCGGTAGTTAACATGAGCGGGGATTGCATGAATGAGTTAAAAAGGTAGGTTTTGATTTTATTTTTTTTTTTAAATCGGTGGAGAAATGTTGAAGTAATAACATGAAATGAGAAATGGTGTTACGAAATTTCGGGAAAACCTGGATTTGTATCAGTTCTGATTAAGAGGAATGTTTTTACGGTGGAACAGTTGAAATGTGTTGAAAAATGCAGAAGGAGTAGTCGCCAGAAAAAAGGGTGGAAATTGGGCTTTGGAAAAGCAGGAATACTAGAAAATCCTGTGAAGTTTTTAGAACTTGGACATTTTTTTTTAAATATTTTCTATAAAATCTCACGTACCCCTTGGCATACCTTCAAGTACCCCCATTTGAGAACCACTGATGTCGAGGACATACAAGACCTTGTGAACAAGTTTGCAGCAACAACTAGTCAATTCAGCCTCAAAATAAACATGAAGAAGATGTTTATGGGAGAGCCACTCGTGCAACGCCGGACATTCAAGTACCTCAGAAGCTCAGTGACAGAAAATGCCAAGTTGATGATGAGATCAGACTCAGGAAGGGGAGAGCGAGTGTTGTGTTTGAGAAATTAAGGGAAAGACTCTGGAACAACAGGCATGTCTTTATCTGTGTCAAGTGCAAGGTGTACACCAGGGGTCACCAACGTTGTTCCCGCGGGCACCAGGTCGCCCATAAGGACCAGATGAGTCGCCCGCTGGCCTGTTCTAAAAATAGCTCAAATAGCAGCACTTACCAGTGAGCTGCCTCTATTTTTTAAATGTTATTTATTTACTAGCAAGCTGGTCTCGCTTTGCTGGACATTTTTAATTCTAAGAGAGACAAAACTCAAATAGAATTTGAAAATCCAAGAAAATATTTTAACGACTTGGTCTTCACTTGTTTCAATAAATTCATTTATTTTTTTACTTTGCTTCTTATAACTTTCAGAAAGACAGTTTCAGAGAAAACAATACAACCTTAAAAATTATTTTAGGTTTTTTAAACACATAACTTTTTACCTTTTCGATTCCTTCCTCTTCTTTCCTGACAATTTAAATCAATGTTCAAGTAAATTTATTTTTTTTATTGTAAAGAATAATAAATACATTTTAATTGAATTCTTCATTTTAGCTTCTGTTTTTTCGCTGAAGAATATTTGTGACATATTTCTTCAAACTTATTATGATTAAAATTTAAAAAAATTATTCTGGCAAATCTAGAAAATCTTTAGAATCAAATTTAAATCTTATTTCAAAGTCTTTTGAATTTCTTTAAAACATTTTGTTCTGGAAAAGCTAGAAGAAATAATGATTTGTCTTTGTTAGAAATGTAGCTTGGTCCAATTTGTTATATATTCTAACAAAATGCAGATTGGATTTTAACCTATTTAAAACATTACTAATAATGTTCCATAAATTATTTTAAAAAATTTTTCAAAAAGATTCGAATTAGCTAGTTTTTCTCTTCTTCTTTTTTGGTTGAATTTTGAATCTTAAAGAGTTGAAATTGAAGATAAACTATGTTTCAAAATTTAATTTAATTTTTTTTCCTGTTTTCTTCTCTTCTAAACCGTTCCATTAAGTGTTTTTTCATCATTTATTCTCTACAAAAAGCCTTCCGTAAAGGAAAAAAAATGTACAACGGAATGACAGACAGAAACACCCTTTTTTTATATGTATATAGATTTATTTATTAAAGGTAAACTGAGCCAATGGGCTATTTCTGGCAATTTATTTAAGTGTGTATCAAACTGGTAGCCCTTGGCATTAATCAGTACACAAGAAGTAGCTCTTGCTTTCAAAAAGGTTGCTGACCCCTGCTGTACAGAGCAACTATGCTAGCTACACTTTTGTACGGTGCTGACACTTGGAGTCTCTACAGCAGTGGTTCTTAACCAGGGTTCGATCAAACCCTAGGGGTTCGGTGAGTCGGCCTCAGGGGTTTGACGGAGGTCAAAACACACCCGACTCATCGTGTAAATACGAACTTCTCCCTATCGGCCTATTACGGATACGGCAACAGCTGACTGATTTGCAGGTTTGTGATTTAATTTAAGTTTATTCCCTGTCTTAGTTTTGTTGTTTGAACAAGGTGATGTTCATGCACGGTTCAATTTGTGCACCAGTAAAAAAAACATGGTAATATTTTAGTATGGGGAAATATTCACCATTAATTAGTTGCTTATTAACATGCAAATTAGTAACATATCAACTCTAAACTACTCATTATTAAGTACTTATTAATGCCTTATTCAGCATTGCCTTATTATTACCCTAACCCTCTAACCTTGACCCTAACCCTAACCATCCATCCATCCATCTTTTTCCGCTTATCCGAGGTCGGGTCGCGGGGGCAACAGCCTAAGCAGGGAAACCCAGACTTCCCTCTCCCCAGCCACTTCGTCTAGCTCTTCCCGGGGGATCCCGAGGCGTTCCCAGGCCAGCCGGGAGACATAGTCTTCCCAACGTGTCCTGGGTCTTCCCCGTGGCCTCCTACCGGTTGGACGTGCCCTAAACACATCCCTAGGGAGGCGTTCGCCTGGCATCCTGACCAGATGCCCGAACCACCTCATCTGGCTCCTCTCGATTTGAAGGAGCATCGGCTCTACTTTGAGTTCCTCCCGGATGGCAGAGCTTCTCACCCTATCTCTAAGGGAGAGACCCGCCTCATTTGGGCCGCTTGTACCCGTGATCTTATCCTTTCGGTCATGACCCAAAGCTCATGACCATAGGTGAGGATGGGAACGAAGATCGACCGGTAAATTGAGAGCTTTGCCTTCCGGCTCAGCTCCTTCTTCACCACAACGGATCGGTACAACGTCCGCATTACTGAAGACGCCGCACCGATCCGCCTGTCGATCTCACCATCCACTCTTCCCTCACTCGTGAACAAGACTCCTAGGTACTTGGACTCCTCCACTTGGGGCAGGGTCTCCTCCCCAACCCGGAGATGGCATTCCACCCTTTTCCGGGCGAGAACCATGGACTCGGAGGTGTTGATTCTCATTCCGGTCGCTTCACACTCGGCTGCTAACCGATCCAGCGAGAGCTGAAGATCCCGGTCAGATGAAGCCATCAGGACCACATCATCTGCAAAAAGCAGAGACCTAATCCTGCGGTCACCAAACCGGAACCCCTCAACGCCTTGACTGCGCCTAGAAATTCTGTCCATAAAAGTTATGAACAGAATCGGTGACAAAGGACAGCCTTGGCGGAGTCCAACCCTCACTGGAAACGTGTCCGACTTACTGCCAGCAATGCGGACCAAGCTCTGACACTGATCATACAGGGAGCGGACCGCCACAATAAGACAGTCCGGTACCCCATACTCTCTTAGCACTCCCCACAGGACTTCCCGAGGGACACGGTCCAATGTCTTCTCCAAGTCCACAAAGCACATGTAGACTGGTTGGGCAAACTCCCATGCACCCTCAAGAACCCTGCCGAGAGTATAGAGCTGGTCCACAGTTCCACGACCAGAACGAAAACCACACTGTTCCTCCTGAATCCGAGGTTGGACAATCCGGCGAAGCCTCCTCTCCAGTACACCTGAATAAACCTTACCGGGAAGGCTGAGGAGTGTGACCCTAACCCTCACCAAATAACTCTAAATTACGTCTTTATTACTTGGAATATGTTACCATAGTGTCCAAATAACTCTAAATTAAGTCTTTTTCAAAAAATTTTTTCACTAAAGAAGCATTCGGTGAATGCGCTTATGAAACTGGTGAGGTTCGGTACCTCCAACAAGGTTAAGAACCACTGCTCTACAGGTTGCAAGTCAGAAAACTTCCCGCCTACATGATGCGCCACCTTCGGACCATCATGGATATCTCCTGGACGGACAGAATCCCGAACACAGAGGTTCTAAATCGTGCTGGATTGCCATCTATGGATGACATCTTAACCCAAACGAACCTGAGATGGTTCGGGCATGTAGAGAGATAGAGTCACGAGCGGCTCCCCTCGTCCGACAGCGGGGCGGGGCACGCTGGAGCCCTGCCCAAGATGGCGGCAAGGAGGCGGAGAATGCGGCGGAGCGGAGAGGCGGGGCATGCCGGGAGCGACTCCGCCGCAATCTAATTCAGGTGCGTGGCTCCCACACCGGGAAACGATTAACCCATCTCCTCATGATGTATAAAAGGGGAGAAGGACGAGAGATCACGGCAAAAGTAGGAGAGCCGGCAGCAGCGACGAGAAAGCAAGGGGGGCCAAAAAGCAGACGACGATGGCAGCTGAAAAGCAGACCGGGAACGAGCAGTGAAGGAAGGAGCTGAAAAGCGATCCAAACTGCAGGCAAGCTTTACTGCAAAATAAAGAAGTCAAACCTGCTCAAAAGCATGTCCTTCCTGGGTGGTCCATTCAACCCGCTGGACGACAGCAAGAGACAGTCAGACTGCTCTACTCACAGCTGGAGGAAGGGAAACGAAACCGAAGGAGGCCAAGGCTACGGTACAAGGACACCGTTAAACTGAATTTGAGGGAACTGAAGATCGACACTGCAACCTGGCAGCCTGAAGGCAAAAGACAGGGCTGAGTGGAGGTTTATGATCCGACCTAAATGAAACAGTCATTGTCGCGCCCAGTAGACTGCTATGAAGTTAGCATCAGGAAATGTAAAACACATTAAAAACAGATTTTTGCATTCTTTTTCCGAAAGACGTGCTAGCTGAGCTAAGCTAATCATCTCCAGGATCAAGCTGCATAACATGTTCTAAAAAAACTTTACAAAGAGTGGGTTTCATGACGCAAAAAAAAGGCCACTGTTAAGAATTCCAAAGCTGAAGTGAGACGTATTTATTTTTTACTCGTATGTCTGGTATATTTTGAAAATGAAAAATATCAAAAAGCAGACGAGATGCTACCTCAGTAGAAGCATTTAAGTCTCACCTTAAAACTCATCTGTATACTCTAGCCTTTAAATAGACCTCCTTTTTAGACCAGTTGATCTGCCGCTTCTTTTCTTTCTCCTATGTCCCCCCCTCCCTTGTGGAGGGGGTCCGGTCCGATGACCATGGATGAAGTACTGGCTGTCCAGAGTCGAGACCCAGGATGGACCGCTCGCCTGTATCGGTTGGGGACGTCTCTATGCTGCTGATCCGCTTGAGATGGTTTCCTGTGGACGGGACTCTCGCTGCTGTCTTGGATCCGCTTGAACTGAACTCTCACGGCTGTGTTGGAGCCACTATGGATTGAACTTTCACAGTATCATGTTAGACCCGCTCGACATCCATTGCTTTCAGTCCCCTAGAGGGCGGGGGGGTTGGCCACATCTGAGGTCCTCTCCAAGGTTTCTCATAGTCAGCATTGTCACTGGCGTCCCACTGGATGTGAATTCTCCCTGCCCACTGGGTGTGAGTTTTCCTTGCCCTTTTGTGGGTTCTTCCGAGGATGTTGTAGTCGTAATGATTTGTGCAGTCCTTTGAGACATTTGTGATTTGGGGCTATATAAATAAACATTGATTGATTGATTGATTGATTTAAAAACGGCCCCGATCCGAGTGAGGGAAGAGTGGATCGTGAGATCGACAGGCGGATCGGTGCGGCGTCTTCAGTAATGCGGACGTTGTACCGATCCGTTGTGGTGAAGAAGGAGCTGAGCCGGAAGGCAAAGCTCTCAATTTACCGGTCGATCTACGTTCCCATCCTCACTTATGGTCATGAGCTGTGGGTCATGACCGAAAGGATAAGATCACGGGTACAAGCGGCCCAAATGAGTTTGGGTCTCTCCCTTAGAGATAGGGTGAGAAGCTCTGCCATCCGGGAGGAACTCAAAGTAAAGCCGCTGCTCCTCCACATGGAGAGGAGCCAGATGAGGTGGTTCGGGCATCTGGTCAGGATGCCACCCGAACGCCTCCCGAGGGAGGTGTTTAGGGCACATCCAACCGGTAGGAGGCCACGGGGAAGACTATGTCTCCCGGCTGGCCTGGGAACGCCTCGGGATCCCCCGGGAAGAGCTAGACGAAGTGGCTGGGGAGAGGGAAGTCTGGGTTTCCCTGCTTAGGCTGTTGCCCCCGTGACCCGACCTCGGATAAGCGTAAGATGATGGATGGATGGATGATGGATGGAAAAACGGCCCCGCATCCTATGATTTTTCAGCATGCGGCCTTCAGTGGAAAAGGATTGGACAACCCTGATATAAATCGACATGGTTCTCAAACATGTTTTACAAAAATCTCTCTCACCTTGATATTTTTTTTTCCTTCTTTTTTAAAATTCCGTCTCGGCTGTTTGCTACTCTTAGAAGTTTGGATTTTGGAAAGCTGTTAAAGTTGAAGGTTTATCCAGAGTGCATGGCGTGGAAAATGTGCACACTGATCCGACGGACTCCCAACAGTTTGTTCTTCCGTGTTCTAGCAAAGCAGAGTTTGATTTCTGCAGTTTTACTGACAGGGATGCTAATGTGCTCATTGACCAAGATTATTCGAAGGATGAAAGGTCTTTGATCCGCAGAAAGCACTCTGTGCTGTGAAGCAGCAGGATATCAAGTCAAGTTTGAGGAGTAAAATCAATCAAATGTTGTGCATGGCTTTACTGGCCATCGCAATTTCAGCCTGTGACCTGAATCCAAATGCAAATGTTCAACCCTCAAAGGACAAAGGCTGACTTTGTTGTCCCTTTGGTACATTTTTGCTGTATTTTGGCCATCATTTTTGTTGTGTTACTCTCTTCTCCGTGATTTGACCAGGAGGGATGTTTTTTTCTAGTCAAAGCCCAATTCTTTTACAGGTCATTTGACAAAATACCCCAAAGCCAAACAGGACATTTAGGTCATATATTTTTCAAAGGGCACAAAAACATTTTGGATTTTCTTTTTCACCTTTTTTTGCCGTAATATTTTTATCAGCTTTAGCTACGTAACATTTTGTCTACGCTTTCGAGACTTTTGATCAAATGATGTCACGTTTTTTAAATTAGTATACCTTTGAATGATATGAGTTATCACATTAATTGAAATTTGGGAATGTCTGATCAAAATCAATCAATCAATGTTTATTTACAAACCCTGTTTCCATATGAGTTGGGAAATTGTGTTAGATGTGAATATAAACAGAATACAATCATTTTCAAGCCATATTCAGTTGAATATGCTACAAAGACAACATATTTGATGTTCAAACTCATAAACATTTTGCAAATAAACATTAACTTTGGAATTTGATGCCAGCAACAAGTGACAAAGAAGTTGGGAAAGGTGGCAATAAATACTGATAAAGTTGAGGAATGCTCATCAAACAGTTATTTGGAACATCCCACAGGTGTGCAAGCTAATTGGGAACAGGTGGGTGCCATGATTGGGTATAAAAGCAGCTTCCCAAAAAATAATCAGTCTTTCACAAGAAAGGATGGGGCGAGGTACACCCCTTTGTCCACAACTGCGTGAGCAAATAGTCAAACAGTTTAAGAACAACCTTTCTCAAAGTGCAATTGCAAGGAATTTAGGGATTTCAACATCTACGCTCCATAATATCATCAAAAGGTTCAGAGAATCTGGAGAAATCACTCCACGTAAGCGGCATGGCCGGAAACCAACATTGAATGACCGTGACCTTCCATCCCTCAGACGGCACTGTATCAAAAACCGACATCAATCTCTAAAGGATATCACCACATGGGCTCAGGAACACTTCAGAAAACCACTGTCACTAAATACAGTTCAGCGCTACATCTTAAAGCTCTACTATGCAAAGCGAAAGCCATTTATCAACAACATCCAGAAACGGGCCCGAGATCATTTAAGATGGACTGACGCCTGCAAAGTGGAAAAGTGTTTTGTGGTCTGGCGAGTCCACATTTCAAATTGTTTTTGGAAATATTCCACATGGTGTCATCCGGACCAAAGGGGAAGCGAACCATCCAGACTGTTATCGACGCAAAGTTGAAAAGCCAGCATGTGTGATGGTATGGGGGTGCATTAGTGCCCAAGGCATGGGTAACTTACACATCTGTGAAGGCACCATTAATGCTGAAAGGTACATACAGGTTTTGGAACAAAATATGCTGCCATCTAAGTGTCCTCTTTTTCATGGACGCCGCTGCTTATTTCAGCAAGACAATGCCAAGCCACATTCAGCACATGTTACAACAGCGTGGCTTTGTAAGAAAAGAGTGCGGGTACTTTCCTGGCCCGCCAGCAGTCCAGACCTGTCTCCCATGGAAAATGTGTGGCGCATTATGAAGTGTAAAATACGACAGCGGAGACCCCGGACTGTTGAAGGACTGAAGCTCTACATAAGAATGGGAAAGAATTCCACTTTCGAAGCTTCAACAATTAGTTTCCTCAGTTCCCAAACGTTTATTGAGTGTTTTTAAAAGAAAAGGTGATGTAACACAGTGGTGAACATGCCCTTTCCCAACTACTTTGGCACATGTTGCAGCCATGAAATTCTAAGTTATTATTTGCAAAAAAAATATGTAGTTTATGAATTTGAACATCAAATATGTTGTCTTTTTAGTGCATTCAACTGAATATGGGTTGAAAAGGATTTGCAAATCATTGTATTCTGTTTATATTTACATCAAACACAATTTCCCAACTCGTATGGAAACGGGGTTTGTATAACATATAGAACATGCTATACATTTACCAAACAATCCGTCACTCCTAATCGCTAAATCCCATGAAATCTTATACGTGTAGTCTCTTACGTGAATGAGCTAAATAATATTATTTGATATTTTTAGGTAATGTGTTAATAATTTCACACATAAGTCCCTCCTGAGTATAAGTCGCACCCTTGGCCGAACTATGAAAAAAACTGCGACTTATAGTCCGAAAAATATGGTATATATATTTTGCCATTACGGGATAACTTAAAAAAAAACATAAAATGAGCAGTACAGGAACTATTAACTCTTAACTTAAACACAGGTCCCGTTATCAAACCATTGTCAAAATATTCAAGTCCAAAAAGTTAAACAACAGCCGGCGCCAGATCTAGTCCATCCTAGCACGTCCATTAGAAGTTTGAATGTTACATTTTCCGACGCCCTCAACCTCTTGGGAACACTTTGGTTTGACAGGCGAGCCATCAATCAAAATTAAAAATCTCATTACGAAAATACAGAGGAGCAATTTAGACCCCCGGAGAGAATGTGACCTGGATATCACAGACACCTTGTTCTGCATGCTGAACAGGACTGACCGGCCTTGCTAAGCCTCCATTCTTTCCCTCCAAGGCCACGTCAAGATCCGGTCTCCGGTTTTTGTACTCGCCACCGCAAAGTTCTTGGGAGATTATCGCATTTGTAATGACTTTTTCCCTCTACCGTGTATCTATTTTCTCCAATTTGCAAAGCGGAGAAGTTACACACCGACAACTTCCTGCAGCCTTGTTATTTGCTCCACTTTTAATGAAGACATGCCTCCACGACCCGATAAAACGCTCTCGGTATTCGTCAATAAAGAAAATGATTGCATGAAATTAACAAAGTTAGGTTGTTTATGTTTTACTATTAGATGAAGAAGGTATGTGAGAGTTTTGCCGCGGCAAAATAAAATCCGCCACACTGTGTATGTGAAAACAAAATAAAGTAACATAATGTATTCATCCATTCCGCTTATCCGAGGTCCGGTCGCGGGGGCAGCAGCCTAAGCAGAGAAACCCAGACTTCATCCAGCCACTTCGTCTAGCTCTTCCCAGGGAATCCCGAGGCGTTCCCAGGCCAGCCGGGAGACATAGTCTTCCCAACGTGTCCTGGGTCTTCCCCGTGGCCTCCTACCGGTCGGACGTGCCCGAAACACCGCCCTAGGGAGGCGTTCAGGTGGCATTCTGAGCGGATGCCTGGACCACCTCATCTGGCTCCTCTCCATGTGGAGGAGCAGCGGCCTTACTTTGAGCTCCTCCCGGATGACAGAGCTTCTCACCCTATCTCTAAAGGAGAGACCCGCCACCCGGCGGAGGAAACTCATTTGTAGCCGTGATCTTATCCTTTCGGTCATAACCAGAAAGAAATCTGCGTTCAAAAGACTCCGGCTTATTAGTGATTCCTAGAGCCCAAAAAAAGTCTGCGGGCTATAGAGCGTTTTCCGTTCGGGCTCCAGTACTCTGGAATGCCCTCCCGGTAACAGTTCGAGATGCTACCTCAGTAGAAGCATTTAAGTCTCACCTTAAAACTCATCTGTATACTCTAGCCTTTAAATAGACCTCCTTTTTAGACCAGTTGATCTGCCGCTTCTTTTCTTTTTTCCCCTATGTCCCCCCCTCCCTTGTGGAGGGGGTCCGGTCCGATGACCATGGATGAAGTACTGGCTGTCCAGAGTCGAGACCTAGGATGGACCGCTCGTCGGGACCCAGGATGGACCGCTCGCCTGTATCGGTTGGGGACATCTATACGCTGCTGACCCGCCTCCGCTTGGGATGGTTTCCTGTGGACGGGACTCTCGCTGCTGTCTTGGATCCGCTTTGAACTGAACTCTCGCGGCTGTGTTGGAGCCACTATGGATTGAACTTTCACAGTATCATGTTAGACCCGCTCGACATCCATTGCTTTCGGTCCCCTAGAGGGGGGAGGTCCTCTCCAATGTTTCTCATAGTCAGCATTGTCACTGGCGTCCCACTGGATGTGAATTCTCCCTGCCCACTGGGTGTGAGTTTTCCTTGCCCTTTTGTGGGTTCTTCCGAGGATGTTGTAGTCTTGATGATTTGTGCAGTCCTTTGAGACATTTGTGATTTGGGGCTATATAAATAAACATTGATTGATTGATTGAACCCAAAGCTCATGACCATAGGTGAGGGTGGGAACGTAGATCGACCGGTAAATTGAGAACTTTGCCTTCCGGCTCAGCTCTTTCTTCACCGCAACAGATCGATACACCATCTGCATTACTGAAGACGCCGCACCAATCCACTTTTCGATCTCACCATCCACTCTTCCCTCACTCGTGAACAAGACTCCGCAGTACTTGAACTCCTCGACTTGGGGGCAGGGTCTCCTCCCCAACCCGGAGATGGCACTCCACCTTTTTCCGGGCGAAAACCATGGACTTACACTTGGAGGTGCTGATTCTCATTCAAGTCGCTTCACACTCTGCTGCGAACCGATCTACTGAGAGCTGAAGATCCTGGCCGGATGAAGTCCATCGTCTGGCGGTGGTTTGGCTTCAAGCGGGAAGATGTTGAACTACGGAGCAGACGCCAGCGGTGTGATCGGAAACGCGGATGCCGAGCGGGGCTAAAAACAAATCAGAAGGCTAATCCCCACAGAACACCACTTCCCTCCATCCTGAAGCCGGATTTAAATGGAAGATGCGAGACTACTGGTCCGGGTAAGGAGTCAGTTAAATTAGAACAAGTTTTTTCTGCTTTGAGTGTTTCAGAGTTGGACATGTGTTTTACTGAGGTGGCTAACTATGATGCGTGCAGTTTATCAAAGCAACAAACAAACAATCGGAAAATTCCCATCGTATCAATTCCTAGATATGGTCGTAATTATACTAAATGCACTGGGCATAATAAACATAACATTATTAATATTGCTACTACGGATAATTTGATCAAAAATTCCCTAAAACAGCCCACTACCTATAATATAGGTTTTTTAAACAAAAGATCATTGTCTCCCAAAACGTTATTAGTTAATGATATCATCAGAGACAACAATCTTAACGTCATCGGTCTCAGCGAAACCTGGCTTAAACCAAACTACTTTTTTGCGCTAAACGAGGCATGTCCTCCTAACTTTACACATGCTCATATTGCCCGTCCTCTTAAAAGGGGTGGGGGGGTCGCACTAATATACAACGAAAACTTTAACCTTAGTCCTATGATTGAACAGACAACTGTAATATGTCAAGTGTATGAGGCAAAAGCGTTGCTACAATAGGTAGCAGCACTGGTAATTTGTAGCATCATTTGAAAAGTCACCCGCTAGAGAATGAAGAGTGCTTGAAACTCCGCATGTCAACATCTCCGGTCGGTGCCACACCCAACAAAATGCTGAAGCAACCTGCACTGACCCAATTGAGCATGCTGACATTTTCCATTTCCATATCAACAAACAGTCAAAAACCGAAGGAGATAACGTCTGCAGGAACCTACCACATACCTGGCTCGCTGACAACAAGCTATCCATACACTTAGGTAAAACGGAATCCATCCTATTTGGGTCCCATATCAAACTTAAGAAGGTCAGTGACTTCCCTATAAAAGTGGGTGACATTGTTATCACCAGGAAGGATGAGATCACCTACCTAGGTTCCATTCTAGAGGCTAATCTTTCCTGTGATAAAATGGCAACCAAGGTGATCAAAAAGGTCAACCAAAGAACGAGATTCCTCTACAGAATCTCCTCTCTGGTCAACAAAAGCACCTTGAGGATTCTAGCGGGAACTCTCATTCAACCCTTCTTCGATTACGCTTGCACCTCCTGGTACCCCAGCACCTCCAAATCCCTCAAATCTAGACTCCAAACATCCCAGAATAAGCTAGTCAGGTTACTTTTAGACCTCCACCCCAGATCACACCTCAATCCAACCCACTTCTCCAAAGTGGGCTGGCTCAGGGTGGAGGACAGAGTCAAACAACTTGCACTGAGCCTGGTCTATAAAATCCGCTACGCCTCCTTGATACCGAAGTACATGTCAAACTACAACCCCATAACCACAACACCAGGGGGAGCTCCACAAACCACGTTAAACGCAGATTTCGATCTAACGAAGGTCTCAACTCATTCTCTTTCTATGCCACGTCAATGTGGAATGCACTCCCAACAGGTATAAAAGTAAGTGCATCTCTATCCTCCTTCAAAACCGCTCTAAAACAACACCTCCAGGCAACTTCAACACTTTACTAATACCCTCCTCCATTCACATCCCATCTCCCCGGATTATAAACAACTCAAATGTACTTCTAATGTATATACTTGTTCTTATGCTATGTGAACTCACTATGTTCTCTGCTGGCTGTACATATCCTACTAAATAAGACCTACACTGTTTCAATGTCCACATTTCTCCGTTGATGCAATTGTTGATGACCGAAGTTCTGATATCAACCAAAGCTCCTCATCCCACCCCCCGGATTGTAAATAATGTAAATAATTCAATTTACATACTATGATGATTAACTTGTGTGATGACTGTATTATGTTGATAGTATATATTTGTACCATGAATTGATTAACGTGGACCCCGACTTAAACAAGTTGAAAAACTTATTGGGGTGTCACCATTTAGTGGTCAATTGTACGGAATATGTACTGTACTGTGCAATCTACTAATAAAAGTATCAATCAATCAATCAAACGACATACACTATTTTATTTTTTGAAATATATATTTGAAATATATTGTGACATCATGCACAAAAGTGCACTTTATTTGTTTTAAACTATTGTAGTGGCGTTCTGTACAAAAAGTGCACTTTAATTTAGTGTTGGTTTGATATGTCATCTTAGTGACATCATGCACAAAAGTGCACTAATAGCTTGTTTCAAAATGTCTCTGACAATCTTGCACTTTCTGTTTTGGAAATGACCTGAATGTTTGTGCCACTGCTTAATAACTGTTGAATAAATACACCTTTAGTAAATTGACTTAGTTGCAATTTCCCTTTCTGCATGACTACTGCAACTTACTTCTTGTCGGGATCCCCAGCAAGAACATCCAGAAGCTACAGTACTTACAAAATAGTGCTGCTACGATCCGGACGAGAGTGCGGAAATACGACCATATCACACCGGTTCTTAAATCCCTTCCACTGGCTTCCTTTTCCACTCGGGATTGAATACAAAGTCTCCCTACTAACTCACCAGTGCCTGCATGGAAATGCCCCCCCTCTACTTCAAAGAACTGCTCACCCACAAATCCTTCACACGACACCTGCGCTACGGTCCGAACTATGAGAGACTGAGCGTTCTGCTTTGCCGGTCCCAGTCTGTGGAACGCTCACCCTGACCACCTGCGGGTACCACAGACTGTGGATGCTTTTAAAAAGGCTTAAAAAACCTTTTTAAAAACACATTTTTTTTTAGATATGTGTGTGCTGGTTCTAGGTATTAGGCCGTTCAAGTTTTTATTTCTGTACGATTTATTTTACTTGTTGGGGGCAGATATTTGTGTGTTTTTTTGTTTTTTTAAATGAACTCTAGCACTTTGAGGTTGTTTGCTCAATATAAAGTACTTTTACAAATAAAATATATTATTGTTATTATTATTATTATGAAAGTTTAAAAGTACCATATATTAATGCAGTATGAAGAAGAATGTTTTAATGTAGACACATAAAATCATCATACTGCTGTGATTATATGCATCAAAGGAAAAAATCCAGATATTTATCGTGAATCGTGACATGGCCTAAAAATATCGAGATATTAAAGGCCTACTGAAAGCCACTACTAGCGACCACGCAGTCTGATAGTTTATATATCAATGATGAAATATTAACATTGCAACACATGCCAATACGACCGATTTAGTTTACTAAATTGCAATTTTTAATTTCCCGCCAAGTGTCCTGTTGAAAACGTTGCGGAATGATGACGCTTATGTTGACGTGTGCCTGTGAAGTTATTGGTTGTAGCGGACATTTTATCTCAGCACCGATCACGGCTAAAAGTCGTCCGAGTTAATCGCATAATTACACAGTATTCTGGACATCTGTGTTGCTGAATCTTTTGCAATTTGTTCAATTAATAATGGAGACGTCAAAGAAGAATGCTGTTGGTGGAAAGCGGTGTATTACAGCTGCCTTTAGCAACACAAACACAGCCGGTGTTTCTTTGTTTGTTGTGAAGCTTTAATATGGAACAGAGCGGTCAAGCAAACATGTTTCTCTACCACATGTCAACCGGCAGGTTTCGGTGAGAAAATTGTGGTAATAAGTCGGCTTTTACGGTAAACATGAGCGGAGCTTGTGTCGTTCTTGCTGCAGCTGTTAAAGAGGCAGCTGTGACTTTCTTGGCTCTTCCATGGCTTCCCTCAGAGACACTGGCGGTCATCACACCCCTCCGACTTTCAGGTATGACTTTATAATCTCACTAAAATTTAAAACATTTGTATGCACGTACAACACTTAAGACCTTCAGTATATCAGTATGTGGAATTAAATTACGGAATGGATTAAGCAAAGCAATCAAACAATGTACTAATATGATCCACTTCAAGAAACTCTTCAAACTTGAAGTGTTTACAAAGTACAAAAAAGAAGAACCATGATAAACATTCTGATTTTACTCACCCATTCATTCTCAAAATAATCTGACTTATCTCATCGTATGGAATAAAACTTACTTCACCAATTATTTATTTATTTATTTATTTGTATTGTGATTACTTATTACTTATGGAGTATACATTGTGAATACATGGAGAACAGGAAGTGAACAAAAGTTTTAGCAACTGTTATGTAAAGAAAAGGGGTAGGATTAAATAAGCTCTGCTTCTTCCTACTCTTTTTCGAACATGTTGAAAAGAGAAATTGGAAATTGTGATGTATCATGTTGTATGCTTGCATGTTCGAAATAAACTCAAACTCCAACTCAAAACACTAGTAACACAATAAGCAGATAAGGGATTTTCCAGAATTATCCTAGTAAATGTGTCTAATAACATCTAAATCGCTCCCACTGCCCTTGTCTTTTTTTTCTTCTTCTAATCCTTCACTCTAACTTTCCTCATCCACAAATCTTTCATCCTCGCTCAAATTAATGGGGAATCGTTGCTTTCTCGGTCCGAATCGCTCTGGCTGCTGGTGGCTATGATTACAAACAATGTGAGGAGCTCCACAACCCGTGACGTCACGCGCACATCGTCTGGTACTTCCAGTACAGGCAAGGCTTTTTTATTAGCGACCAAAAGTTGCGAACTTTATCTTGGATGTTCTCTACTAAATCCTTTCCAATAAAATATGGTAATATCGCGAAATAAATGGGTTAAATGGGTTGTACTTGTATAGCGCTTTTCTACCTTCAAGGTACTCAAAGCGCTTTGACACTACTTCCACATTTACCCATTCACACACACATTCACACACTGATGGAGGGAGCTGCCATGCAAGGCGCCAACCAGCACCCATCAGGAGCAAGGGTGAAGTGTCTTGCTCAAGACACAACGGACGTGACGAGGTTGGTACTAGGTGGGATTTGAACCAGGGACCCTCGGGTTGCGCACGGCAACTCTCCCACTGCGCCACGCCGTCCCTGAAATGATGAAGTATGACATAGAATGGACCTGCTATCCCCGTTTGAATAAGAACATCTCATTTCAGTAGGCCTTTTAAGGCCATATCGCCGGGCCCTAATTCCAAATGAGCTGAAATGTAAAGGGTGCACACCCTCGGATAAAAAGGCGTTCTCGGTGTGTACATTTTTTATTGGCGGCAAGTTAGCAGTGCAGCACCTGATGCAACCCACGGCGAGTGAAAGTGAGCGCCATCTTATTTCCCCTGCCGGTCATCATTTATTGAAGCGTCACGAGGACAGGATGAGCAAGGTCTTTGGTCAGCGGCCAAGTCGCGCTTCCCCTGCTTTTGGCTCCACTCGTTATCTCTCATCTTGTCTTCCCCTCTGTCATCCTCTCCTGGTCTCAGGGGAAACAGAGGGAGTCTTAGCACACTTTAATCTCCAGCTGAGCGCTGGCGGTGCGGGAGCCAAATCCGGCCTGACTTTGCCGTTTATCCTAAAGTCGCGGCGTCGCGGAGGACAGAGCGAGTGTTTGTGTTGAGCGCGATCGGGTGATTGAACTGCCGCCGGAGCCCCCCGGGCGTAGAAAAGAGAGGAGGAAAATAAAAAGGGGACGGAGAGTGATTTTTCACAACAAGTGCAAGTCAAACGGGGTAATTTGATGCCTTGAGATATTTGACGGCCGGGCGATGGGAGGCGGCGCATCGCTGCTTCTTACTCTGGCGAGTGCTGCGAGCGGCCAAATAATAAAGAAGAAGCCATTTAAATAAGAGCAAGGGAGAAGAGTCTGCCTCGTTAAAGGGCAGCGGCAGGTACGCAATGATGGATCGTTGCAATAAACGGAGAGAAAGTTGTTGTTTTTTTAATCATTTACGGTTTAGTAAAAAAAAAAAAATAAGATGCCACCTGACCTTTTTAGAAGAAAGGGTCTTTGAATAAAGGAAGGCCTTCAGGAGACTGATAAAGTCTGACCAAAGATGAAAGGAAGGTTGCACAAAATGTCATGTTGTTCAAATGGTAGATAAGGAATTCTGAACTTCACTCACACCAAACTTTTTTCCGAGACTAAAATCCATTCATCCATCCATTTTCTACCGCTTATTCCCTTTCGAGACTAAAATATAGAACCTTTAAAAAAACCTTGTCTGCTGGTCGTTGATGGAGGACTTTTCCTCAAAAGGTCCTGAAAGTTCATCTTCATCGGAACAAGAGTAGTTATTACCGTGTAGTTCAGACTATAGGGCGCACTTAAAATCATATCATTTTTATTTATTAAAAAAAACTGGCAACACATTTACCATATTTCTTTGAATTGCCGCCGGGGCGTTAATTATTTTAACACCCCTTCTCACTCCGGCGTTTACCAAAGGTATGCGGTAAATTTAGGCCTGCGCTTATAAATTTGAGTGTGATGTAAGGATACCATCATGAAAAGCACATTTCACAAAAAAAACGTTATTATGGTCTCACCTTTACTTATAAATGAAGTCCATGCACACCTCCTTCTGATCAAAACCATCGATAACTTGTTTATAGAAGTCTTCCTTATCTTTCTTCAGTTTTAAAAGTCTCTCCGTCTCAATGGAGATCTTCCTTTATTACCTCCTGCTTCGATTGAAAGTCCAGTTTAGAAAACTGTTTTATTTTAGATATGTAATCCTCCATGTTAAAAGTGCAAGCGAGAGGAAAAAATAAACGATCGCTGCTTGTTGTCACTTCTTCTGCAGCCGAGTAGTCGCAAGACGGATCACTAGCGCCCTCTACCACCAGGAAGCGGAGTCATTTAATGACTCATATTTGACACACGCAGCTATGGTATATTAATGCGCAACCCGAGTGTCCCTGGTTCAAATCCAACCTAGTACCAACCTCGTCACGTCCGTTGTGTCCTGAGCAAGACACTTCACCCTTGCTCCTGATGGGTGCTGGTTGGCGCCTTGCATGGCAGCTCCCTCCATCAGTGTGTGAATGTGTGTGTGAATGGGTAAATGTGGAAGTAATGTCAAAGCGCTTTGAGTTCCTTAAAGGTAGAAAAGCGCTATACAAGTACAACCCATTTATCATTTATCATTTAATAAAACATAGCTGCTTACTGTTCTTTTTAGCATATTCAATAGCTTGGACCTTAAATCCTACTGAATAGCTCTAAATCTTCTTCCCTTTATGCGGTTTCAAATGATTGAAATCAGCCTCCTGCATTTTGAAAATGATGACAGGGAAAGTGTCACTCGTGACGTAAAGTTTGATCCGGCAGAAATTCTAGGCATATGCTAATTATTTGGCGAAACGAGCGAAAATTCTAGACATGCGCTAATAAAAATAATATTTTTTTTGAAATGAGTTTGACTCCGGCGTTAATCCTGAGCCGGCGGTAATGCTAATCATGCGCTAATTATTTTGCGAAACGAGTTTGACCCGGCAGTAATTCTAGTCAGGTGCATACTATATACCCGGCGGCGATTCAAGGAAATACGGTAGCATCTTTTTCTGTCATTGAAGACTGTATTTGTGTATAGAGACCCTGCACTTCTGTCGCTCCATGGCGCCGACAAACCCAGAGAGCAGCAGCGAGCCTGACGTCACAAACTGCATTTTCTCTCTTTACAAGCTGCCACTTTCCTTTTTAATATTTGCAGATTGCACGTATTGTGGATCGTTGTACACGGGCGAAACTCTGACAATTAGAGCAGTGTTTTTCAACCGCTGTGCCACGGCAGTGAGAGATTATGTCATTTCACCTATTTGCAGTAAAAACATATTTTTTTCAAACCAGTAATTATAGTCTGCATATGATGTGTTGTTTTTGTTGAGTGTCGGTGCTGTCTAGAGCTCGGCAGAGTAACCATGTACCGTCTTTTTCGGAGTATAAGTCGCTCCGGAGTATAAGTGAGACTTGCCGAAAATGCATAATAAAGAAGGAAAAAAACATATATAAGTGGCACTGGAGTGTAAGTCTCATCTGGCTCCTCTCCATGTGAAGGAGCAGCGGCTTTACTTTGAGTTCCTCCCGGATGGCAGAGCTTCTCACCCTATCTCTAAGGGAGAGACCCAAACTCATTTGGGCCGCTTGTACCCGTGATCTTATCCTTTCGGTCATGACCCAAAGCTCATGACCATAGGTGAGGATGGGAACGTAGATCGACCGGTAAATTGAGAGCTTTGCCTTCCG
This sequence comes from Nerophis ophidion, assembly GCF_033978795.1. Lineage (NCBI taxonomy): Eukaryota > Metazoa > Chordata > Actinopteri > Syngnathiformes > Syngnathidae > Nerophis > Nerophis ophidion. The sequence goes on from NC_084616.1 coordinate 5,638,108, forward strand.
GCTCAGCTCCTTCTTCACCACAACCTTCACATGGAGAGGAGCCAGATGAGGTGGTTCGGGCATCTGGTCAGGATGCCACCCGAACGCCTCCCTAGGGAGGTGTTTAGGGCACGTCCAGCTGGTAGGAGGCCACGGGGAAGACCCAGGACACGTTGGGAAGACTATGTCTCCCGGCTGGCCTGGGAACGCCTCGGGATCCCCCGGGAAGAGCTAGACGAAGTGGCTGGGGATAGGGAAGTCTGGGCTTCCCTGCTTAGGCTGCTGCCCCCGCAACCCGACCTCGGATAAGCGGAAGATGATGGATGGATTGATGGATGGAGTATAAGTCGCATTTTTTGGGGGAAATTTCTTTGATAAAACCCAATACCAAGACTAGACATTTGAAAGGCAATTTAAAATTAAAGCTGCAAGCAGCGATGGACGGGACCGCTTTGGCTGCTGCCCCGGCGACAAAAGCCCGCATAAGCAGTAGAAGATGGATGGATGGATGAATACACAGAGAAAAAGTTGTATACACATGTGTTATACATCAGTCTCATATAATAACAGTTGTAAAGTGGCTTGGTGCCGTCATTTTGAGACTGTAATGCATTGTAAAAGTAATGGAGTTGTTGTATTGAAGTGGGAATAGCAAACTTCCTGTTGATTTTAGTTGGGGGGTGGTCAGTGGATGAAATATAGGTCTCAGAGAGACTGATATGCTCCCACTATATAAGCCCTCTAGATCACTAAGATCTTCTGAGACCAATCTGTTAGCGGTCCCCAGAGTAAACTCAAACCAAGGGAGAGCATCATTCAGTCACTACGCAACAAATAGCTGGAATAAACTTCCTGAAGAAGTCAGGCTTTCCCCAACTCTGAGTACTTTTAAAATTAGACTGAAAACTTTTATGTTCACCTTAGCTTTCAGCTAAATGTTTTAGGCGGCATAGCTCGGTTGGTAGAGTGGCCGTGCCAGCAACTTGAGGGTTGCAGGTTCGATTCCCGCTTGTGCCATTCTAGTTACTGTCGTTGTGTCCTTGGGCAAGACACTTTACCCACCTGCTCCCAATGCCACCCACACTGGTTTAAATGTAACTTAGATATTGGGTGTCACTATGTAAAGCGCTTTGAGTCACTTGAGAAAAGCGCTATATAAATATAATTCAATTCAATTCAATTCAATTTTAACTTTTAACGTCCGCACTGCTTTTATTTTCTTTCATTTCACTTTGTTGTCTGTGAAGCACTTTGAGTCTGCCTTGTGTATGAAAAGTGCTATACAAATAAAGTTGCCTTGCCTTGCCTTGCATATTTGACACACGCAGCTACGGTATATTAATAAAACATAGCTGCTTACTGTTCTTTTTAACATATTCAATAGTTTTGACCTTAAATCCTACTGAATAGCTCTTAATCTTCTTCCCTTTATGCGGTTTCAAATGATTGAAATCAGCCTCCTCCATTTTAAAAATGATGACAGGTGACGTGTCACTCGTGACGTAAAGTTTGACCCGGCGGAAATTCTAGGCATATGCTGATTATTTGGCAAAACGAGCGAAAATTCTAGACATGCGGATCATATTTCTTATTACAGTAGTTTGGTGATACAAAGGGACCAAATCCAACCCAGACCGCATGTCATAAACATATAGTAAGTGTGTGTGTGTGTGTGTGTGCGTATGTGTGAACAAGAGAGGAAGTAGAAAGAGTCACACCTTGTTTTGCAGACTCGAATGATTTTGTGATTTATTTTATTTTATACGCTAGGCTAAGCCACAGCGCCTCATATGTTAATTTTTTTTTTGTAAACTGAATTTAATATGGAAAAACATGAAAAAAAAAGTATTTTCTGATGTTTTTGTTTCATGTGTGTATGACAGTCCTACAGGGAGTTAGAAGCAGTTCTGTCTGAGCAGGAAGCTGCCATTTTTTGACAGTAGCAGCAGAACAGCAGCAGCGCACCGGTTATTTGCGGGTTCATAAAATCCAAACCGGGGTAGTAATTAAAACGCTTTCATCAACTTTTAATCAGAAGGGTTCAATCTGCCTTCTGTGTTTATTTGAAGCCGAAACGACAAACGGCCTCAGAGGAGATAATGTTTGAAAAAAGGTGACATTTTTTTAGCCAACTTTTGTATTGAAGTAGTGCAGGGGTCGGGAACATTTTTGGCTGAGAGAGCCATACAAACCAAATATTTTTAAAAAGTATTTCCGTGTCCTTTGTCACCGATTCTGTTCATAACTTTTATGGACAGAATTTCTAGGCGCAGTCAAGGCGTTGAGGGGTTCCGGTTTGGTAACCGCAGGATTAGGTCTCTGCTTTTTGCAGATGATGTGGTCCTGATGGCTTCATCTGACCGGGATCTTCAGCTCTCACTGGATCGGTTCGCAGCAGAGTGTGAAGCGACCGGAATGAGAATCAGCACCTCCAAGTCCGAGTCCATGGTTCTCGCCCGGAAAAGGGTGGAGTGCCATCTCCGGGTTGGGGAGGAGACCCTGCCCCAAGTGGAGGAGTTCAAGTACCTAGGAGTCTTGTTCACGAGTGAGGGAAGAGTGGATCGTGAGATCGACAGGCGGATCGGTGCGGCGTCTTCAGTAATGCGGACGTTGTATCGATCCGTTGTGGTGAAGAAGGAGCTGAGCCGGAAGGCAAAGCTCTCAATTTACCGGTCGATCTACGTTCCCATCCTCACCTATGGTCATGAGCTTTGGGTCATGACCGAAAGGATAAGATCACGGGTACAAGCGGCCGAAATGAGTTTCCTCCGCCGGGTGGCGGGTCTCTCCCTTAGAGATAGGGTGAGAAGCTCTGCCATCCGGGAGGAACTCAAAGTAAAGCCGCTGCTCCTCCACATCGAGAGGAGCCAGATGAGGTGGTTCGGGCATCTGGTCAGGATGCCACCCGAACGCCTCCATAGGGAGGTGTTTAGGGCACGTCCAACCGGTAGGAGGCCACGGGGAAGACCCAGGACACGTTGGGAAGACTATGTCTCCCGGCTGGCCTGGGAACGCCTCGGGATCCCCCGGGAAGAGCTAGACGAAGTGGCTGGGGAGAGGGAAGTCTGGGTTTCCCTGCTTAGGCTGTTGCCCCCGCGACCCGACCTCGGATAAGCGGAAGATGATGGATGGATGGATGGATGGATGGATGGATGGATTTCCGTGAGAGCCATACAATATTTTTTTAAGACTGAACACAACTAAATGCGTGCATTTTTAAGTAAAACCAACATTTTTAGAGTATAATAAGTCTCTTATTCTTTTTAATAACACTGTTATTCTGAAGCGAACCAACAATACATAAAATACTTGTTACCATTAATGTGACTTCTTAAACAGGTGCGGTAGAAACCAGATGGATGGATTAAAATGCATGAGAATGTTTTATATTTTGAACGTTATTTTTGACACCATGACTACCAGCGGAATTATTCATTACTTATGGTGTTAAGCAATGTCAGCTAAGATTTATCTGAGAGCCAGATGCAGTCATCAAAAGAGCCACAGCTGGCTTTAGAGCAGGGGTCGGGAACCTTTTTGGTTGAGAGAGTCATGAAAGCCAGATATTTCAAAATGTATTTCCGTGAGAGCCGTGTAATATTTTTTTTAACACTGAATACAACTAAAAGCGTGCATTTTTAAGTAAGACCTGTCATGTATTTGTGATCATGTTCTGTTTAGTTATGTTCTGTTTTGTTTTCGACTCCATTAGTTCCTGTTTTTTCACACCCTGGTTTGTTTTTGTTTCCATGACAACCAATTAGTTCACCCGTTTTAACGACTCACGCACCTGATTCACTTGAACTCTTGTACCTGTTGTCAATCACCACGTCACCATTTGAGCCTGCAGTTGCCAGGCAGTCAGCCTGGCGACTCACCCTCTATCACCTCCTACACACCTATGTCATCGATGCCGATGATCCATGCTCTTTCTCAGTCCAAGTAAGTTTTTCATGCCGCAGTTTGTAAGTTTTGTTTTATGTTCATAGTTTTCCCATTGTGCGAGGTTTAGTTTTCATAGCCAAGTTTTTAACCTCCACTGAGAGCGCCTTTTGTTTATACCCTTTTTTTTTTGTAATATTTTTGAGTTAAGATTAAAGATGTCATTACTTTCACGCCATGTCTGTTGCAATCGCTTTGCACCATGGGAAAACAAACCACACCATAGTCCAGGTCTTGACAAGACCAACATTTTTAAAGTATAATAAGTCTCTTATTATATTTAATAACATTGTTATTCTAGATTTAACCAATAATAAATATAATACTTCTTACCATTAATGCGACATCTTGAACAGGTGCGATAGAAAACGAATGGTTGGATTAAAATGCATGAGAATGTTTTGTAATTTGAACGTTATTTTTAACACTGTGATTACCAGCGTAATTATTAATTACTTATCGTGTTAAGCAATGTCAGCTACATCTGAGAGCCAGATGTAGTCATCAAAAGAGCCACATCTGGCTCTAGAGCCATAGGTTCCCTACCCCTGCTCTAGAGCCATAGGTTCCCTACCCCTGAAGTAGGGAATAGCAAACTTCGTGTTGATTTTAGCCAGATGATGTCACTGGATGAAATTTAGGTCTAACTGAGTCCTACATAGTGGTTTTTGTTTCATGTTTC